>NC_143015.1:46523389-46859222 GCF_055824585.1 Amblyomma mixtum | reverse complement strand
GGATCCCAGGTATTTTTCTTTACCGGCTACCATAACGCAAGTGTAATGTAAGAAGGCGGCAGCCGTATGCAAGAGGGAGAAAACAGTTTGCTCCCTGAAGCATGCTGATATAATGGTAGGTTGTGCGAAAGGTGTCGTATACCGGATACCCCTTTCTTTCGGTGGCCATTACGTTGGACGGAAGGGTCGTTATTTAAAAATCCGCATTATCGAGCACAAATCTTTGGACGGCGGTACGTGAACGAATCTGTTTTCATTGTCGGCAACGAAATGACGCATCTAACCCTTTATTCCATGAAACGTCATTTTCACACATGGCGATGAAGCAGTAGTCGAGACATACCTTATTTACAAGGGCAGTTCATGCGTCAGCTAAATGGCCATTATCACTTGACAAACGCGAATTTGAATGGGGAAATGAAGCTCATTATCAATGTTGATAAGTTGGTTTCTTTTGCTAACAATGTTTTTGCAGGAAAGGTATAAGTTTACGCAAATGTGTAACAAAGTTTAATTGAAAGGGAGCGCTCGTATTGTGCAGTTCTTTTTTTTTTATTCGAGAAGTCTGCCATGAGGCATCAGTTGAGAAAAGGGGGAGGGGAATGTAGGTTACAGAAAGTTAAAAGAAGGAGTGTAGACCAGTTTCGGCGCGGTAGTCGCATAGGCTGCTGGTGAAGTGATTGTCCATAGCCCACCTTACATAGTCCCCTTCGCGGTTCCACCACAGGCCGACCTCCCTGAGGAGCCGTTTTCTAATAGGGGCCGTCGCTGGGCAAGTCCACAACAGGTGCCGCACATCACAAATGTCCGGTGCAGCACCGCAGTGAGGGCACCTGTTGTGTAGTTCTTTTGTAGTCCTCGTTTTCCGCACTGTTATACTATGTTTCTGAGAAACTTGATTAGTTTTCCTTGCCATCTTCTGTCTGCGCTTATGTGGAGGCTAAAGAATAGATTCTTTCTTTCTTTGGAAATCTAAGCCATTTGGGTAACCCTGCTAAATACTCTGGCCGCAAGTATCAAAGTGCATGCAGTGAAAGAAAAAAGACGGC
Organism: Amblyomma mixtum; assembly: GCF_055824585.1. Taxonomy (NCBI): domain Eukaryota; kingdom Metazoa; phylum Arthropoda; class Arachnida; order Ixodida; family Ixodidae; genus Amblyomma; species Amblyomma mixtum. The sequence continues at coordinate 46,858,173 of NC_143015.1, read as the reverse complement.
AGGACAGAAAAGTAAAACAGCTGTAATGAGACGACTCGCACAATTAGTGTGAACGACCGGTCTTTGTTCAAGCGGTGCTGCTCAGCAGGCCAGCGTTCGCGAGCGCGCTCCCGATTGGTTGGTTGGTTGGCCTCAAGTAGAATGGCACATACCCACTACGGGGGAGTGGCCAAGATACAGGCGGTGAACTGTTGGAATGATTAGGAGCTTTAGAGGAAAAGGAGAAGTTTCGTCAGCTTCGTCTTCTATCTTCTTCGTCTCCTTCGTCGGCGCTAGCCGCTGGGGCAGTAAACCCCAACTCTCTTTATTACACAGCCAATAAAATCTCTAAAACACCAGCGTCGCTTGTGAAGCCACGCTACCCGCACAAAGGAGCTCGGATGATAGATATTTTTTGGCGAAAAGCCCCAGTGTTAGCAAATAAGTTTAGAAATAAGGGCCAACATGACAGGCTGAAATTTATGTTTCTAATCATAAACAATGAAATAAACATCCACAGGGCCAACTATCTTGATATTTTGGAGAGGACCAACTCAGACTATGTCAGACCAACTGGGCCAAAGCTTCTCCTTGTTGTATCTCGATATTCTTATCTATGAAACCTCTAGACACCTAGCATGCACATTCCGCCTCCAGTAACCCGTAACAATGCATTTAAGTATAGTTTCTTTCCTAGAGCTATAAGAGAATGGAACATGCTTCCCGATTCCCGTCACTGCTTTCTTGAATGATTTAGACAGTGTTATATATTCTGGAAGTGCAGTGTACTAACCAAATTACGCTTTTCACTTGTTGCTGTGTTTAGCATTGTACTTCAAGTGTCTGTAAGGGCGCTTGAGTTTCGCATTTGTTTTTATTTTTGTGTGCGTGTGCCATATTGTGCTGTATGGATTACATACATTGCTGCTGTTGTGTGTATTTAGTGTTAATTCGTACGTGTAGCCCCATACTTTGGGCGTTATCCTTATTTGATTTGTTGGAATTGCGGTTTCCACTCCCGTAATGGCCCTTCGCAGAGCTGACAGTATCAACAAAGAAGAAGAAGAAGAATGTAAGACCAAGCTTGCTTGCAGTGCTAGGCTTGTCTGAAAGAGTTTTTTCAGAAGCGCTGAACTGTTCTTGCCTTCTCGTTTGCAGCGTTCGTGCTCTGTTGGAGCCCGTATTTCGTGTTTAACCTTCTTCAAGTGTACGGTGTCATACCGGAGACTCAGGCGACCATCGCTGTTGCGACGTTCGTGCAGAGCCTCGCGCCACTGAACAGCCTTGCAAACCCGGTAATCTACTTCTTCTTTTGGAGAAGCAAGTTTTGCCGCCGCCTTCGCCGCCACGAAGCCCTTGTGACGTTCTGTCCACCAAGCAGGCGTTCTTACGAACGGTGCGCCTCGGCCAAGGTTCGGACATCCACTCCTACGTGACGCGGCGCTCATCAGCCCATTCCATCTCGAGGGCCTGAAGGAGTGATGCGTGACTGCGGCCCGAAAGATGAAGCGTCCTTTGTGCCATTCCTTGCTCCGCACGTTGTACCGAAGCAGGAAATATCCGATATGTGCCTCATATCAAAATAACGACACTGGACATACCTTTTCATATACCCCACGTAGGGGCATATTGAGATCTCTCATATCTTATCTTGGGGTGATCAAGAGCAGGCTTGCAGTGCGTTGTGCGTTGAAATACCAAATGCGAACATATACTCTGGCTGTCGAAAATGCTGTATGACAAAAAGTTATTTTTCCTGTTCACCGACCTCAATATAAATTAGGGACTTTGGGTCTACTGCAATGCTAAGCATTGGCATATACAAGGTGTTTCACCGTAGCCCACAAGTAATTTTAAAAACATGCTTTTCGAGGTGTAAAGATCGCTTCTGATTTTTGTGGCACAGTGATACCACTCATGGGGGACATTATAAAGTTAGTTATATGGGATTTTATGGCGCATAAGCAACTGTGGCTATCATGCGCCAAAAACAATGGACATTTTAAAGGTTAACTGATGAAAAGCTAACTAATTTTTGATACCTAACTTTTTAAGTATTACATTTTGGAGCCTGGTTGCATTCGTAGTTTGGAGCTGGGTTGTAGTATTAGCAATAAGAGCGTTTAAAATTTCGTAAAAGCTTTAAACCTCAGCGTTGTGGCCGAACAAATTTTTGCCATGTTGCCCCAAAAGAGACGCGCTTTTCGAAAACACGCGCTTCTGCCGGGAGCAAACGTACAACCCCCCTCCCCCCCCCCCCCCCCCCCCCCCTTGCAGTGCTCGCCGCTGCTCGCTGCTACAGCACACACGTGAGGGGGAGGTCACGTGACAACTGTGCCCCGCCGTGATGCCTGTTGGGGGGCGCTGCTTAAGGTGCGCCAAAGACGCGCTTTTCAAAAGCGACAAGAGTATCCGCGTTTACTGCTATGGCTATTACTAACGGAAGAGCTACAAAGCTCTGGTTTCAACCAGGTGCCAAACTGTCATGCTTGAATCAGAACAAGCGCGAATAAGACGAGTAAAAGAAGGAACGCAAAGCGTCAGGAGAGGCGCCAACTATCAACTCAAGTTTCCTGCACCCCACCCTGCATTTATACGTAGCACTCAGACGTGTCACAGAAGCTAAACACAAGTAAAGCACTCAACGACAGTAACAATCATCCACAATCAGAATACAGATTATAACGTTACTTCTTATCCTCGTCCCACGCGCGCCTTTTCCGTTTTGAACATGGCTATGAACCAACTAGCCCAAATAAAAGTACTTCTAGTGCCTAACTGTGATGGTTAGAAAGTTAGCCATAATAAATTAGATGACCACCTGAACAGTTACCATGATTCAGCTATTTTCTGGCGTCCGCCAGCACTGCTCTAACAATGCTGAAAAAATACCCTTCTACTCACACATACTATTTTTAATAACTAGTGCCGGGTTTCCTCCAAACACCTGTCATACCCGGTAGACAGCACGAGTAACTGGACGGACATCAAATTGTAAAAGCGGAATAAAAATAAATGCGTGCCAAGCTATCAGGACAGCTGTGCTTCTCAGTAGGAGCTCGCTGGAATTGTTTCTCGGGAAAGTTAATACGAGGTCTGTTAGAAAAGTATCCGACTTTATTTTTTTTTTTTGCGAACACCTGATGGATATGAAACAAGCGCGCTTGCAGCAGCCGACCTTGAACCCTCGTGCGCATGCAAGAATTTTTTCCCGCCTGCCGATAGCGTCAGTCGCTGGGAAGCAGCGTTTGAGTGAGTGAGTGCGCAGTGCTCTCGTCGGTTTTTCGTTGCAAGGAAAATGGCGGAGCGAGAGGAGCAGCGCTACTACCTCAAATTTTGCCAGAAACTTGGCGATAGCCAAGTGGAAATTATTCGAAATGTTCACACGGCTTTCGGTGATGATGCTATGAGCAGCACACAGATTAAGCAGTGGTGCAACTGGTTTAAAGACGGTCGCACATCCGTGGAGAGAGAGCCACGCTCCGGTCGGCCATCAACATGCCGAAATGACCAGGTAATTGCCGAAGTGAACGCTGTGGTGATGCGGGACTGTTGTGTGACTATCCGAGAAATTGCGGAAGAGGTGGACATCAGCAATTTTTCTGCACATTCTATTATCACCGAAGATTTGGCCATCGAGAGAGTTGCGGCGAAATTCGTGCCGAAGCTGCTGACGGTGGGGAAAAAGCAGCTTCGTGTTGAAGTCTCACAGGAGATGCTGGATTCCACAAACAGTTACCCTGACTTCACCGGCGCCGTAATCACTAGTGACGAGTCTTGGGTGTACGGGAACGACCCGGAAACCAAATCCCAGTCGTCAGAGAGGACGCATTCCACGTCACCAAGACCAAAGAAGGCCCGACAAGTGCGCAGCAATGTCAAAGTGATGCTGACTGCTTTTTTGACTCCCTCTGTGTGGCACACCACGAGTACGCACCCCACATGGTCAAAAAATGACTAAACAGTACTACAGGGATGTCCTCCATCGCCTACGTGGTGCTGTGCGGCGCAAGAGACCGGAATTGAGGTCAACAAGAAATTGGCGCATCCCTCGCGGCATTGCTCCTGCACATTCCTCGCATTTGATTCAGACTTTTCTGGCGCAAAACCAGACTCCTGTCGTTCAACAGGCTCCTTACTCTCCTGATATGTCCCCCTACGATTTCTGGCTGTTTCCTAAAATCAAGAGGTCATTGAAAGGAGCACGATTTCAGAAAAGAAAGGACGTTATGGCTGCAACGACAGCAGAGCTAAATTTATTCCGAAAAGGGCGTTTTCGGAATACTTCCAACAATGGCAGCACCGCTGGGAGATGTATATGGAGCCCCAAGGAGACTACTTTGAAGGTTATTAGGTTTCTAACGCTCCAGTTATGCCAGTTTTTTTTCTTCGGCCAAAGGTCGGATACTTTTCTAACAGACCTCGTATATAGCTGAGACAAGGCGCCTTCACACTTAAAAAAACTTGCTTACATCACGCTAATCCGCGCGAAAGTTGAGTACGCTTCTGCCATATGGGACCCTCAACAAGCATACATCATAAACAACATTGAATCCTTGGAAAACCGTGCTGTTCTCTTCATCTTTTCAGATTATTCACGCTTCACCAGTGTCGCAGCATTAAAACAGCTTGCCGAGTTGGAACCACTATCATGTCGACGCCATTTCGCTCGCCTAACCTTACTTCACAAACTGTATCAACATCCCACCCTACATGACGACTTCTTTTTGCCACACCCTGCAGTCTTTCCTCGCCGCGCCCACGATAACAAAATAAAACGCATAACATGCCGTTCATCGCTTTACGCGAAATCATTCATTCCTCGCATTATAACAGACTGGAATAACCTGCCATCACACATAGGTACTGAGGTTAACTCACAATCGTTTCAGCAATCGTTAAACCAAACCATAGACTAACAGATTTTGTATTTTTGTTGCATTATGTGCATTTACTGAGTATTTTAGTCTGTGAATACAAGGGGGGGTACTGCGCACAAAAAGACAAGGACAAGAAGATAACACAACAAGCGCAGACTCGCGACTAACTTTATTTGAAAACACGATACTCCTTTTATAGTTTCAAACTGTCACATCACACACAAGTGGAAACCAAAAACCTTTCTTCATTCTGATACAGTTTGATAGACGGGTCACTTACGCAATCTTTATCCTTCTGTTTGATACAGAACGCCTCCGCCAACTCACGCGCCACCTGGTCACGGCTCCTCCTCAAAACTTTTGTATCTGTCAGCAAAGGCAGGCAAGGGTTATTGCGCGTAGCATCCGGGCATGCGCCACAATGCAGGGGTAAATTCGACCCTGTCCCTGATTTCATGGAAAGCTGGTGCTCTCTTAAGCGCTCATTCAGACATCGGCCTGTCTGGCCGATGTATACCCTGCCACAGGTGAGGGGAATCTGGTATACGACACCCGTCTGGCACCTGACAAATCGAGTGGCATGACGCTTCTCGCAGTCCGCTTTCCTCTTCCCTCCGGACATGACCTGAGGGCACAATGAGGCCAACTTGCATGGGGCGGTAAAAACTACCGGCACGCGAGTCTGCGCTTGTTGTGTTATCTTCTTGTCCTTGTCTTTTTGTGCGCAGTACCCCCCCTTGTATTCACTATGATTGACCGACTAGCCCAACAACGTACGCTCTTAAACAATTTTAGTCTGTGTTGTTTGTTGCGTTATTTGTGCACATTACCAGCTTTATTTCATACTTCGTTGTTACATGTATTTTGTTTCAAGTGCCTGTGCCGTATTTTCATTCTTGTGTCCCCCCCCCTTCCTATGTAATACACTCGCATGAGGGCCCTTAGGGGTATTGTAAATAAATAAATAAATAAAAAACCCTGTTAAGAAATGTGTACGTGTTTCAATGGGTAAGCAAATAGGAATATGGAACAATTGGTTTGTACTATAGGGTTAGCCTTCCAGAGTGACTGAGGCCATGAGAGACGCCGTAGTAGAATGCTCTCGATAATTCCGACCACGTGGGGTTCAGCGTTCGCTGATGACGCACAGTACACGGGCCTCTAGCATTTCGTCTCCATCGAAATGCGACCGCCGCGGTCGCGGTGGCATCGGACTCATGATTTTCGTGTACTGTGCGATATCCGTGCACGTTAGAAAACTCCACTGGGTCGAAATTCTCTCGAACGCATATCACTAGGGCGTCTTTCAAGGCTTGAGTTTCTTTTTATAAAGTTAAATCTATAAAACCAAACCAAATATACCATAATCTTATTTGCTAACCCATTGAAACGTATACATATTCTTCAATAAAGAAAGCCCATTTTTCATACCGAACAGAATGTCACAGCTGTAGGGATATACTTTAAACACTCAGGTTTAGCGCGATAGCGTTCAGGCTCTGATTCAGCAGAAAACTTGGCGCCGTCGTCCTCGCAGGCGTTCTGAGCGAAACATTCCCGGGGGAACAGCCTAGTTGTGCCACCTAGGTCACGTGACCCTCTGGCGTCTTTGCAACCTGCCCACCTGACTGTGAGCAAACCCACTATCGTGGCAGGTGGAAGTTAATGACCCATCGCGAGAGGGTTACCTGTGGCAGCACCTGCCATCGTACGGTAGTTGAGCATCGCTTAAGGGTGCAGTGAAGAGTAATCTGAACTCGTCTTTCTGCCGCGGGAACTCGACCTACACGTTCCGAGCATTCTTAGAAACTTCGACTTATTGCCCTGTGCGGCCGATTTCCCTAATTAAATCAGATTAACGTCCGGCTCCCCCCCCCCCCCCCCCTTTTTTTTTAATTCTCCGCGTACGGTGAGCGGAGTCGACCAACGCGTGGAGTTCCTTTCAGCCAGCTCCGTGGAGGTTTTGCTTTCGCTTTATTTTGTTTTTTTTAGGTTCCCGTGAATAAATATTTTCATTGGCAGATAATATAGCAACAAAATAAGCCCGCAGAAATAAGAATACGCGCGGTCTATTTCCTACTACGGATTACTACGTATTACTCCGCTGACAGCAGAGCGGCAAGCCGCCACGGGACTGGGTGAAAGGCACTCCACGCGTTGGTCGATTCCGCCCACCGTACGGGGAGAATTAAAAAAAAAAGGCGGGAGCCGGACCTTAATCCGATTTAATTAGGGAAATCGGCCACACGGGGCAATAAATCGACGTTTCTAAGAATGCTGGGAACGTGTAGATCGAGTTCCCGCGTCAAAAAGACGAGTTCAGATTCCTCTTCACTGCACCTTTAACTGCTGCACCACTGCGCCAGGAGTGGTACGAGAACTCCCAGTGATCTACGAGTGTAAAGTCGAGTTTAACCAATTCCGTCTATGTGGGCAGTAATGTATTGACGCTATCGCTTCATGCACTTAGGGTGGAGCTGAAGTGTTCCCTCCTGTTTAGTATTCTGTTCGCCTTACTTGTTGCAGTCATCCCCTTTTTTGATGGGCAACGATTTCTCTGTCAGGAAAGACACTTTCGCCAGCATGTAAACCACGCTGCGGCTTTCTTATGTTCTCGTATTAATTATAAAGTAATACATCGTCACAACAGGAATTTAGTTCTCATTATGTTTTGCAGCCATAATTCGATCCACAGTCATTTGCATAGGGGATTCTGCAGATGAAGGCAGCAGGTTTCTAGCTTCGTTTTTATTTCGCAGTGGTCAGTTTTCATTAAATTTATTGACAAGGTAATATTACCTCACGCCAGGATGGTGATCTTCAAGCGCCTTTTCGGCCACAACTGTTCCACTGGCCAGCAAATATGTCCGCTTCAGCTTGCAACAAGCAGCGAAAGCGTTCTAAAAACGCTACTCTAAGATTGGAACGAAAAAATAAAAATGAGAAGAGCATAGAGAGGTGGTTGCAGAAGAGCAAAGATGAAATTGATTGCCCAGCAGGAAGCTGATATGCAAGCATGCCATTCCTAAGAAGACTAAAGGGTAGAAAGAGAATGCGAGCATTTAACTTTCAAATACGAAGTTTCTTATACACCGTTGCCTGTTATTCAAAGATGAAAAAAAGCACAAAACGCGCCTATGCATTGCAAAGAACATCCACTAGCTATTCCGAGTAAGGGTAAAGTTAAGCTTTGCAATACAGCGAAATGTTTGCAAACGTAATATCTATTTCATATAGATGTAACCTTCAAAAAAAAGGAACGGTAAGACATAAAAATTGGAGAGGCAGGGCTAGAGAGATTTTTTCGGAAGAAGGGTATTTCAGCGAGGGAGGAGCATGATAGAAAATCAAATCATAATCCTTTTGTCCACAAAGAAATATCGATGCCGCGCTTGTTCAGTCGCTTTCCGCAATCCAGTCAATCGACTATGACCCGGTGATCGTTTTTCCAGTTAAGCCCTGCCTGTCGGGCTTCTAACTTTGGCTTCTTTGAATACACCTGGTTTACTCGGTAGCCCTTGTGATATGCAACCAAAGATTAGAGTTTTCAGTCAGCTCATAGGCTGAGGAATGGAGAAAACTTATCAAGGAGATCATTCTCGAACTTTGCCTTTTGGTTTTGCTATAGAGATTGAAGAGCGGCTTATGGCTCTTGCTTCATGTAATACCTTCTTATTTACATGTATATTCGCGGAACAAGATAGCTATTCATTCAAAACGCTTCATTAGCGAAAGCATGAAAATTATTGGCGCCGCTAGAGGGGCATGGACCACCATGCCTTTATGTGTAGGCTGAGTTTATGAGTGATACTAGTTTTGCTCCCTATCAATCAGATACTACCAACTGAAGGCCGTTATCTCATTTCTACACTTTTTCTACTTGAGTCGGACATACCCACCTTTTTTTGCGGCTTTCCGTGAGCGCTGTAACAGCTGAGGTGCCACCCTTATAAAAGTGGTCCATAGACAGTCTATAGACTTCTTATTGACTCTCTTGACTTCCTATAGATATTCTTTTTGTCTATTCATGGTCTATAGACTGTCTATAGACAAATGTGTACTGTGTATGGCCATAAATCTATAGATGGTCTATAGACTGTCTATGGCATTTGTATTGCCTATTGACTGTTCTCTAGGATTTGTCTATAGACAGTCTATAGACTTTATAGACAGAAGGCTATCGACACTCTATTGACTCTCTGAAGCGTTTTTGTTAGGGACATGCACCTGTCGCTGAGTGACAAAGCTTCACACAAAATAAGTTGATTACCTTGGAGCGTTTGATCAAAGTTCAGGAAGAGGTGCATTGGAAAGTAGCAGGTCTAATTACTTAACCCCACACCCATTAGGGGCTCAGAGCGCATGTTTTCGAAAAACTTCCGTGACAGTGCTAAAAGGGGTCCGTTTTAAGAGGCGCCTTGAGCAGCCATGTTTGTTGATTCCCGTGCTTGGTGGGATGCTCGGGCTGTAATCCTGCTTGCTGTTTAGGTAGAGTGTCTGCCTCCTCACTGTCGGGAATTGCAGAGTGGGTTAGAGAGCCAATGGAGCGAAAGGATATGGTCTCTGTGATAGACTTTCTAGCTAGACTATGAATCATGCAGTGGTGCAGAGCGGAGGTCACGCGTTGGGCCCGCAGCCATTAAATTAACTCCTTCACCACTAATAACGTTCTCATTTATTACGGCTTTACTGGCCCCAACAATATACTATTTCTTGACCCATCGTTGACTTCAGTGCGGGTCAATGAAGGTCCAACTTAAGTGTTTTCGCAAGTAATACTCGTTGCGCACGCGTGTTTTCTTTTCGAGCACCGACGCATATTTGAAACAAGAGCCAATCGTGAGAAAAGCCATCACCGCCTAAATCTGCGTTTAAAAAGTTGTTACGAATAAATTTCCAAGTTTAATTCAATCCGAATGTAGTTTTGAACTGAAGGGAGAGAACACGTATATATCTAGCATCAACCCATGTATCTTACGTGACTTTCTGAGGCTCATGACTAAATTATTGATTGTTCGATCGACCACACAGGTCAACAATGGGGGAAATCGGCACAACGCTAAAACAGAGATGGGGGAAAAAATATACTTCACGTATCTTGCAGAGGTCTCCCTCGAAAGCTCTTAGCTGCCAAGAAATGATTAATGTGACTTTGGACCGTATTCTGCAAGCTGTTCACTTTTCACTGTCCATTTCGCATCCATTTCTTCCTCCTACATTGGTCACTAATATATACCGGCTGCTTTCAAGCGTTTGTGACAAGTGACCCGGTCATTTGGTGGTTGGTGACAGGACCTCAACATTGGCTGCCATTGGCCGCGATATGCAACCAATCGCGAGGTGCTGCCGCCAACTCTACAATGTTCGCGTCGCTTCCCACAGACGCTTGAAAGCCACTCAGTGACCAATGGTGGAGGACCAAATGGATGCGCAGTGTATAATGGCAAGTGAACAGCTTATAGAATACAGCATCAGCGCAGCGTGTAACACATCTCTGATGCAGTGGAGCGGTATACAGTTGCATTCGTGCGATGCACAGAGATGAGCCAAAGGACGCGATATACAGGAAAGCGGGAAACAAAGCGCGAGATGAAACCGGGATTGTCCGCAGCATACCGACGTCGTGCTTTTGTTCAATGATGTATTGAACAAAGAAGCAACGGTATTGCTAACGCGCTATCGGCGAGTTAACTTCACAATGAATCTCAGTGGTGATTGACGCGTTTGTCGAATCCCACATTTTTTCTTTTCGAGGCAGTCTTGAAAAAAGGTGGTGCAGAGGAACGCACAACGAGAACTGTTTAGAATTGTGAATATTTCGCGCATACGCGACTCACATTAGGTGCAGAGATACTTTAATCATTATAGGCCTTCGGTGGCAATGAAAAAGCGTCAAAGAGCAATATAGTGTTGTCTGGACAACCAGCATTAACGCTTCGGAATGACTCCTTCCTGTTAATTACGAAATAAGACGTTGTTTGAAATGTCGATTTGATTATGGTTATTAGGTTGTTTTAAATGCCGATTTGATTATGGTTAATTACTGAATAAGAGGTTGTTTTAAATGTTGATTTGATTATGATTAATTACGAAATAAGAGGTTGTTTTAAATGACGATTTGATTATGGTTAATTACGGGATAAGACGTTGTTTTAAATGACGATTTGATTATGGTTTGCGCCAAATGTTTGCTTTTAAATTATAAAGAGATGAAAATTTGGTTACGTTTAAAGCAGAAAATAACCAAAATAGAAACAAAACGCGTAGAAATTCACTCATTGCAACGTCAACATGAATTCAGCAAATATGGGAATGCATTACTATTACAATGAAGAGCATGTATTAACCGCTCAAAGCTGTAATCCAAAAGGTTCAACAGGAGTCGATGAAATTCCCAGGTTCATAATCAAAGGGTGCAGTGACATTGTTGGTCCTCCTCTAACGTATTTGTTCAACTCATCTTTGCGCACTGGTGTTTTTCCTTGTCTCCGGAAACTGCCAGTAATTGTTCCCGTATATAAACATGGCGATGCTTCTGATGTTAATAATTTTCGACTAGTGCCGCTGATTTGTTGTTTTGCTTTTTGAAATGATAATGTACGAAAGCATGAGTTCATATTTTAAAGAACAGATAACACCTCTGCAGCACAGTTTTTAAAAAGGACGATCCATTGAATCGAATCTATGCAACTTTCTCGGGTATAGTGGGTCACACGTGTTTAATCGCAGTCAAGTGGACACAATCTACTTTAACATGACTAAAACTTTTGACACTGTTTCCCATGAACTACTTCTGTCGAATATGGAAAAATACGTACTTTCTCCCATGTACTGCAAATGGCTCAAAAGCTACGTTCGCAGCCGCCCTAATATGGTCAGATTTTCAGGCTATGTGCCTGACGAGTTTGCTTCAATGTCAGGAGTGCCCCAGGTATCCAACTTGGGACCGCTGTTGTTTTTAGAACTTATTAATAATTTGCCTCTACACGTCAACTCAAGGGTTCTGTTATTTGGGGATGATTTAAAATTATTCCGAAAGTTTGAGACCTTGGAAGACTGTCGCCGTTTGCAAGCTAACATTAGCAACATCGAGAAATGTTGCTTGATGAATAGGCTTAAACTGAACATTAAGAAAACTTTCGTTCTGTCTCTTACTCGAAAACGCGGCACAAATATATTTAATTATACTCTTCTTGGCGGACAAATATCTCATGCTGCCCATGTACGAGACCTCGGTGTTATTGTTGACTCAAGGCTCAATTTTCTCTTACATGTCTCGTCGATTGTATCTCACGCATTCCGACATATGGGTGTTATTTCTGATTTAACATGAAAAGTTTGTCGATACGATTGTCTGCGCACTCTTTACTGAGCTCTCGTGAGGCCACATCTCGAGTTTGCATCATCAGCCTGGAATAGTGTCTCCGTTACCTCTGGCAATGAAATCGAAAATGTTCAGCGCAAGTTTGCATGCATCCTTTATGGTAGATATATTAGGCGGCGTCGTTTCTACGACTACGATTCTCTTCTAGCAGACCTTGGTATGTCTACTCTATGACAGGTGACTCGCGCGTGACATGCATTTTCCACATAAAGTTGTGCTTGGCTCCATTGATTGTGATCAGTTACTGATGTCGCTGCGATTCTGTGTGCTTCAGCCAAACACCGCCAGATGCTGTGATACATTTTATATGCATGCCATTTCTCCAATGACTCGTTTGCAAATAACATATAATTGAACTTCTTATGACAAAGATATATTTGCCTAATTTGCTGTTTTCATTGTTCAATTTATTATGCTCGTTTTTCTTTTTATTATTGTTATTGTATTTGTGATCATTTTTCTGTATTACGTCTGTTCACGTCACAATGTTTGTATTGACTTAGTGAGCGCTCGTTTATGCCACTTGGTTGTTGAGGCACGCTCAAAATAAAATGTATTTCTGTATATCTAATGAATGTTGCGTATCACTGATCAAGAAGCGGGCGGGGTGGGGGGGGGGGGAGGGGGTCTTGTTTTTCAGCTGTACCGACGACAGCCAGTTACTGAAAAATGGTAGATGAAGGGGGAAAAATTCAGGGGACACTTTGTTGAAAGTCCATAGAGGCGAAAGCGTTTTTCGCACCGCTTTGACTGCCTCTTTGGCACTGGTGACGTCATTACTGGATGACGTAACACATAATTAAGTACTAATTACTAAGTTGTGAAAAATTACTAATCAATGGTTAATTACTTATTAATGACTAAATGCTAATTAAGAGATAACTAATGACGTTTAAGCTTCGCCTGTAGGAATGGAACGCGACAGCGTGTTGTAGCGCTTGCAGGAACGCCACAGAACGCCACGGAACGCCACCACCCGTTCGGCGCGATGCCTTGCCCTTTGAATGCAACGCTTTTTGAGTAAAGGAAATGGCGCAGTAATTCTCTGTCATATCGGTGGACACCCGAACCGCACCATACAGAAAGGGAGGTAGTGGGACTGAAAGAAGAAAGAGGAAGAGGGGCCGTAATGAAGAAAATTGAAATTGCATTTCAGGAAAGAAAATTACTCACTAATTGCCTCACATATCTCGGTGGACACCCGTCATCCAGGCACTGGATGTAACACCGGACGGACGGACGGAGAATGAGCCATTATAGGCTTTCGCCTTAACGCGTGGCGAGATATCAGGGATTTCGCTCCTCTTATAAAGAACTTGTACAGCTAAGAATGTACCCCATCCGATGTCTATAAATAGTTAAAGCTGTCGTGGCGGTTAGGAGAGGAGTTTCATTGGCACAATTTTAGCAGCCGGCTATGGACAGAGGCCCAAGACACCAACGAGGAGGACGAATAATCTAGCTCTGTTTATGCATTAAATCTTACTAGAGTAGTCAAAAATCGACTTCTACGCCTGCGGTTGAGTAGGCACTCCCCTCATGAACATGCCTCTTTCTAGTCGCTAATCTTGCACACAGGCTGTGTTAGGGCATCAGTGCCCATCCCGCCTCCCTGACTTGTTATTTTCTCCGTTTGGTAATATACGCAGCTTTCTCAATGTGAAAAAGCATTTGTGGCCAGCCTTTTCGGGTGTCTTCTAATCTAAATACCATGGTGCGCAGCTCAAGGTCCATTAGAACCGAATAAAATTTGCATGCACACAATATGTAACACGCTCGCCTATCTCTTTTTAACAAGCTTTATCACCACGACGTTTTGCATGACGACTTCTTTCAGCTACCTAGCCTCATTTCCCTTCGCCCTTATCATCCCTACAAAGCCAGTCGCCCAGTGTGTCAGTAATCTCTTTACGCATAACCATTCATACCGAGAGCCCTAAGTGACTGGAATAATCTACCATCAGATATTGCTACCGAGGTTCACCAAGACAAATTTCACAAAATGCTGCATACTCACATCAGAAAGTGACGTCCCTGTGCACCACTGAATTTTTATAGAGTAAATAATCCTTCTCTTTTTTTTTTGCTCCCTCGAATACCACTACTTTCAGATTTTTGTTTTTGTTGCGTTGTTTTCGTAATCTTAATCTCAGCTGTTTGAATTTTTTACGCTTTTCTATATCAGCTGTGGTGTACTTCAAAAAGTACTTCAAAATTCATGCTTCAAAGTACTTCAAATTCAAAGAACTTCAAAAACTACTTCATTTTTGTACTTCAAAAAATGGTGTCTGTATTTTCTGTTTCTCTCTTTTCTGCACCTTTGATATTGAACAAAGCGCCATCAAATTACTTCGAGTGTCACCCCTTTGTAATACCCTCCCCGGAGAGCCTTTAGGGTATTTGAATAAATAAATAATTTTTCCTTCTGAGTGCGGCATTGTGCCGATGTATTAGCTCTGACACACCGCACAAAAGCGCAGGCTGACTTTCGCGAATATCCATCCATTCGTGCTCCAAACCTCGCTCCAACGCAGACGAGGTGCAACCAACCTCTTTACCATTCGATTTCTCTCGTATAACATGGGGCACATTATTGCTCCAATTATAAAGGCTCACCCGTGCTATCGCAGCATTCAGAAACTCCAAGCCTTTCTTCATTGAGTAGGGTGGGAACCTGTTACCAACGCCTGCCCTCAGCTGATTGCACAGACGTTCAATGGACTGCTTCATACACCGGCAACCTTTTACACAATCTTAAACCCAAGCTCAGGCGCGTTCCACATCTGCACATCAATGCCATTTTCACTATATTGTACCCCAGAAACCGGCTGAGTTGACCTCTTTTTAACTTAAGCTTGAGCAAAAAAGTTTTAATATGCGCGTAAAGAAGAACAGCCGGAGCAAGAAGATTCTCACACGCGTCTCTGGTGCACTGTCCCACCACAACCATTCAAGCAAAGACTGCGCCGCTGTCGCGAATATTGGCACCGAATCTGCTACAGCTGCTGAGGTCATCTGTTTGATCCAAAAGGAGGGAATATTAATCAATGTGGCTTCCCCTTAGCCCCCGTGGAGCTGATCGACAAGAGTATGGATTTTAACTTCGGAATGCGTACGATTAAGTCAAAGGATTAGGAAATGCTGCTTTGGTAGATGCAGGCTCCAGTATTAAAATACCTTGTAGTGGTGCAAAAAGAACTGAATGCAATACGTGGTTTGTCCAGGCTAAGGCTCTGAAGGATGCCATGTAGTTAATCCACTTAGCCACTCTTTAAGCCATTTATGAGGTTCCCGTCGCTCATAGGCTAGAGGCAGGATTGAAATAATTTTGATGTTTTCACAAAGTCATATGTACTTCCGAAACCTATGAAGGCCACATAAAGAGATAATTCACTATACGCTCCTCAATTTAGTTTAATGAATGATTTTAATCGGATTCCGCGTTTTCGTCTAAAAGCAAGCTATTATCGTTCCTTAGTGATGTTTAATGCGCCTCTGACTGAACGACCAATTAGTTTTGAAAGTATCTTCAAAGGAGCGAATGATTTCTTAAGGTATCTGGAAATTTTCTCTAAACTTTCGCCCTGTAACATAATCATCAATTTTTATCAGTATAAGTAGTATGGTCGCATTCTTCTACGCTTCTAACCTACACAAGTTCATGACGCGCTTAGTATGCAGAAGACCGGTGGTGGTGGTATACTTTAATAAATGTTAATATTTACGTAACACTACTCTAGGGTTGCCTCTTGCTTTCGTGAAGTGGCCGGCAGTAGGTTACGCTCGGCGACTTCCGAAGCCCAGCCCATCAGCGGTTTTTTGGATAGCTGAATCGGAGTTTGACACCACGACCCCCCATCGCTCGAGGTGCGTGAGTAGCCACTCTGATGGCGGCTGGAACTCAGATCATATGTAGAGTATATGGTAGCTCCAGATAGAGCACACTCTGGTGAGAACAGCCCTTGGTCAATTAGTGTTAAATAGGGATGGAAGAGAAAGGTGCGTGATTTTAGCTGCTTCCATGTCTCCTGCTCTATTTTAGTGACTGATTTGTGAAGAGAAAGATGGTGAAGTAGTTGCTCTCTCTAATGGAATCAGATTTCGTGGTATGTGATCATTCGGTCATGGGCGCTCCCTGGCTAGGCGGCTTTCCCGGCTCGGTTGAGATACGTTCGAGTGGTGTAAGGGGCGGCTTCGTGGTCTTTATGACCCGTGTGCGGGGGACCCATACAATAGGAATAAGCCTAGGGGGGGTTGCTGAGAGGAGCTGCGGATTTTGTGAGCTGTGGCATGCGTCCTCTCTTTGGAGAAGTTTGTGATCCCGGTTTTTTAGTCCCCAAATATGAGTGTTCAAGACCCAAATTCAACACCCAAACGAGGCCTTGACTGCGTATGTGGAAGAAATAAAACTCCTTTTCAAGCGCTCCAAACCTGACGAAGGTGAAGAAAAGAAGCTCACCTTTCTGTTGCGTGGCGTAAAGGAGCAACTGTTCGCCGGCCTGGTCCGGAATCCTCCAAAATACGTCCAAATACGCATGAGCTGGGATGTGCTGATATACCGACCGTTCACGTTGTTAATGCGAAACCATAAGATGGGTATGTTGACGCCGGAAGTGTCCGCAAAATGTGTCGCCGGAAGTGTGACGTCACTGGGCATTATGGCGTCAGTGGTCATATGACATCAGAAGCCACGTCAGTCATGAAATAGTATGTGGAGAGGAATGATGAAGTTATGTCGTTATTTAGCGCTAATTATTATAAATAGTACTAATTAAAGTCGTTAGTTGAATTACTGCTAATGAACGTAACTAATTAGTGCCGAATAACGTAACACCAAAGTTGTGTCACAAGATGACATAAAATTTAGAGAGTGCTGACGTTACACTCGAGGTAATTCACAACCGCTGCCACGTGCAGTCATTAAAGAGAAGGAAGAATGGAAAGAGACGCGTAGCGCAAAACCGTGTCCCCACAAGTGACAACGCTGGTTTGAGCAGCAAATATCGCCGGAGCAGACGAAATTCCTTCGATGTTACCTCTAGTTGACATCAGTGTGGTGGCAGTATCCCCGGAAACATTCACCAAAATGTTTACCAACCCCTCCTTCTACAGCATTCCTGGTAGTGTCATAGAATGTCTATTTGAATATGGCTTACATCTATAGCATGCTTCCTAAGACTGCATTTTTTTTCCCTTAAGGAGCCGTTGAGGTGCCCACCCAGATGTCAAGATGTGAACTTGGAAACTAGTTTGCGACAGGGCTTCGGACCGATGACCTAAGCAGATTCAGTTGAATCCTTTAAAGGTGTACTGAAGAGGAATCTGAACTGGTCTTTTTGCCGCGGCAACTCGATCTACACGTTCCTAGCATTCTTAGAAACTGCAACTTATGGCCCTGTGTGGCCGATTTCCCTAATTAAATCGAATTAACGTCCAGCTCCCGCCTTTTTTTTTTATTCTCCCTCTTACGGTGAGCGGAGTCGACCAACGCGTGGAGTGCCCTTCAGCCAGCTCCGTAGAGGCTTTGCTTTTGCTTCATTTTGTTTTTTAGGTTTCGGTGAATAAATAGTTTCATTTGCAGATAATATAACCGCAAAATAAGCCCACAAAAATAAAAATACGCGCGGACTATTTGATTCAACGGACTACTACGTATTACTTCGCCGATGGCAAAGCGGCAAGCCGCCATGGGACTGGGTGAAAGGCACTCCCCGTGTTGGTCGACTCCGCCCACCGTACGAGGGAGAATTAAAAAAAAGGCGAGCGCCGGACGTTAATTCGATTTAATTAGGGAAATCGGCCACACAGGGCAATAAATCGAAGTTTCTAAGAATGCTCGGAACGTGTAGATTGAGTTCCCGCCGCAAAAAGACGAGTTCAGATTCCTCTTCCGTGCACCTTTAAGGCGCGGTTGAGGTGTCCATCAAGATACCGAGATTTCAGAGCTACTGGGCCTTTTCCTTTCCTCAAAACAGGAGACTTAAGAGCCCTAGGAAGGAAGGAAGGAAGGAAGGAAGGAAGGAAGGAAGGAAGGAAGGAAGGAAGGAAGGAAGGAAGGAAGGAAGGAAGGAAGGAAGGAAGGAAGGAAGGAAGGAAGGAAGGAAGGAAGGAAGGAAGGAAGGGAAATCTTTATTTTACTCTAGTGCTTTTTCTGCGGTTTTGGGGCATCTTCAGAGACGGTCTCTCTTTGGTTGCATCCCCAGGAGTCTTCTCTGTCTACGTTGTCTACCTCTAATCAGCGGTCGGTTGCCCTCATTCCAGGGCTCCGCTGGCCACTGCCGCCCGTTGACCTCGCTGTACCATACCTTGTTGGTCTTCAAAGCGGTAGCAGGACAGCAGAGTGTCGCATTGCTCCGCAATCGGGTTTTGTATTTTGGGGACCAAGTCTATGTTTTGGGAGGCCTGTGTGATGTGAAATAGAGTGGGTTTTTCAAAGCACCAGCGACATTTGTACGCGTATATCGTAAGGTGCATTTTGTTTAGTATAGGTAGGTTTGGGAAAGAGCCTGTCTGTAATTGTCTTCAAGTGACCAGCTTCCTCTCTATTGAGAGATTTGGGGGGCGGGGGATATCGCCTTCTTCGGCCTAAATAGTTTTATAGTACGGCCGATTATCCCTTGGGGGCTGGCGCGAGTTTCGCGGTCGCGTCGGATGCTCGGAAAGTAATGTGTCCTCGAGCTATCCTGTCGGCCTCTTGGTTCCCTGCCACCCCCTTGTGCCCCGGTACCCACACAATTTTGTGCGGGATCTTGTCGTTTTGTTCTTCCTGGTTTTTAACTTTGTCGCTTGCTGCTAGGAGTACGGAGCGCGTGATGACCTATCTTGCCATTCGTGTAAGTTCGGCAGACTGTTTGACAGTACGTGAGTATTGTTAGCGACCGCCCGGTTCTATAGCCCTCCGCCAGCGCTAGAGCAACGGCTACTTCCTCGGCCTCTGCAGCTGTGCAGTCTCGCATAGACGCGCTGGTCATTTCTCGTAAAGACGAATCGACCACCGCCGCTACAGCGATTTTGTTATCTGCTCCTCTACACGACGCCTCTGTATACACGGTCGTGTCTTGAGGAGCGTATGTTTTCTCCATGAATTCGGCCTTCTCTTCTGCTTCGGCTGGGAGGCTGAGGCGCATGTTCCTTGGTATTGGAGCTACCTTGAGGGACATGCGAAGCTCGTCGGGTATGGTTTCCGTCCTAGTCATTTCTCCCATCTGCTCGCGGTATCCGAGCCTCTCTAAGAGCGCTCTTCCAGCGTTTTCTGCAACAGCCTGAGTTTTTGCGACTCAAGCTGCGCCTCTCGTAGCATCTCGAAGGTGTTTTGCAATCCCACGGTCATGAGTTTTTCAGTAGATGTCTTGCGTAGTAGTTGGAGCGCTGTCTTATACGCTTTGCAAAGTACGGCATCTGCTTGTTGTATTTCGCTTTTATTGACACAATGGTATGGTAGGCTGTACGTAATTCGGTTAACTGCCAGGTTTCTGACCCGTTTTAGTGTGTCCTCTTCAAGCATGTCGTCTGGCCTGTTGGTGATGCGGGTGATCATGCGTGCTACTTGTAGCATTGTTGCTCCGAGCAGGGTAAAAGTGTGAGTACTGCGCTGGTTGGATTGAATCCACATGCCTAAGATTCTTGTTGTTGTCATTTCCGGTATGGGCGGCCCTTCCAGATAGACATTGAGTTTCACATCCTCTTTGGTTGTGACGGTCTGGTTTTGCTTGCATCTCCAAACCCGCAGCAGTTCCGATTTCTCGGTCGAGCATGCGAGTCCTCTTTCTGTGAGGTATTCCTCTTCACAGGAGGCTGTGTCCTGTAAGCTTTCTTACTTCTCTCCGCGGAAGCCAGTGTTTGTCCAGACTTAAGTTGTCGCCGTACATGGCATGCCTGATTTCTTCGATCTTCTCTAGTTTTCGAGCTAGGTCTATCATAACTATGTTGAAGAGTCATCATCATCATAATCATCAGCCTGACCACACCCACTACAGGGCAAAGGCCTCTCCCATGTCTCTCCAATTAACCCTGTTGCGGCCATTGCCAGTTGCGGCCACTGTATCCCCGCAAACTTCTTAATCTGATCCGCCCATCTAACTATCTGCCGTCCCCTGCTACGTTTGTCTTCTCTTGGAATCCACTCCGTTACCCATAAAGACCAGCGGTTATCTTGCCTTCGCGTTACATGCCCTGCCCCAGCCCATTTCTTCCTCTTGATTTCAACTAGGTTGTCATTAATCCGCGTTTGTTCCCTCATCCCCTCCGCCCTCTTCCGATCTCTTAACGTTACACCTATCATTTTCCTTTCCATAGCTCGCTGCGTTGTCCTTAACTTAAGCTGAACCCTCTTTGTTAGCCTCCACGTTTCCGCCCCATAGGTGAGTACCGGTAAGATACAGCTGTTGAATACTTTTCTCTTGAGGGATATTGGTGAACTACCATTCATGATCTGAGAGAACCTAACATATGTGTACTGTGCGATGTCAGTGCACGTTAAAGAACCCCAGGTGGTCGAAATTTCCAGAGCCCTCCACTACGGCGTCTCTCATAGCCTTAGTCGCTTTGGGACGTTAAACCCCATAAACCAAACCAAACCTAACATATGCGCTCCATCCCATTCTTATTCTTCTAGTTATTCCCCCTCATGATCCAGATGAGCGGTCACTACCTGCCCTAAGTAGATATATTGTCTTACTACTTCCAGCACCTCGCTACCAATTGCGAACTCCTCTTCCCTTGCTAGGCAGTTGAACATTACTTTGGTTTTCAACATGTTCATTTTTAGCCCCACCGTTCTGCTCTGCTTGTCTAGCTCATTGATCATGCTTTGCAGTTTTTGTCCTGAGTGGCTTAGCAAGGCTATGTCATCAGCGAATCGCAAATTAGGTATTCTCCATTAACTCCTATCCCCAACTCTTCCCATATCAGGCCCCGGAATACCTCCTGTAAGCAGGCGGTGAAAAGCATTGGCGAGATCGTGTCTCCCTACCTGAAACCTTTCCGTATTGGAATTTTATTGCTGACTTGTAACAAGGAAGCAATTACTCATAGACGTCCACCAGAGCACAGCCATACGGCTACGAAGAAAAGTTATACAGCTTTCTCAGAAACTCCATAGTTAAAGAAAAATTCGTCCTGGTCCGGGGTTCGAACCCGAGACCACCGCTTCACTCGGCCTCGAGCAAAATTTAAAATCGCAGTTTTAGAGTCACTTAAAATATACCGGGCTTCCGCGCGGAGGCCGGAGGCCAGATTTGCCACTTCTGCGCATGCGCGAAACCGAGCGACGTCACGCGCAGAGCAAGTCGCCGCCGACTCCGTAATAAAAAAATAATAAAAATAAGCAGAGAAACGATAAAAAAGTAAATGAAAGAAATAAAATATCCCAAAAAAAAAAACAAATAAGAGACAGTGCGCCAGGAAACTCTCATATCTCGGTGGACACCCGAATCGCGCCTCAAGCGAAGGAAAATGAAAAGAAAACTGGTTTTAAGAAAAAGAAACGACCCCTGTCTCTCTCATATCTAGGTGGACACCCGTACCGTGCTGTAAGAGCCTTAAGGATAATTAAATGAATTGAAAATTGGTTTTAAGGGAAGGAAATGCCTGTCTCTCATATCTTGGTGTACACCTGAAAGGAATAGACACCACAGTACATGTCTCTAAAGCAATCTTCTAAGACAGCACCGTATTCTCTACACGCACGTCTCCTCCTTACACATCAACACGACTGCACTCCAGAGGAGGCGGAGCGTCTCCCAGTACTATGGCGCCATATGCTCTGGGTCTCCCCGCTCCCCCGTAACATGGACACCGACATGCATGAAAACAGACGACAAGCGCGGGCTCGGGCTCTTGAGAGACAACACGGTTCCCGACCCGGTGTATATTATGTAGACGTAGCAGGGCCATCGCCCACGGGATTTTACTCGGCCGCTGTCGTTCACCAGGAAATGCACGTTGATGGACTCTCCTTTCGAGCCCCGAATTCAATGGGGGCCGAGGAAGTAGCGATAGCGCTTGCTGCCGCCCACGCCAATTCGAGAATAATCATCACGGACTCCCGAAAAGCATGTGAACATTACTTGGCAGGGGAGATCTCCCCCTTAGCTGCTTGTATTCTACGACGGACTGCCACTGATCCAACACCCAAACGAATCATTTGGGCTCCTGGCCACCAGGGCTTACGAGGTAATGAGGCCGCGGACGCGGCTGCCCGAGCGCTTATTCACCGGGCTCCTCATCCCAGCTCTTCTGGCTCGGAGACTAACCAGCCGCTGCTGCGATTCAGGGAAATATTAACACATTATAGCGACAACCACCGCCTTTTCCCGGCCCCTGCAAAAGGGCTGAGTAAGACGGAGGAGCGAACTTTAAGGCGCCTGCAGACAGGTACTCTACTCTGTCCTGCAATCTTAAAGCATTACGATCCTAACACGGATGGGCGATGCCCACACTGTGGGGAGACCTGTGATATCTTCCACATGGTGTGGGCATGTACTCAAAATCCCCACCTCCCCCCTTCCCCTACCCCTTCCAGAGAGGCATGGGAGACTGCCCTCCTCAACTGCTCCTCGCTTGAGTCCCAAAGGGCTCTGGTGAAACGGGCGAGAGACGGGGCCTCGTCGTGCGGTGTCCCGGACTAGGGACGCCGACCATGTAGCGGGGCCACTCTGTGGCTCCCAAACTCTTTTTTTTTACAATATAAAAGTTTTCACCACCACCACCACCTCCGCCTCCGCCTCCGTACAGGCAGTGTGTGGACGGCCGAACGCGTCCACCGTTATCGTGGTGCTCCCAGTGCATTGTGCGCGAACTGCGACAGCCATGACGTCAAACGAAGCGGAACTGAATCATTTCGATTGTATATCTAGGCTTAACTACAGCTAATCCACTGCCAACTTTTTTCGGAATGACCTCTATAAGCGCGTGCTCTATGTTGGTGTCGGCGATGTATCGTGACTGATGGCGGTGATGGCTTTGGTGACTAGGACGGCCGCTTTACCTTCGTTTTGACTCTCTTAACGTAGTACCCCTTCAAAGTCGGCTTGCTGCCAGTCTCCTGACGCGCAATACATCTTGGAGTGTGAGTTGTATATTTATATATTGTTTTATGAGGGCCTGCTTTTTCGGTAGCCCCTGCAGTTCTGAAAAAGCTTCTGACGCCACCGATGCACAGAAGAAATTGTTATGCACCCGCCATCTAGAGACACTCTCCAAGGTCCGGACTGACAGCGGAGCCGAGAAACTTTCCCACTCCATCCTCACTCTTGTCTTCAGACATTCGCAGCTGCAGCAGTTGCGGTTGTAAATTTTGCCCCCTTACTTAATAAACCTTTGACTGTACCCGCAATTTGATAAGCGTAAAGCCGGGTATCATGAATCGCACTGTGTTGTTATTCTGAATGACAAGTCTATCTAAAGAAACTAAATCTCTTTCATATTTAGTGACAAAATTGATGCCCTTTTTGTGCACATCTGAACTAATGATAGAAAATCATTTTTAACGCAAGAGGCGCCCGTGTGCTGTGCGATGTCAGTGCAGGGGGGCGCTAGCGTCGGTGACGGGAGCGGTCACATACCGCGTCGGCTCCGTGACAAATCGCAATCAATTGCGATACACCAACTTTTTCCCCTGCAAGCCTGGTATTATCGTCTCCAGGAACCTCAGCGGCACCCGTCTACACCACGTTTGTTAAGGTGGGGCCAATTTTCGACCACTTTTCGGTCATTTGAAGCTTTCGTCACGCCGCGGTGGTGCTAAGCCTAACGGCGCCGGTGCCTGCGATGGCCCCGGTCGGGGATCCCTCGGCTCTGGCGGCTCCAAATCAAGTCACCGGATACGACCCGCAGTCCTTGCAGATCGTAACAATGGATACCCATCAATCCGAGGATACGACTGAAGGCGAAGATCCTCTACCAACGGAGGACGACTACCTACAAGATATGATCCGCGTCTGGGGCGGAAAGAAGAACGCGGCAGCGGCATCGAGGGACGCTGGTGCTGGTGCCACCCAGCAACAGGCACCGGCTAGCTCTGCGCATACGCAGGGCGGGAGTGCGCTGAACGCAGCCTCGAAGAGCTCCAAGCAACTCCGGTGGCGGCCGCAGAACACGCCGCGCATTGAAAAAGATGACATCGTTGTTGTGCTGAAACCAAGAATCACGGTCGACCTCAAGGCAACGTTTGGTCCTGGTCAAGCCGGCGCTGCAGTCCGCAGCATCCTCGGGGACGACGCAAATGCTGGACTTGCGGTGTGGCCCGTTTGGGACCAAAACGTCCTTGTATGTGCACTGAAATCAGTCGACGCCGCGGAGAAGCTACTCCGGGATATTATGCTGCCGGTAGGGGAACGCGAGCTACCGTTCCGGGGACACCCTAAACTCTCCGGTGCGTTCTGTCGAGGTATCGTGACTGTTTCGCCAGACGAAACGTCTGAAAGCGTTAAAAGAAAACTCAGTGCGGAACAAAATGTGGTGTCTGTGCGCAAGCTAGGGGGAACCCCGGTTGTGGTGATCACCTTCGCGGGGACCAAGGTGCCACGGACGGTGTTGTACAGCTACGAACGGCTCCCTGTTCGCCTGTACAAGAAAACAGTGCCAGCATGCCACCGCTGTGGCACAGTGGGCCATCGGGCCGATGCGTGCCCGCGACCGCAGCCGGGACGCTGCAAACGCTGTGGAGTCCAGGTTCCCGATGCCACTCCTGACGGCCTGGCGGAACATGACTGTGTTCCGAGCTGCCTCATCTGCGGAGGCGGCCATCCTACCGGAGCTCCTGGCTGTGCTGGGCGGTTCCGGAAAGCCATCAAACCGAGCTCCTCATCCGGATCGAAACCGAAGACCAAGACGGGGCCCAAGCAGGCTCCTCCGCCCAAGGCCAAGAAAGCGCCAGCCGATCAGGAAATCAAGGCCAAACCCGGCACATCGAAACCTGTCAAGTCCGCGACCCAGGCGGTGCCCCCGGTCCTCAACGCCAGGGACTTCCCGCCCTTGGCACCCGTCCAATCACAGGTGAGCAGTTGGAGAAGGGCAGTCTCTGGGCCCCCTACCCGTCCCTCCCCTACCCGTCCCTCCCCTACCGAAACCGCCCTACAGCTGCAGGTAGAGGAGCTCAGGCGCCAGAACCAAATTCTAGCGCGCAAAATTCAGGAATTAGAGGCCAAACAGGCCGGGTCATCCGAACCAATGCAAGAAGCTGAGCCAGATGACGAGGATGATGGATCATCCGTAACATCTTGCCTCACTAGCGTCTCGCGGCAGAGCGGGGACACGGTATTTGGATCAGCTGGTCGCGTCGCCGGCCTAGAGGCACTGCAGCGCCAAACCGAGCAACTGGAGGAGCAAGTGGCGGCCCTCCCGAATCAAATCATGTCAGCAGTCCGCGAGTCCTTCTAGGACATGTTCAAGGCAGCTTTAACGCAAGCACTTCCCGACCTTATGGCCCAGGTCACTGACTCGGTCCTTAAAGCCGTGCAGCCCTGGGTCAGCACCCAAATTCAGAACGCCACTAGCTCCGATTCCCCTCACCTCAAACGTAAGACAGCCTCCCGCCAGGCAGCGAAGGAACACGGTTCAGGCTCGGCAGCTGTTGGGTCGGTGCGGCCTCTCGCTGGGGTTGCGCTGGCTCCCGGCCAGAGCTAGACCGCTCCCCCGTAAATAAATAGAACAACATGGCTAGCACATCTAATAGGAATGATAAAAACCTTGAAAAATTCCAAATCATTCAATGGAACTGCAGGGGTTTCAGGGCTTGGAAAAAACGGTCACACCTCCAGCTCTACCTGCAGTCCCTAGGTGACATGCCGGCACTCGTTGCCCTGCAGGAGCCCGGCATAGACGCTAAATTATCAGGCTACAGCACCTTTCAGGGGGGCCCCTCTACGTGCATCCTGGTGAATAAGGCTTACACCGGGGTTCAGGTCGACTTAGACTTGAGTACCGAGCAAGAATATACAATGGTCCGGGTACTGCCTCTCAGACGCCGCGACCCGTCAATACATATCCTCAACATATACTGCCCTCCGCATAAGCCGGGCGTAACTTTTAATGAAATCTTCCTTCGCGCGATAAAAATGGCAGCCAAAGAGCCTCTAGTGATCGTTGGAGACTTCAGTGCTCCCAGCCTTCATTGGGGCTACCACTTCGAACAGGCAAGAGGACGTAAGCTGGCGGAGCTCATCTCCACCCTCAGCCTCACGTTGCTCACGGACCCGGCGTATCCCACCCGAGTGGGGAATTCGGTAACCCGCGACACGTGTCCAGACCTTTCTCTCGTCAAAAATGCTAGAGCGGCTGCTTGGGAGAACTTGGGAGATTCTCTAGGCAGCAATTACCTCCTTCTCCGGATTACACTCATGGCGAAGGCAGCGTGCAAAAAATGGGGTCAGGCCAAGCTGACCGATTGGCACAAATTCCGAAATCACACTATCCCTCCCGTACTATTTTCCGGCGGCTACGCGGAGTGGGCTAACCACATATACAACATTCAGAAACAACACGTCACAACACTACAAACCACCGAAGAGATCCCCGCAGTGGACACCCACCTCCTGCATTTGTGGGAGGCGCGCCGGAGCTTAACTAAACGGTGGAAAAAGCAGAAAACTAATCGCAAATTACGCGACCGCATAGTCAAACTCAGAGCAAGCTGCAGCGTATGCTGCCGAACTCTCAGATTCAAATTGGATAGCACGCTGCGACGCCGCAGCTCATCAGATGAGCTCGAAGGGGACGTGGCGTCTCTTTCGCAGTCTAATCGACCCCTCTCAAACGAGAGGGGAGACGCAAAAGCAGCTCCGGCGGGCTCTGCAAGGGTATCAAGGTACGACGGCGCAACTTGCGGACACTCTGTGCGACAGATATCTTTGTCGTACGGAGGACCCGCCTGGGCCTGAGTACATGTACTCTGGCAGGCCTAATGAAACACTTGATGCCCCTTTTGAGTTGCACGACCTTAAGGCGGCCTTAGCAAAAATGCGCCGGGGTACGGCTCCGGGACGGGATCACATAACAGTGAACCTGTTGGCGAACCTACCGGACTCAGCCTACCTCCATTTATTAGAATACATCAACCAGATCTGGGACGGGCGTCCACTCCCTCCCGAGTGGAAAACGTCACTTGTGACGTTTATCCCTAAAACAGGTAAGGCCGTGAATACGGACAACCTGAGGCCCATATCACTGACCTCATGTGCGGGCAAGCTTATGGAGACGATGGTTCGGGATCGCCTCTCTCCATACCTGGAGAGTAAGGGCTTCTTTGCAGTTACCATGTTCGGGTTTCGCCCCCGCATGTCTGCACAGGATGTCCTTCTCCAGCTGCACAGGGATGTAATACGACCCACAACTATGCAACACAATGACAAAGCCATCCTCGCCCTTGATCTGAAAGGAGCTTTCGACAATGTTAAACACGGAAGCATCCTGGCCAAAATGAGTTCTACCGATTGTGGGGCTAGGGCCTACGCGTATGTAAGAGATTTCTTGACTAATCGCCAAGCCTTTCTTCGGATTGAAGGCGAGGAATACGGCCCTTACATGATGGGAACACGGGGTACCCCTCAGGGAGCGGTGTTATCACCGCTCCTGTTCTACATAGCTATGATGCACCTCCCAAGCCAACTGGCCCGGGTGGAAGGCATTCAACACGCGTTGTATGCAGATGACATTACAATTTGGACCACTGAGGGGAGCCTTGGGGACATGGAGGCCCGCCTTCAGCAGGCCGCTTCCATAGTCGATGCGTATGCCATTGACTGTGGGCTCCAATGTGCTCCAGCGAAATCAGAGCTTTTGCATGTCAGAGCGAACCCAAAGGATAGGACAGCAATTCACATCTCTCTGTCAGGAGGTCCTATTAGAGAGGTGGAGGAGCTCCGTATTCTGGGCCTTTTCATTCACCACAGACTCAGACCGGACTCCACAATTCTGAAACTCAAGAGAGTAGGCGAACAGGTAGGGCGCATGATCCGCCGCGTTTCCAACAAGCGGGGCGGTCTGCGGGGCATGGACGCGCTTCGGCTCGTCTATGCCTTCGTGACTAGCCGGATCCTCTACGCCGTGCCATATCTCCGCACTACTAAGCAAGACGAGGCGCGAATAGACGCCGTCATCCGCAAGGCAACTAAGCGAGCCCTGGATCTCCCGGTGGCTACCTCTAATGCCAAACTCAAGGCATTGGGGGTGCTAAACTCCTACCAGGAGCTGCGGGAGGCCCACCTCGTGAACCAATACACGCGGCTCATGCAGACGGCCCCTGGGCGCCGCCTGCTAAACCGCTTACACATCCAACACGACTGCACTCCAGAGGAGGCGGAGCGTATCCCAGTACTGTGGCGCCATATGCTCTGGGTCTCCCCGCTCCCCCGTAACATGGACACCGACATGCACGTAAACAGGCGACAAGCGCGGGCTCGGGCTCTTGAGAGACAACACGGCTCCCGACCCGGTGTATATTATGTAGACGTAGCAGGCCCATCGCCCACGGGATTTTACACGGCCGCTGTCGTTCACCAGGAAATCCACGTTGATGGACTCTCTTTTCGAGCCCCGAATTCAATGCGAGCCGAGGAAGTAGCGATAGCGCTTGCTGCCGCCCACGCCAATTCGAGAATCATCATTACGGACTCCCGAAAAGCATGTGATCATTACTTGGCAGGGGAGATCTCCCCCTTAGCTGCTTGCATTCTAAGACGGACTGCCACTGATCGAACACCCAAAAGAATCATTTGGGCTCCTGGCCACCAGGGCTTACGAGGTAATGAGGCCGCTGACGCGGCTGCCCGAGCGCTTACTCACCGGGCTCCTAATCCCAGCTCTTCTGGCTCGGAGACTAACCAGCCGCTGCTGCGATTCAAGGAAATTATAACGCATTATAGCGACATCCACCGCCGTTTCCCGGCCCCTGCAAAGGGGCTGAGTAAGACGGAGGAGCGAACTTTAAGGCGCCTGCAGACAGGTACTCTACTCTGTCCTGCAATCTTAAAGCATTACGATCCTAACACGGATGGGCGATGCCCACACTGTGGGGAGACCTGTGATATCTTCCACATGGTGTGGGCATGTACTCAAAATCCCCACCTCCCCCCTTCCCCTAGCCCTTCCAGAGAGGCATGGGAGACTGCCCTTCTCAACTGCTCCTCGCTTGAGTCCCAAAGGGCTCTGGTGAAACGGGCTAGAGACGGGGCATTGTCATGCGGTGTCCCGGACTAGGGACGCCGACCATGTAGCGTGGCCACTCTGTGGCTCCCAAACTCTATTTCAGAAATTAAAAGTTTTCACCACCACCACCATGTCAGTGCACGTTAAAGATCCCCAGGTGCTCGAAATTATTCCGGAGACCTCCACTGCGCCACCTCTTTCTCTCTTTCTTCTTTCACTCCCACCTTCCTACCTTCCCTTACGGCGCGGTTGAGGTGTGCGCCGAGATATGTGAGACAGGTACTGCGCCATTTCCTTCCCTCAAAAACCAACTTTAACAAAAAGAAAGGCGCATTAATTGCCTCACATTTTTGTGGGCACCATGACGACACAGTGGAGACTCAGTGGTTATGCGCGGGTTCGACCCCAATGCGCGGGTTCGATCCTGGCCGCCATGGTCGCATTTCGATGGAGACGAAAAACCAGTTTATTTAAATGCTAGAGGCGCCTTTACTTTCGATGTCAGTACATGTTAATTTAAAATTACGAGGAACTTTAGCGGCTAAAGTGGTGAAAGGCGAAAGCCAAAGTGCTGCATTCTCCTACGTGATTGTTCACATCACATTCTGTTGGTGCATTAATTAATTGCCAATTAATGACGCTTAATCTTTTCCTTTAGGAGTAGAACGCGACACCCTGTAGTAGCGCTGCCAGGGAGTCCACGGAACGCCACCACCCGTTCGGCGCGATGCGTTGCCCCTTGAACGCAACGCTTTTTGAGGAAAGCAAATGGCGCTGTAATTCTCTGTCATCTCGGTGAACACCTAAACCGCACCGTACAGGAAGGAAGGAAGTGCAGTGAAAGCAGAAAGAGAAAAAGGGGCCGTAATGAAGAAAATGAAAATTGTATTTGAGGAAAGCAAACTACGCAGTAACTGTCTCACATATCTCGATGGACAGAGAGAGAGAGAGAAAACTTTATTTACAAAGGAATTTGGGGCACGCCCCAGGGTCCCCGCACGACCCCACTGCACTCAAGTGTTTATGTTCCTGAGGTCCATAACACTGGCAGCACGGCCGGTGGCGATGGTCTGCACGGCCGGGTCCTCCGAGCGCAGCAGCGTCTCCCAGTCCTCCCAGGTCTTGAGGTTCTCTAGGTCCCGCGGGGGAGGGTCCGCCGGGCAGAGGGAAAGGATGTGGAGGGAAGAAGCGAAGGGTTCTGGGCATAGGGCGCAAGCAGGAGTGGGGAAGGAGGGATGATAGTGGGTTAGGGTAAGGGGCGAGGGGAGAGTATGTGTTTGTAATCTGCGCCAGAGTGTTGCGTGTCTGTTATCTAGGGAGGGGTGAGGCGGGGGGTAGAGCTGGCGAGAGGCTCTGTATGCCGGGGTCAGCTCACTGAATGAGTGCATGCGATCCTTCGTGAATCCCCGATCGGAGGCCGCCTGAGCCCGGTTTAAAGAACCTCGGGCTAAAAGGTTGGCGGCCTCGTTTCCGGGATTCCCGGAGTGCGCAGGCACCCATATCAGCTCCACTTGGCGGGGCGGGGGTGCATCGGGCGAGTCCAGTATGCCAAAAGCAGGGACATGAACTCGGCCTCGAGCAAAATTTAGAATCGCAGTTTTAGAGTCAGTTAAAATATACCGGGCTTCCGTGCGGGTTATAGCAAGTGCAATGGCGGCTTCCTCTGCAGCCTCTGGGGACGTGTCTGGAGGGAGAGGTAGTGTGAGGAGGGTGGATGAAGAGTCCACCGCAGCTGCTGTCGCTTCATCACCCGTGCAGGCAGCGTCCACCCATACGGCGTCCGGCTGGGGGCCGTACGCTCGATGGAGTGCCTTCGCACGGGCTCTGCGGCGCTGCTCATGGTGGGACGGGTGCATATTCCTCGGGAGCGGCCTGATGAGAAGCTCTCGGTGAAGGGATCGTGGGATGGCGAGGAGGGTTGGGTCGTTGGCCGGTATTTTGATTCCCAGGGAGTCCAGGATATACCGACCTGTGGAAGTTTTTGTGAGCCTGATGTATTGGGCCTGTCGGTGGGCCTCCACCAGTTCCCCGATCGTGTTGTGGAGGCCCAGGCCTAGTAATCTGTCTGTGGGTGTGTTGAGGGGAAGATGAAGTGCTACTTTGAATGCCTTGCGAATCAAAGCATCCAAAGCGTTTATGTCATGTTTGAATAGTTGTAAGTATGGGGTAGTGTACAGTACACGGCTGAGGACAAAGGCATGAATGAGGCGACATAGGTCGCGCTCCTTCATGCCTCTATGATGTCCCGAAACCCTGCGGATGAGGTGCGATATCGCGCCTGCAACCTGCTTGAGTTTCTTGAGGGTAGTGGTGTTTTTGCCACCGTTCTGGATGTGCAGGCCCAATACACGGAGGGTGCCAACCTCAGGTACCGGGTAACCATTCAATTCAATGGCAATGGGGGAGCGGGGACAGCGGCGGTTCTTAGTCCGGATGAGGAGCAGTTCGGACTTCTCTGGGGAGCAAGACAGTCCGATGGTCCGTGCGTAATTTTGGGTGAGGGTGGCTGCTTCCATGGACACCAGTCGACAATTGTATTTGAGGAAGGCAAATTGCGCAGTAACTGTCACATATTTCGGTGGAGACCCTTCGAAATTCGCGCGCACTGACGTCACCACCATTTCGACCAATCTGAAATGCTGACAAATCTGGTAACACGTCTTGGTCATGACAGTATGAGCCATTAAAGGCTTTCGCCTTAATTGTGACTTTTGAGAAAAGCCACACTACCTCACTTGAAGAACCAATTTTTATTGGTTCTTCGGGAAAGTAAATAGCACAGTGACACTCTCACATCTCTGTGGACACTCGAATCATGCGATGCCGATAAATGAGGGACTTAAAGAGAGTAAGAAAGAGGTGCCTTAGTGGAGGCATAGTGGCTATAGCACGAGGCGCACACAAAAGCACCAAGACAGGACAAACACTAGCTTTTGCCCTGTCTGATTTCCTTTCGTGTGCATCTCCCTTGTGCGCTACCCAATATGCCGAATTATAACAACCAACTAGCCCAATTAAGAACCGTAGGGGATGGATGGATGGATGGAAAACTTTATTAAGCAAGTGAGTTTGGACCGTACAAGATCTCAGGGCCACCGCACAGCCCTCACATTACGCGCATGTGTCCAGGCCACGTAGGGCCATGGCACTGGCACCCCGTTTCACACAGCGAAGTTGCGCGTCCGGGTCCTGCGACGCAAGGAGGGCCTCCCATTCCTCCCATGTACCGATGGCGGGCTGTCCCTGCGGGGGAGGATCGGCAGGGCAGCCGAAGAGGATGTGGTCTAGGGTGGCGTGCGGTTCTGCGCAGAGAGTGCAAGGCTCCGGAAAAAAATTGCTGGCGATTACGTTACTTCCTACTGCGAAATTTGAGCGCAGCTCATCAGCTGTTTCAGCTTTTTGATAGATTGAGGCAAAGAATTCGAGCAGGTCATGTACACAGAATTACAGACAACCTGCTATTTCTCACACATTTTCCTTCTTCAAGAAACACTTCACTAACAGCTCTTGATTGTCATGAACCATGCTTTGCGGTCGGAGGAATAGGTCGATGTATGCTCGACTTGCTGTACCAATGCCTGGTTCTCAAAGACGAGGTATGTTCAAGTATTTCGCGAGGTTGACACAGCCTTCTAAGGCGTTACGAGCGAGAGGAACGGGATGTCCTTCCGCGTAAGTGGTAAGAAATTCCTGTTTTATTTATATGTACATACATTAAAATCCCCACCAACCCTGCCACCCTGGCAGTTAGCAGTTAATGGATAATCGCGAGAGTACGCTCTCCGTTGTCAGCGCTAACCCGGATGCCATGACCTGGTCCGAGGTTCCAGCAAATCCAGCGCCGGGTAGCCCGGACTCTGCGCCCATTGAAAACTTGAAGCTACTAACTAGTGGAACGCCACTCCCGCAAGCGGAACGCCAATTCCAAGAAAGCGAACACCGCGTCGGCAGGCTGCTCAACATGGCACAATGCTGCTGCGCGCGCTGTAGCGCGTCACGGTGGGCCGCAGTGTAAGACCGGACCGTCTTGGAAACCAAAGTCGCTTCCACGGCTTCATCCCGAAGACATCATCATCATCCTGAAGCCCCGGGTGACCGTCGCTCTCAAGGATGTCTATCAACATGGCGAGCTGGGAGCAGCGTTCGCGGCCTCCCTGGACGCCAAAGCCGCAGCATCGCTCAGCCTGCTCCCCACAGAGGGGCAGAATCTGATCGCGGCAGACACCCGAGAGCCGCACGTCGCGGACAAGCTTCTGCGGGACTTTGAACTGACAACATCGAAGGGCCGGCTCTCCATGTACGGCCAGTTGAAACTCACTGGTGACGTGTGCCACGGCGTCGTCACCGTGGCCAAGCACAAGACCAGTGAGTCCCTCCAAAACAAGATCCAGTGGCGTGCTGGAGAGCTTGTCGATATCCGCCAGCTTGGCAACTCAGACGTCGCGGCGCTCACCTTCGTGGGCAAAGTGATGCCGCGGTAAGTCCATTATAACTCAGAAGTCACCCTTGTGCGTGCGTATAAGAAAACGACATTCGCCCTGCGTGCAGTTAGGCACTGTGCGCCACCGGGCGGACACATGCCCCTGCCTGGATTAAAAGTGTGGCCTGTGTGGCAGAACGGTGCCGACCGTCAACGGGGTGAAGGCACCGCATGATGCACTCCATCCTGTGAAGTCTGTGGGCAAGCCCACGCTACCAACTCCCGTGACTGCACGAGAAAATTCCGGCATCGCAAGGTGCCCGGCCCCAAAGCTAAACGCCCAGACCTCCCAGGAAACCAGTGACCCGGCAAGCAGCCAAGTCATCCGAATTCAGGTGCCGATGGCGGAACCCCGCGTGGGGCTCACGGCACCGAACACAAAATGCCCCCTTCTTCATCGTCGGTGAAGTGACCGCCCGGGAAGAAAACTGCGCCCCCACCGCCACCGCCCAGCGGCAGGGACGCTGGCCACTTCCCGGCCCTCAAGACAAAAGGGCTGCCGGCGCCCGGGCATCAACGCCTCAACACGGCAAACAACAAGTGAGCAGCTGGGCTCAGATCACCTCCTCCTCCCCAGTTACCGTCTCCGCACTCGACGCGGCATACAAAAAAACCGATCGATGCGATCAAGAATGAGCTTTTGCGAAACAAAATGCAGAATTTAGAGTCCAAATTGGCGTCCGCCGCTCCGAGTCCGCAGAACTCGGATGCAATGGAGAGCGACGCGGAGCTCACGTCTGCCCTCGTGACGGCCATCTCCGCGATATAGAAGCGCTGAACTTCAAAATTACGATCTATGATCGAGACCGCTATGGACCAGATCTTCGCCAAGGTCAAATCTCTCATCCTATCAGTGGTTTTCAAACACATCTAGGACAACCCCAGTCTCTTCCGTCGGACGGGACCCATTAGGGACGTATCACGTCCATCAAAATTCAACCGTCTGATTATTGATTCCGACAATGAGGACCGCTGCCCCGCTCCTTCCGTCATCACCCACTTCACAGCTCAAGTAGCTGGCCCTGGGACATGCAATCCCTCCTCCTCCCCCCTAAAAATTTTAAATTATGGCGATACACCTTAATGAAAGGAGTTCCGCCATCACCAATTCGGCCATCTCAACTTCCATAACACAATGCAACTGTAGAGGCTTTAAAGACCGCACTAACTTGGCCAATTTACGCCTCTATCTTGAAACCTTCGAGTCCCTACCAGCCGTGGTTGCCCTCCAGGAGCCAGGCCTAGGCGCCAACATATTTCAAATTATACGACGTCCCAACAGGATCCCGCGTTTTGTCTTCTCGTTCACAAAGCCTACACAGCCAACTTAGTGGACCTCGACCTCCAGCTCGAGTATTCCTAGGTAATGGTGGCTATTCTACCACTCCGCCGCACGGACCCACCGTTGCATATACTCAACGTGTACTGCCCTCTCAAACTCAAGCGAGTGACTTTTGCGGACCTCTTTAGCCGCGCGCTAAGAGTAGCGGGCCGCGATCCCCTGCTGATTGCGGGCGACTTTAACGCTCCCAGTCAGCTGTGGAGGTGTCGCA
Source organism: Amblyomma mixtum (assembly GCF_055824585.1). Lineage (NCBI taxonomy): Eukaryota > Metazoa > Arthropoda > Arachnida > Ixodida > Ixodidae > Amblyomma > Amblyomma mixtum. Next base: position 46,822,752 of record NC_143015.1, on the reverse strand, counting down.
AGGAGGAGTCGCGCGGGCGTAAGCTGGCGGAGCTTGCGTCCACGTTGGGCCTCACCCTCCACACGGACCCCGTCCACCCAACACGGCTAGGAAACTCCATGACAAGGGATACGTGTCCGGACTTAACCTTCACTCGCAACATACGACACGCAGACTGGCTCAACACCGAGGAGACCCTCGGTAGCGACCACTGCATTCTTAACACTACACTACGCACACGCCCCCTCAAGTGTCCCAGAACACAAGCCCTTATCCCAGATTGGACGAAATTCAAGCAAAAGTCTTGAAAAGTCTTACTCACTTGAGGATACCCCCCTTTCCGAGCAAGACTACCCAGCATGGTCCCAGTAGCTACTGACACACCTTTCCTCGCATGAACCACACATCCAACTCTCAGAGGCGGTCACGGACGTGGACAATCACCTTCTACACCTCTGGGAAGCCTGTCGCAGCCGCGTCCGCAGCTGGCGACGCCAGAAACACAATAGAAAGCTAAAAGATCGAAACGCCGAGCTTACGCAGAAAGCGGCAGAGTACGCGGCTCAACTCGCCGACTCCAACTGGGTGGATAGATGCAACAAGACCGCGCGACAAATGCCCAGCCGCGACACGTGGCGTCTCTTTCAAGCCCTAATCGACTCAACCCAAACACGAACCGAAACACAGAAACATTTGCAGCGAGACATGCACGTTTTCACTGGCAACACAATTCAACTGGCACAGGAACTTCGGGACCAGTATCTGTGTACAGCCCAAGACCCCCGTGGATCTGCGTACTCTTATGCAGCCGAGAGAACACAGAGCTGGTTCAACCTTTATAGCTCTCGCCAAAATCAAACTGGGCACTGCGCCAGGAGGCGATAAGGTCACCATCAAGCTTTTTACGAACCTGCTCGACTTGGCATACCAGTTCCTCCTCGACTACATGAATGTAATTTGGCGTGGGGATACCCCCTTGTCAATCGACTAGCAAACGGAACTGGCCACTTTTATTCCGAAAGCAGGAAAACCAATTGACACAGGTAACCTCCGCCCCATCTCTATCACCTCTTGTGTGGGCAAACTAATGGAGACGAAAGTGCGGGATCGGTTATCTGCATATCTTGAACACAAACATGTTTTTGCGAGCACCATGTTCGGATTCCGCCCACACAGATCCGCACAGGATGTCCTCCTGCAACTTAATCGGGAAGTCCTTGACCCCCTCGAATGCCCCCATAATGACCATGTAGTGCTCGCCTTGGATCTTAAAGGGGCATTTGACAATGTAACACACGAGATCATACTCACTAACCTAAGCCAGACTGACTGTGGCCTCAACAGATTCCGGTACATAAGCCAATTTTGAATGGATCGTCAATCCTACTTCCCAATCCAAGATAGGGAGCATAGTCCTTAGCTACTCGGCACGCCGGGAACCCCCAAGGAGCGGTACTTTCCCCGCTGCTCTTAAATCTGGCTATGATCCAGCTGCCGGCCCAGCTGAGTGGTGCCGCCGGCGTGCAGCACGCCCTGTACGCCGATGACATCACTCTGTGGTCCACGCAGGGCAGCACAGGGGACATTGAAACCACATGCAAACAGCGGCGACGATAGTTGACCGCTACACCCGCCGCTGCGGTCTTCAATGTTCCTCTCAAAAATCGGAAGTTGTGCAGCTCCGCCCCTCACAGAAGTGCATAACTAAAATCTCTCTTTCTCTTGAGGGTGGTCCCATACGCGAAAGTGATGAGATACGGGTCCTCGGACTCTACAAACACAGACGGCTAGACACTACATTAGCCAAACTCCATAAGGTGGGGGCCAGGTGGGCCGCTAGGTCTGCCGTGTTTGCAAGAAACGCGGGGGTTTACGAAGTAAGGATGCCTTGCGGCTAGCAAACGCCTTCATAACTAGTCGAATTCTCTATTCGACTCCTTATCTCCACCTACGGAAACAAGAGGAGGAGAGAGGCACACCGTACAAACCACTACACGCGCTTGTCGCTAACGGAGTCGGTTCGCCGCCTTCTTGCTCGACTCCAAATCCAACACACCATGGAAGACAGGTTTCACATCCCAGAACTTTGGAGACGTGCGCTCGACGTGCGGCCTCTTCCAGCAAACATGTCACAGGAATACCATAATGGTCACCACATGGCACGAGCGCAAGCCCTAGCCCGACATTATGGCAAGAAACGGAGAAAAACTTTATTCTAACAGGAATTCGGGGCACGCCCCAGGAACCATGCACGACCCCACTGCTCTCAAGTGTTTATTTTCCTAAGATCCACGACACTGGCAGCCCGGCCGGTGGCGATGGTCTGCCCGGCCGGGTCCTCCGAGGGCAGCAGAGTCTCCCGGTCCTCCCTGGTCGTGAGTTTCTCTAGGTCCCACGGGGGAGGGTCCGCCCGACAGAGGGAAAGGATGTAGAGGTATTACAAAAGATATTACAACCTACTATCAAGATCCCCTTCGCCTTTTCCCTAGCCCATGTAAAAGCTTTAAGAACACGGATGAGCGGTTCCTTCTCCGCCTTCTCACCAATCAATTGCTGTGCCTGGCACCACTAAAAGATTTTGACGCCTCCTTTAAGGGCAGCTGCCCGCACGGTAGCGCGGTGTCTTCGGACACCTATCACATGGTGTGGGCCTGCCCCTCGAACCCGGTTATTCCACCCCAGCCCAACCCGGGAGAACTGGGAGGTGACCCTGCTCGGCTGCCACGACTTACAGGCCCAACAAGGCTTAGTCGGGCCCGCCCAGGCTGTGGCCACTGCCACTGGGGTCCCATACTAGGGACCTCCACCTAGTGCTTGTAAGGATCTCATCCCCCCACGTACCTATAAGCGTGATACAGACGTCCACTGACCCAAGTACCCAGTTAGGCGCACTTCTTTTCCTTAACATGATCGGAGTGTAAAATGTTGTCAACGCCAAAGAACACAATGAACGCCGACGGCCTAGGGCATCAGTGCCGCGTTTCTGGCGCAGAATTTCCAAAAACAGTGTTCCAAAAAAATTCAGGGGGCACTTTGTTGACCTAAAGCGCGATCAGGTGAAATCCTTAAGCGCGTTGTTGCTCCTTGTCTCACTAATGCACAGTTAAGGTGTTGAGCTTCTCCTCTCAGAGTTTCGATGAAGGCGAAATTCCAGAGGCCCGTGTACTGTGCGATATCAGTGCACGTTAAAGTGCCCCAGGTGGTCTAAATTTCCGGCGCTCTTCACTACGGCGTCCCTCACAGCCTGGGTCGCTTTGGGACATTAAACCCCAGTAAACATGTTGTTGTTACCATAGTATCGCGCCAACGCTTCCGCGCGCGCCTGGCGACGACCGCTATGGTCTTCTCTGGACATGTTGCGGGGAAGGGGTCGGACCGGAGGGCGCCTCTCCAGGGTTCTGGCACTCTCTCCCTTTCGTCAATATGGTAGTCATGTTTGATGTGTACCCGGTCCAAGAGGCGGCGACCGGACGTGGTCTGTGCAAGACGCGTGTATTGGTTGACTAAGTGGACTTCTCGAAGCTCCCGGAATGTGTTTACCACGCCCAAGGCGAGAAGTCGCTGGTTGGACGTGGTGACCGGGAGGTCGAGGGCCTGCTTGATGAATTTCCGGTGGATGACCTCCAGTTGGTCATCATCATGTTTGTGCAGGTGCAAGTAGGGGGTTGAGTAGAAGATTCTACTCGTTACGAAAGCATGGGCAACCCGCGGTGCATCCTTGCTCCGCCCCGCTCCCATCCGCCCCGCTTGTTGGAGACCCGGCGGACCATGCGGCCCACCTGGTCTCCCACCGTGCGAAGTTTGGCTAGAGTAGTGTCGACCCTGCGTTGATGCTGTATGAAGAGACCAAGGACGCGGATCTCCTTGGACTCCCGGATCAGTCCCGAGGGGAGACTGATGCCAAGCGGAGTTTTGTCCCGAGGGTAGGGACGTATGTGCACAAATTCTGATTTAGATGGGCCGCACTGGACTCCGCAGTAGGCCGCGTAGTCGTCGACTAGTGCCGCCGCTGCTTGCAGGAAGGATTCCATGTGGCCCAGGTTTGCCTGCGTGGCCCAGGTTGCAATGTCATCCGCATAAAGAGCGGGATGTATCCCGGGCAAAGAAGACAATTTGGAGGGAAGATGAAGCATTGCCAAATTGAAGAGGAGGGGAGACAGGACCGCGCCTTGAGGTGTTCCCCTCGAGCCGATGGTGTATGGCCCGTGTTCCGCATCTTGCATGCGTATATAGGCTTGACGGTCTGTAAGAAATTGTTTTATGTAGTTGAATGTTTTGTGGCCACAGTTCGTGTTTCAGAGGTGGTCTTACGTAGACGTTGTCGGCCCACACCACGGGGGGTGGTACACGGCCGCAGTCGTACACAACACAAACACAGTTAACGGGCTCACTTTCCAAGCCTACTGCGCAACACACGCGGAGGAGATTGCCATTGCTCTGGCTCTCACTACTCCCAAGTCGAAACACATCATCACCGACTCGCGAGGGGCCTGTCGGAACTATGAGTTGGGCTGTGCTCCCCCGCTTGCCTGGCGCGTACTAGAATATGGCTGCCGATGCGAAGATCCAACTCCACGTAACCTGATTTGGGTCCCCGGTCACCAGGGACTCCAAGGAAACGATCAGGCCGATCAGGCCACCCGCGCTCTCTCTCCCCCGGGCTATCTCCCTGTCCTTGGAAGCCTACTCCCAATCAGAAAATCTGGCCCTTATATTCAAACACATCACCGATTACTACAAGGAGGAGCACCGGCGCTACCCGGCCCGCACTGTGGAGAGATCTGCGATATCTTTCACATGGTGTGGGCATGTACTCAGAATCCTCACCTTCCCCCTTCCCCCACCCCCACCCGAGGGACATGGGAGACTGCCCTCCTCAACTGCTCCACACTGGAGTCTCAAAGGGCTCTAGTAAAGCGGGCGCGAGATGGGGCCTCGTCGTGCGGTGTCCCGGACTAAGGATACCGACCATGTAGCAGGGTTTTTTTTTTTTTACCCTCAAACTCTCTTTGCAAATTAAAGTTTTTCACCACCACCACCACCCCTTGTAAGGTTTAGGTTTTAGGTTTTATGGGGTTTAACGTCCCAAAGCGACTAAGGCTATGAGAGACGCCGTAGTGGAGGGCTCCGGAAATTTCGACCACCTGGGGTTCTTTAACGTGCACTGACATCGCACAGTACACGGGCCTCTAGAATTTCTCCTCCAAAGAAATTCTAGCCGCCGCGGCCGGGATCGAACCCGCGTCTTTTGGGTCAGCAGCCGAGCACCATAACCGCTGAGCCACCGCGGCAGCCTCCCCTTGTAAGGGACTGGATCGCGCTAACGAGCGCCTCCTCATCAAAATCATTACTAACACTGTACTGTGCCCGGCGGTACTTAAACATGCCAACTCATCCTTTGATGGCACGTGCCAGTTCTGTGGGGAGGTGGCTGTCACGGTCTACATGGTTTGGGCGTGTCAATCAAACCCATCTATTCCCCCCAACCCCACCACAGAGGACTGGGAGGCGGCCCTGCTCGGCTGTCAGGACCTAAAGACCTAAAAGGCCTTGGTTCATTGGACGCGGGCGGCGTTGCTTGCCAATGGGGCCCCGGAATAGGGGCTCCACCTAGTATTGTTACGGGAAAGGGCCAATAGGGCCTACCCCAATCACCTCTCTGTAAAATTTTATTGCACGATAAATGTTGTTCACCACCACCAGTAAACATAAACAAACCTCTCAGAGTGGAACGGAACAGCGTCTTGCAACGCTTCCAGGGAGTGCACAGAACGCCATCGTCCGTTCGGCTCTACGCGTTTCTTGTCGGTAATTTTCAATTCAATTCAATTTTATTCAACATCTTGAGGATATTGGGTGCGCCGACAAAAAGCCAGAGAGAAGGCTTGACAGAGGTCGACGCAGCCTACAATAACTTGACAGCAGCACCATAATGTTGTACAGTCCACGGCAATGAGCACACAGGGGGAAAAAAAGTACAAATCATGACTAAAAATCTCCGTGACACGAAGTGCCGACGGTTTTTGAGGAAAGGAAATCTATCTGTTAAGCATATTTCGGTGGGCACCTGAACCACGCCGTAACGGGAAGGGAGCAAGATGGGAGTGATGGATGGATGGAAAACTTTATTAAGCAAGTGAGTTTGCACCGTACAAGATCCCAGGGCCACCGAAAAAAAGCATAGCTGCACGGAAAGGAGTATCTGTCCTCGCTTCGGCGAGCGCGGCTGCGAACGGGCTCACATGCTACTACGTGGACGCCTCCGGCCCTCACCACGGGGGATGGTACACGGCCGCGGTAGTTCACAACAGCAACACAGTTAACGGCCTCACTTTCAGAGCCCGCAGTGCAACACAAGCAGAAGAGGTCGCGATTGCTCTCGCGGCCTCACATTCCAATTCAAAATACATAATTACCGACTCGCGAGGGGCCTGTCGGAACGTCGAACAAGGCAGCACTCCCTTCCTAGCCTATCGAATATACCAAAATTGCATACGGGATACGGACCCCGCACACCGTCACCTCATATGGGCCCCTGCTCATCAGGGGTTGGCAGGAAACGAGGCAGCAGACGCAGCCGCCCGCGCGCTCTCTCACCGGGCTGTTTTCTCCTCCCCACCTGATCAGGAACCCGATTTTAATCCGGTTTATACGTTCAAAAATATCGCAACCTACTTTCAAGATAGCCATCGCCTTTACCCTAGCCCATGTAAAGGCCTCAAGAAGGCGGATGAGCGGCTTCTTCTCCGCCTCTTCACCAATACATTGCTGTGCCCGGCAGCACTAAAACATTTTGACCCCTCCTTTAGCGGCAGCTGCCCGCACTGTGGTGCGGTGTCTTCGGACACCTATCACATGGTGTGGGCCTGCCCCTCCAACCCGGCCATTCCCCCTATCCCCAACCCAACCCGGGAGGACTGGGAGGCGACCCTGCTCGGCTGCCACGACTTACAGGCCCAACAAGCCTTGGTCGGGCGCGCCCGGGCGGCGGCTACCGCCACTGGGGTCCCAAACTAAGGACCTCCACCTAGTGTTTGTGAGGATCGGTCCCTTACGGGCCGATCCAAACACCTCCTGTTCTGAATAAATGTTTTCACCACCACCACCACCTCCACGAAGTCAGAATTACTATACTCCGTTTCATACATCAGGTGCAACGCTGTCAAAGCTAGCGCTCTTTTTTGCGCAGCCTGCATCCGTGACAGAAAATAGTGCGTTGCTTGTGGTGAGCGAAAAATAACAAATGCATTGCCGACAGGCTTCGTGCGTAATACATTTGTCATCAGCGTGACAAAAAACGATGATATTGCGAATGAATCGGTCGAGATCTGTGATTTTGTATTTTGCGTGTGTCGTCTTTTTTCATTTTTTCCCTAACCTCCCCCATCATGTTGATGGAAATAAAGGCTATTATTATTATTATTATTATTATTTCACGTTTTCGCTGTCCCCGCTGGCCGCCATGTTTACTCTTTCTGTCCGCCTCCCTTTTACTTTTGAGAGAATGGCGTCCAGCTCAGCGGCGTGACGACAATTTGCACCAATCTGAAACGCGGACAAATGCGCCTTGCTCGTCGGTAAATTGGTTTTTGAGGAAAGGAAATGTATCTGTCATATCTCGGTGGACACCTAAACCTCGCCGTAACGGGAAGGGAGCAAGATGGAGCGACGCGTTAGACCGCACGGCCACAAAACCGCGGAGGGATACACCTCTCTTTATTTTTTTCTGCGGATTACTTCCGTAGCCTTCACCGCGTTGCACATGATGTATGAAACGGAGTATAGTCATCAGGGACAGACGAGTTCGCTTGCCAGTCCCCGACCCGCAAGAACCTATTGTGCTTGAAGTCGACACACATCCCATACCGCCGGTCCGCACCATCCGCGTTCTGGGTATGTTAATACAGAACAACACGCAAAACTCGGAGGCCATTCAGCGCCTCCGCACCACAGCCAATCAGATCAACGGCCTTATCCGCCGCATCAGCACCCGCCGCAGAGGTATGAAGGAGGATGACCTCTGTCGGCTCACGCAAGCTTTCCTCATTAGCAGGATAGTCTACTCCTACCCTTACTATCACCTCCGCCGGAAGGACGAGGAAGCTGTGAACAGCATTATACGTTCAGCGTACAAAGCGGCACTGGGGCTACCTCAGTACGCCAGCACACAGCACCTCCTCCAACTCGGCATCTACAACACGCTCACAGAACTCATAGAGGCACACAAGACCGCCCAAATCCACCGCCTCTCCCGCACTAAACACGGGCGGCTCATACTTGACCGTCTCAACATCAACCCCATAGGCGACGTCCACCCCACGATGCCCATTCCGATAGGGGTCTATAGCCGCCTAGTTATAAAACAAATCCCCAAAAACATGCTACCTGGCCGCCATGATACGCGCCGTCAGCTGAAAGCCCAAGCACTAGATGCCACATACCTTGCCGACGAACACGCAATATACGTAGATGCTGCACGGCAAAGTGCAAACACATACGTGGCTTGTGCAACCACGCCACAATCTACTCTCGTCACCGCCGCCACAGTAGTAGCTCACTCTCCGACAGCGGCAGAAGAAACCGCCATCGCGCTGGCCATCGCTGACCCACGTACGCGCACAGTCCTAAGCGACTCCAAAAGAGCGATACAAAATTACTCGGCAGGTTTTATCTGCCACCCCGCTGCACGCATCCTTCGCGGCTGCACTCTCGACCATAAGATCAACCTGGTCTGGGTACCCGCCCACGCGGGAAACTCTGGAAACGAAGGGGTCGACCGACTAGCCCGAGGACTAACCAACCGGGCGGCCGGCCCCACGGATCCAGACGCTCTTGCCGAGGCTCCCCAGAGAGAGAGAGAGAGAGAGAGAAAACTTTATTTACAAAGGAATTCGGGGCACGCCCCAGGGTCCCCGCACGACCCCACTGCACTCAAGTGTTTATGTTCCTGAGGTCCATAACACTGGTAGCACGGCCGGTGGCGATGGTCTGCACGGCCGGGTCCTCCGAATGCAGCAGGGTCTCCCAGTCCTCCCAGGTCTTGAGGTTCTCTAGGTCCCGCGGGGGAGGGTCCGCCGGGCAGAGGGAAAGGATGTGGAGGGAAGAAGCGAAGGGTTCTGGGCATAGGGCGCAAGCAGGAGTGGGGAAGGAGGGATGATAGTGGGTTAGGGTAAGGGGCGAGGGGAGAGTATGTGTTTGTAATATGCGCCAGAGTGTTGCGTGTCTGTTATCTAGGGAGGGGTGGGGCGGGGGGTAGAGCTGGCGAGAGGCTCTGTATGCCTGGGTCAGCTCACTGAATGAGTGCATGCGATCCTTCGTGAATCCCCGATCCGAGGCCACCTGAGCCTGGTTTAAAGAACCTCGGGCTAAAACGTTGGCGGCCTCGTTTCCGGGATTCCCGGAGTGCGCAGGCACCCATATCAGCTCCACTTGGCGGGGCGGGGGTGCATCGGGCGAGTCCAGTATGCCAAAAGCAGGGACATGAACCCGGCCTCGAGCAAAATTTAGAATCGCAGTTTTAGAGTCAGTTAAAACATACCGGGCTTCCGTGCGGGTTATAGCAAGTGCAATGGCGGCTTCCTCTGCAGCCTCTGGGGACGTATCTGGAGGGAGAGGTAGTGTGAAGAGGGTGGATGAAGAGGAGTCCACCGCAGCTGCTGTCGCTACCTCTACAGAGAGATGAGACGCCAGTTCCCGCCTCCACACCCCGACTTGAATCGAGCGCAAGCCAGCTTGCTCCGCAGGTTGCAGACGCACTCCATCCTTAGCCATTCTAGACTTTCACTCATCACAGACGGGGAATATGACCCCGTCTGCCAAAATTGTTACCAGGGAGAAATCGCCACCCAGGCACACATCCTCTGGGGTTGCGCGGGAAATCCGCCCCCTCGAACCTTACTGCCAGCTCCCTCCGAAGAAGGATGGAACCAACTCCTCAAAAGGCCAGACAAGAGCATCCAACTGGCACTCATTTCGTGGGCCCAGGAAGTCGCCCCCACCTGGGGGCCACACCAAGCCCACCTGCCCTAAATCCCTCCAATCTATGGCAATAAAGTTGTTTCTCTCTCTCTCTCGGCCGCTTATCTGATTTTTTCAGCAGCGTTCGCTCCGGCGGACGCAGTTGTTGCTGCGACGCGCGTCTTTTCTTTCCTTTTTCTGTTTCCTCTGCTGTCTTAACTCTCCTCTATCTGCACGTGGCAGCAGTGGTGGCTTGGCTCGAGCCAGTAGCAGGCCCGTGCAATTTCCTTTTCATCCTTCTCTCAGTCACAACGACAACAACAGCCCTCACATTACGCGCATGTGTCCAGGCCACGTAGGGCCATGGCACTGGCACCCCGGTTCACACAGCGAAGTTGCGCGTCCGGGTCCTGCGACGCAAGGAGGGCCTCCCATTCCTCCCATGTACCTACGGCGGGCGGTCCCTGCGGGGGAGGATCGGCAGGGCAGCCGAAGAGGATGTGGTCTAGGGTGGCGTGCGGTTCTCCGCAGAGAGTGCACTCTGGGGAAACATGGCGGAAGTGGGATAGAAGCTGAGGAGTAGGAAGAGTTCGGGTCTGGAGTCGCCTCCAGAGGATTTGTTGGGAGTGGGATAGGCGGGGGTGGGGAGGAGGATAGAGTCGACGGGCAAGGCGTGCTTGTTGAGTTAGTTCTGAGATGGGAGTGAACGAAGACACCGTATTCACTAGACGCGCCTTTGTTCATTCCGAATCGTCGCGCTGGCATGGCGGCGTGGTTAGCGTGCTCGTCTCACACTCCGGCGGTGCTGGTTCGATTCCGCAACTCGACCAATTTCCTACTCGGTTTTATTTCTTTATCTGGTCTGACTAGAAATGTTAATTAGGGTAATTGGTTAATTAACCAATTAACTAAACCCAGTTCCACGTACCTGGAGCATCACTCTACCATCATTTTAAGTGGTTGCATGGTTGCTAGCCAAAATACAATTAGTCCCGTTTAAAATTCGCACACTGGGACGTCACGACCTTTTCGACCAATTGAAAAGGGTGACATTTCTGCCGACAACTACTGGTTACTACGACGAGGGTTGGTTGCTTGGTTGGTTTATGGGGTTTAACGTCCCAAAGCGACTCAGGCTATGAGAGACGCCGTAGTGAAGGGCTCCGGAAATTTCGACCGTCTGGGGTTCTTTAACGTGCACTGACATCGCACAGCAGACGGGCGTATCGAATTTCTCCTCCAAAGAAATTCCAGCCCCCGGGGCCGGGATCGACCCCACGTCTTTTGGGTCAGCAGCCGAGCACCATAACCACTGAGCCACCGCGGCGGCATTAAAGGCTTCCGCCTTAATGCCTGCAGCTCTCATCTCTTCCCCCACGTACATATAAGCGCTATACAAACGTCCACTGACCCAAGGAGCCAGTTATACGCACTCCATTTTTGTATTTTTGTAAAATGGCATGACGCATTCAGCGCACATCTGTCACTCCCGCCACGTAGCTTAAAACACGATTTGGGTGTTCACTTCTCCGCGAGAGCAGTCATGCTTTCCTTTGCTTTCCAAGCTTCCGGTCAATCGGTTTCGCAGCTTAAAGCGTGACTAAGGTGTCCACTGCTGGTTACAATGGACAACGGCGACGCCGCGAAACGCAGAAACGGGCGCCAGACCTGAGCTCTAAAAGTAGATGAGGAAAGCGGACTGACATAAAAGGATTCTTGAATCATTTCATAAGATTACTCTCAAGAGAATTTTATTGGACCCCATGGTTACACGATAAGGGACCACAGTCCCTCAAAAAATACAAGAGTACAGTTCGCGACTAGTGTCGCTCGATTACGGAAAAGCGATCACTCAAGACACGACGGCGACTCCTGTCGCCCTGCAAACAAAAGTCATTCACGGCACGTAATAATGTCCACAGTGTCCATAATGTCCGGATAGGATAGGATAGGAAAGACTTTTATTGCTCTAGAAAGGTGCTAGTAGCAGACGAGAAAGAAGAGGTCCATCTTCCTTCTTCTCACAGGGTCGGTGCCCCTATTCCAGGGCACCGCTGAGCTTCGCTGCTCGTTGGGCGTGCTGGATCAGACCTTGTTGGCAACCCAGATCGCCGCTGGAGAGCCGGCTCTCCCACTGTTCTGCACTCGGGTCTTTGCGAAAGTTGTCGTTTTTACTGCATTCCCACGTGATGTGGTACAACGATGGTTTGCTACCACACCACGGGCAAGTGTCCCGATATTGCGTCGGGTAAATCTTGCTAAGGATATGCAGGTTTGGGAATGTTCCTGTCTGCAATCTTCGCCAATACACTGCCTCTAGTTGATTTAGATCAGGATGAGGCGGCGGATAGCGGATCCGTACCCCCTTATAGTAGTTGAGAATGTCTGAGTACGTAGGGCTGACTCGGTTGGGTAGATCGTCCGATTGGGAGGAAGCTCGGCTCGTATACCCTCGAGCTACCTCGTCGGCGCGTTCGTTCCCGGCTATGTCGGTGTGTCCTGGCACCCAGTAAATGCTATGTGTGACTTTTGGTGGGGTCGCGCTCTGGAGGAGCCGGAGCGCGGCGCGACCTATGCGGCCGTTCATGTAGTTACGGCACGCTTCTCTCGAATCTGTAAGGACGGTAAGGGACATGTTGCTTCGATAACCGGCTACCGCCGCTAGAGCTACGGCCAGCTCCTCCCCTTCGGTTACCGTGCAATCCCTCACTGAGGCGCTAGCTAATTCCTTTAAGTTCGAATCAATAACTACCGCCACTGTGCTGTTATGTGAGCTTCCTCTATACGGCGCCGCGTCTGTGTATACCGTTGTGGATTTTGTAGCTAGATTTTGTTGTACATACCTCGCCCGGGCTGCCCTACGGGCCGCATGCAAGTTGGGGTCCATGTTCCGGGGAAGGGAGCGAACCTTTAGCGTCTGGCGAATTGCGTCCGGTATGCTCGCAGTACGATTCTCGAATTCCGCAGTTCGGCCTAGCCCCAGTCGCCTAAGGAGCGAGCGCCCCGTAGGAGTCTGCTGGAGCCTAGCTAACTGCGTGACCAGTTGGGCTTCTTTGATCTCTTCGAAGGTGTTGTGAATTCCAAGAGCCAGTAGTTTTTCGTTGGAGGTGTTGATTGGTAGATGCAGGGCTGTCTTGCAAGCTTTGCGGAGTATGGTATCTGCACTATCCACTTCTCCTTTGTTGAGGTTGAAGTACGGGAGGGCGTAACCCACGCGACTGACCACCAGGCTCTGAACCAGGCGCAGGGTATCCCCCTCTCGCATGCCGCTGCGCTTCTGCGACACGCGCGTGATCATTCTGGCGACCTGAGTGGTCGATTGCTTGAGAAGGCCGAGCGTATGGCCGCATCGCTGGTTGCTCTGCAGCCACATTCCCAAGACTCGTATCTTGTCTCGTTCTGGAATTAGCTGTCCTTCGAGGGAGACATTGAGGGACCCTTCCTTGTGTTTCCCTTTGTGGACTCGCAGGAGTTCTGATTTTTCGGAGGAACAGGCGAGGCCTCGTGCACTGACATATTCTTCCATGCAGGTAGCCGCTGCTTGCAGTCGTTCTTCTTTCTGGCCGAGCGACCCAGTGGTAACCCAGACCGTGACGTCGTCAGCGTATATTGCGTGCTGTATGCCTTCGATCTTCTCGAGTTGTCTCGCGAGGCCGATCATGGCCACGTTGAAAAGTAGTGGCGAGATGACGGACCCTTGAGGTGTGCCTTTGTTGGGGGTCGAAAATTTAGCGCTGCGAAGGTCTCCGAGCCCAACCGTTGCAGTGCGGTTGGAGAGAAAGGCCTTCACGTAGCTGTGAATCTTCTCGCCGCAGTGGAGGTTGTCAAGTCCTTCCATTACAGCCGTGTGGCTAACGTTGTCAAAGGCCCCTTTGACGTCGAGGGCCATAACCACGTTCTCGCCTACGCTCGGGACGTTGGTGAGGACTTCCTCTTTGAGTTGTAAGAGGACGTCCTGGGTGGAGAGGTGGGCTCGGAAGCCGAACATACTGGGGGGGTACAGGTCTTCGTCTTCCATGTAACTTTGGAGCCTCCGAGTAACGACTCGCTCGTAGAGCTTGCCTAGGCAGGAGGTGAGTGAGATAGGTCGGAGATTTTCGATCTGGAGTTTCTTACCCGGTTTGGGGATCATTACGACCTCTGCATGTTTCCACTCTTCAGGAACCGTTCCTGCGGCCCAGTGCCCGTTGAGGAAGGTGGTCAGTTGGTCGACCGCCTCGTCGCAGAGGTTGCGTATCAGTGCGTTCTGGATCTTGTCTGCTCCCGCCGCAGTGTTGCGCGTGCATGCCTTTATGGCAGCGAACACTTCTTCCCTGGTGATCGACCTGTCTAAGTGGGTGTTCGGTTTCCCCAGGTATGGTTTCGCGTATGCCGCAGGCAAGGTCGTGCCGTAGCATTTCTCTTTGGCCTTATCTAGCAGTTCCTCTTCCGTACCCTCGAAGGTATGGACGAGTCTGCGGATAGCTTTCCCGCTTTCGGCCCTGGTTTGGGTAGGGTCGAGGAGGGTCTTGAGTATACGCCACGTTTTCGCCGTGCTGAGGGTGCCGTCCAGCGAGCTACTGAACTGCTGCCAGCTCTGCCTGGCCAGTTGGGTCGCGTACTCCTCCGCTATCTTGGTGACTTCTGCGATCTTGAGCTTGAGCTTCCTGTTAAAGCGCTGCTTCTTCCAGCGCTTGGTGAGTCCTCGACGTGCCTCCCATAGCCTGATGAGCCGAGGGTCCACCTCTGGTGTTTGCTCGGTGCGATCCACTTCCTGAGTGTACCGCTTCTGGATGTCTTTAAGTTGTTGGCACCAATCATCTATGGAAGTAATCCCCCCTTCCAGGTCCGCGCAAGCCTTGCGGAAAGCCGGCCAGTTGGTGATCTTGGCTGTGCCGAGCTTGCGCTTGATGTTGGTGGCTGCTATCGTGGTCTTCAGGATATAGTGGTCACTGCCTAGATTCTCCAGCAGATTCTCCCACGTTGCGTGCTTCACTCCCCTGACAAACGTTAAGTCCGGACACGTATCCGGGCAGATCGAAGTGCCAAGGCGCGTGGGTTGAAGTTCGTCTGTTAAGAGGGTACATTGGATCGCTTCCGCCGCGTCCTCGACCTGTATACGTTTGTGATTATTAGTGGGGTATCCCCATTGCTGTCCGCGAGCGTTGAAGTCGCCTACAATGAGCAACGAGTTGCTTTTCGCAAGTTTGCTGGCCCCTAGAAAGAGTGTATCAAAATTCGAGTCCCGCTGGCGAGGCGGGCTATAGAGGTTTACGATAAAGACACTCTTTTCCTTACGCTTCTTTTTGGGAATAATTTCCGTCACTAAGTGTTCAATTTTGGTGTTGGGAATTGGGTCATGGGCTATGGCTACCAACTTTTTGCTGACCAAGGTTGCCGTGCGTCCGCTATCGTAGCACGTATATCCCCTGAGTGACGGTGTCGTGTTAGTTTCCTGTAAAGCTATTATATCTGGTGTGGAGCCTTGCGTATGTAAAAACTGCATTAGGAGTCCCTGCTTTTGGCGGTACCCCCTGCAGTTCCATTGCCAGATTTCTAGTGGAGTTTGTTTAGCCATGGTTTTGGGCATTGTTCTGATTGGAGCCTTCAGTTCCGAAACGGCGCTCGTGTATGAGCCTGTCCCGGGCCTCGTTTGTCATTCGTTGCGTATTTTGACTTTTGACGTGGTTGCGGAAACTTTGGTCCTGCAACGCAACTTTTTGCTGTAGTAATGTGACGTTCTGTTCTGACAGGTTGAGTTGGACCGATGCCGCGGGGGAAGCACGCTCCCTAACTAAATAAGAAACGCGCAACAACACCGCGCACTGCACACACTTAATAAGGCAGGAGCCGTACGGTCACGCGGCCCCTCTCG
Source organism: Amblyomma mixtum (assembly GCF_055824585.1). Classification (NCBI taxonomy): domain Eukaryota; kingdom Metazoa; phylum Arthropoda; class Arachnida; order Ixodida; family Ixodidae; genus Amblyomma; species Amblyomma mixtum. The sequence goes on along the minus strand of NC_143015.1, from coordinate 46,806,962 downwards.
ACGGCGATGAAGCGAGTGCTCCAACGCCGAAGGAACTCTTCCTCAGGGAGCATCACTCGGTCCAGGCACGCCTGTTGGAAGAGGCGCGCCCGAACCCGCTGGAGCAGGGGGAACATGGCTCGCTGCGGTCGGCCCTGTAGAGACGCGACGCCACGCTGGCGCCACAACACAAAAGCGCCCACACAAAGGAGCAAAGGAACAGGCGCACAAAAAAGTCGCGCGGCCTAGTGCGCGCGTCGAGAGTTACAAAAAACATGCGGGACAAAAGTCTCCAAAAAGTGCGCGCCACGACGCACTCGTTAGATTACTATAGTAGAAGGAGGGATCCAGCGCTCTCGTTTCGAGTCACTCAAGCAGCCACTTTCTCGTTCAAGCCATAATGCAAAACACGAGTAAGCAATTCAGGTTACGGGTGTATTTTAGACGCAGTGCACATTTACTTAGCGGTGCTCTCTTCACCCTAACCCATTTTTTCGCGATGCATAAGGTGTTTTGACAAGTTTTTAAAAGTACATATTTTCCATTCGTCGAAGTCATGAAATCTGGTGAGCACTCGGAGCTGGGCTTCGGTATCTGGCATAGCAAAAGAATGTGTCCCTAGAGCGTACCTCAAAATTCGGTAACACGCCACAAATTCAGCGGGCACTTTCACTGTCTGAAGTGCGTAGAGGTAAATTGGTAAATTGGTTTTTAACGAAAGGAAAGGGCGCAGTATCTGTCTAACATGTCTCGGCGGACACCTGAACCGCGCCGTTAGGGAAGGGAGGAAGGTGGGAGTGAAAGAAGAAAGAGAGAAAGAGGTGCTGTAGTGGAGGTCTCCGGAATAATTTCGACCACCTGGGGATCTTTCACGTGCACTGACATCGCACATCACACGGGCGCCTCTTGCGTTTCACCTCCATCGAAACGCGGCCGCCGCGGTCGGGTTCGACAGATACTGCTCCATTTCCTTTTCTCAAAAACCAGTTTACCAATTTACCAATTTGTCTCTGCACTTCAGACAGTGAAAGTGCCCGCTGAATTTTGTGGCGTTTTACAGAATTTTGAGATATGTTATAGGGACGCGTTCTTTTGTTATGTAAGATACCGAAGCCCAGCTAATTAATGCTAATTAATGCTAATTAGCATTATTAATGGTAATTAGCAGTATTAATGCTTAGTACTGCTAATTAATGACGCTTCAGCTTCGCCTTTATGAGTGGAACGCGACAGTGTGTGTGTAGCGCTTCCATGGAGTCCACGGAACCCCACCACCCGTTCGGCGCGATGCCTTGCCCTTTGAACGCAACGCTTTTTGAGGAAAGGAAATGGCACAGTAATTTTTTTTCATCTCGGTGGGCACCTGAACCACACCATACAGGAAGGGAGGAAGTGGGAGTGAAAGAACAAAGAGAAAAAGGGGCCATAATGAAGAAAATGAAAATTTTATTTCAGGAAAGTAAATTACGAAATAACTATCTCACATATGTCGGTGGACACCCGTCATCTGTTTGTAGAGGAAGGGAGATAAGAAAGAGAAAAAGGGGGCGTAATAAAGAAAATGAAAATTGTTTATTAACCAACAGTTGGTAAGTAAAGTTTATAGTCTATGGGGGTTTAACATCACAAAACAACTAATGTGGGACGCCGTAGTGAAGGGCTCTGGAAATTTCGACCACCGGGGGTTATTTAACCTGCAGTGACATCGCGCAGTACACGGGCCGCAGTACACGGGCCTCTGGTGCGGCCAAATTTCGATGGAGGCGAAATTCTAGAGGCCCGTGTGCTGTGCGATGTGAGAGCAAGTTAAAGAACCCCAGGTGGTCGAAATTTCCGGAACCCTTCACTACGGCGTCCATCATAGCCTTAGTCGCTTTGGGTCGTTAAACCCCAATAAACCAAACTTCCACTTTATTCATTTATGTTTGAAGTGTAAGGGCTGAGAACATGAATGGAGCCTATGCAACTTGAATTTGCTCCGAGATCTGATCTAAGAATCATGTCTCAGCATAGCAATGACCTGCGAATAACGCATAAAACAATGTGAATGGTTCAAAACAGCGTCGATGCAATGCACGCTATGTCGACTAGAATTAAAGAGACTACAGAGCCTCTCACGCAGAATGATTAAACGAGAGTATTAATTCCGAAACGACGTGTTTGCTTTAGCGCGGCCTATGTCAGCAACCTGGAGTGATACCGGCCAGTTTACTTTGCAGATTCTTGTTTCCGAAGACATGTTCCAGGTGCCTTTTAGTCCTTAAGTACTCTGTAGTTTCTGTTTTTGTGAAATCACAAATAGCGCTCAGGTTAGCATAGCCTACATGTCTGTTCTGCTCGCAGTAACGCCACTTTACTGCCATGCGCTACTTCTCACATTATTCGTTTTAGCGCTTCAGGATGTATACCATTAACATGGGACTTTTTAAAGCTCTAAATCTGCTGCACCGCAATAAATTACTATCTCGCCTGGTTGTGAAGGGTAATTTTGAGACATCCCTCTCATCCCCAACCCAACCCGGGAGGACTGGGAGGCGACCCTGCTCGGCTGCCACGACTTACAGGCCCAACAAGCCTTAGTCGGGCGCGCCCGGGTGGCGGCCACCGCCACTGGCGTCCCATACTACGGACCTCCACCTAGTGTTTGTAAGGATCAGTCCCTTACAGGCTGATCCAAACATACCTCGTATCCCTTCTGAATAAATGTTTTCACCACCACCTCGGTACTTCTGACTGTACAATGTCGGAGAGCAAGCTTTGTGCCACTGGCCAGATGATTGCAATACACACTTGGTAACTTTCTATGCAGCATCGATAGCTGTCACAGCTGGTATAATGTCAGCCAGCCTAGTTTTATAAGATCTGTTTTTTTTTTCAACATTAATATTCCATTTATTTTCCATCAAAGATGGGTGGGGCGAGGCAAAAAGCTGCGATAGCAGCTTGACAAGTCGTCGTCCCCTACAAAGCAGCAGCAGTACACGCCGACAACCCGACACATCTTACATCGAAGAATCAAAACAGAAAAAAAATAAGAGAAACAACAACAGATATATATGATAAAGTATAGAATGTACTGCTCGTACAACAAAAAAAGAAAAAAAAATGTACGACTTGCACACACCAAAAGCATACACTTGTTAACAAACTGATAAGAAAGGTATGTACACTGAGCGCAGTTCTTTTATGCGAAAAAAACAAAGTGAATACAAGTTTCTAAGTAGGAGGAAGATTAGATACTAATATCAAACAAGGAAGCATTGAACTCTGTAAGTACACTGTAAAGAAAAATGTAATGGTAAAAAGGAGCGCACAAATGTAATACAGTAACATAAAGGCGACATTGGTTGATAGTTCAGAACAAAGAAAGCATTCACAAATGTATGATTCATGACAACTGAATTAGGCAAAGCATAAGTATAAGTAAAAAATATTCAGAACACACAAAGGTAACAAAAAAGAGAAAAAAATGGTGCATTACAAGAATACAAATTTCAGTTCAGGTGGCTTAAGATCAAGAATATCAATGTTATCCTTTAGGTATGTCTTTAGTATATTAGGAATTCGATATTTTAGTGTCTGAAATCCATAATTAGTCCGGAAGGAATGCACTTTCCAAAACTCGAGATTGCGTGTGGGGTAGCTTGATGGACCTTTCATGGCTAATTCGGCAAACCTTAATTAATTTAATTACCACGGGGACCACATTCTTATATGATGTAGATGACCTTTCCATACAGGGACGCAAAGGATGGTAGCCTGTAGTTACATCATCTTCTTTCTATCTGCCGGGCGAATGTATTGTGCACGCAGGCGGTCGTGCACAGTTGGAGAGGCATTAGATGTTATGAATTTGGATGTTGATTTCACTTCTAACGCTCCTTTGATTACAAAGTAAATTTATTTCAATCTAATTTGCTACTGTATACTTTTACGTGACCTACTGACTCATTTAACACGTAGGTATTCTCTAGCTGTGCGAGGAAGATGAGGTTAGTATTCGTCACGAAGAAGAAGAGGATCAGATGTTCAGTCATGTTACCGAAGTACGCTTTCACTAGGTCCCTGGGCACTGTGGCATTGTTTCTAATGAGCGGGCTCATTTTTTAGCAAAGTCTGCCCTTGATGATCCTATTGTCCCTTTCGTCCCAAATACTGTTTACTTGACTCTAGCACGCTTTCAGCGATTCCAGCGTTTCCACACCTTGAGCCATGAGCCTCTCCTCGCTGCAGCGGATTTTCAACACCTGGCATTTCCTTGGAGTGTGCGGATGCGCAGTTAGAGGCAATGTGAGGTGTCCATGACCCTTTTGCGCTGCAGGATACCGCGGCTAAATTTTATTTATGCCGATCGGGGCTTTCGATATCCAACCTTTGTGAGTCTTGTGGCGAAATTGAGTCTATAGAACATTTTTTCCTCTCCTGCCGGCCGCTCGCTGCTCTCCGTAGAATTTACTTAGAGATCCCCCCCCCCCCCCGCTCGGCTTGGGCTTCCTCTATCTATTCCGATTCTCTTATCCTTCGGGGCAAGCGCCAAGGGATATGCCCTGAAACCAGTGTTCGATTCTATTCACGATTATATAATATCATCTGGTAGATTCCTCTGCTAGAATGTGAATTCACAACTTTTCTTTCTCCGTATTTTTTGTTTTGTACAAATTCTACCTCTGCGTCCCAAAATTTTAAATTTAAATATACTCCATTCCCTGTACATGAGTGCGTTTGTATCCGCTATGCACCCTGGCCAATCCCCCGCCGTGGGTATGTGCCATTCAGCCCGAGGACATCATCATCATCATCATCATCAGTCATGCGCAGGCTGTGCTAGAAAAGAAGTATTTAGTCGCGTGGGCTACCACTCACACCCCTTAACGGCGTTCCCAGCGATATTGCAATAACTTGGAAAGGTTTGGCAATGGAGACGGCGAAGTCTGTTTCTGAAGATGATTCGACAGTGCTGCACTAGGTCACTCCGCTGAATCTAGCGTCTCACCTGGTCCCGCCAAGTCCTCTGGCCTTCATATCATCAGAGGAAAACACACAGAAAGGTCCGCATCTACGAAGGAGCTTTGGGCTGTTGGAAGGTATGGGCTCTGGAAGCTTCCGAGGAAGCTTCACCCGACAGGCCGCGATGCAAAGTGACCTATGCGCGACCTGGCCTTTCACCAACCGGCACCAGGGATCGAAAATCATGGAGAATTTCGACACAGAAGATGCTGCATACGTTCGCAAGCTTGCCGACCTCTCACTGACATTCACAGGGGACTCAGTGACTGCACCCACATCAGCGGATCATTTGTCTGAATCGACCACAGCGGCCAGTGCAACTCCAGCAGCGGGTCCATTGGCATCGGTTCCATTCTCAAAGGGGGTTTCAACTCCGCCAACACTGGCTGTTAACCTCCTGCTGCCTGCTGTAAGCTCAGAGCTCGCGGAGGCAGGACGCTTTCCTGAACTGCCTTCTTTGTCTGTACTTGCAGCGGACAAGACTGGCACCCCATCTTTCGGCTCCGCTCTTTCTTTTCGTCCTGAGCATCAGCAAGTACAGGGCACCTCAGCGCCTCACTGCACACTGGGAGGTTCCCCCAGTGGAGACGAGGTGGAACTAGCGCGAGAATATCACCTTTCCGACTACTGGACCAGAACTGCGACCGTCGGACTTCACGCCACAAGCTCTGTGCGAGATGATGGGATGGCGTCCAGCGATGACTGCGACGAAACCACAGCGATTGTATCTAACACTACCGCTTTAGCTACTACCAGTATTCTGGGCAAGCGGCATGCTACGAAGCTTCTCACTAAAGCCGCCTTAGCAGATCGGCAGACAGCGAGTGGGAAACCACCACACTAATTTCCTCCAGAGTCCAAACATCGACCTTTACAAGATGACGTCGTCGTCTTGACGCTTGAAGAGGCAAGTTTCCTCCTGGATTTCATGCACAAATTCGGAAACCTTGAAGAGACAAATGGCGTCGAGGGCGAGCAGCGTGAGGCTATGGATACAAATCAAGCAGATAGAGAACCTGCCAAGCAGCCTGGCATGTGTTTCACATGCGGTGCATCAAAACAGAAGCAACCAGGGAGAGTAAATCTTACTCAATTCTCTTCGGAGGAAGTAAGCGACACTAGTGACGTCATTAATAGCAGCGAGAGCGAGATTCTCAATATTACATCCCACATTCGCAGCAAGAAGATGAGATACGACGGCGTTGAAGAAGCCTGTGGACGACCGCATCGGGAGGAAGGTTTGTTCATGACTCGTGGTGCACGATGGAAACCAGACCTTGAACCATGGGGATGGAATGCGAATCAGGACGGAAGACGTGAACTATTCGAAAGCCCTCTTTCTTGTGTGGAAACCGAGGAGCTAACCTCATCTGAGGACGGGACGAGTGTTGATTCTACATCTCTTTGCCCCAGTAGCATCATCGACTGGGATTCATTGGAAGCCGGCGAGTTCCTGTTTCCTACGCCTTTTCCAAGGAGTCCGTAGCAACGCGACACCAATAGTTGCGAAACCCCACAGTTTCTAAGCAGCGTGAACACCAAAGAAGAAAGGGCAGAAAACATTAAAGTGATGGAGCCTCTTCCACTGAACAGTTTAACTTCCGCCACCACTACTTCTGTGGACAGCAATGGCCCTGGAGCACGATTTCGCTTTCCTGCTCAGGCACCACACCGCACAAGTCAGTGGCCCCACACAGGCCGAGTGCATCTACAAGAGCACCCATATCTACCACCTTCTAATTATAACGATGCTCCGTCCTTGGTTCCAGGGATGCTCGCAGCAAGGGATTCGCCGGTGTCCATTTGTGGCCTTTTTGCCGGGACACAAGCGACGCAAAAGATGCGCAATACACCGCGGTCAACTGAAAGATGCCCAACACAACCACCTTCCACAAAAGGAAGTAGCTATGACTGCCGCTACTATGCAGGGCTCGGTCGACTCGAGTCATCGGGACGCCGCATGCCTGAGCCCTCGGGTGAGTGGCGGAAATCTGCTCTTAAAGCTGAGGCACATCGCGCAGGTTCTCTCAGATCACGAATGGCAGTTTGCCAATACCCCTCAAGGGAAAAGTCTACAACAGCTGTTTCTTACCGATACTCACATATGGGGCAGAAACGTGGTGGCTAACAAAGAGGGATCGGCTTACGTTAAGTACAACACAGCGAGCTATGGAAAGAAAAATGATAGGTGTAACGTTAACAGACAGGAAGCGGACGGAGTGGGTGAGGGAGCAAACGAGGGTGAATGACATCATAGTCGAAATCAAGAGGAAGAAATGGGCTTGGGCAGGGCATGTAATGCGAAGGAAAGATAACCGGTGGTCCTTAAGGGTAACGGAGTGGATTCCAAGAGAAGGCAAAACAGCAGGGGGCGGCAGAAAGTTAGGAGGGCGGATGAGATTAAGAAGTTTGAGGGGATACGGTGGCCGCAACTGGCAAAAGACAGAGTTAATTCGAGAAACATGGGAGAGGCATTTGCCCTGCACTGGGGGTGGCCAGGCTGATGATGATGATAATGTTGACATCGCGCAAGCAGATGCCTCCTCAAACCTGAAAGCCTGTATTGTTCACTTCCTTCTTTATTACAACAAAAGCTGTATTAACTTTGTATTAGCTATTTAGGCGACAGAACGCCAGCAATAGGTGGTCGAAATTATTCCGGAGACCACTACGGTACCTCTTTCTTCCTTATCTCCCTCCTTTATCAATTCCCTTACGGCGCGGTTCGGGTGCCCACCTAGATATGTGAGATAATTACTGCGCCACTTCCTCTCCTCAAAACGGATTTTCAGTTTTCAAAGCGTAAAACTTTGAGGCTGACTTGCTCCGTCAAGCGAGACAGATACTGCGCCGTTCCTTCCCTAATAACTAACCGACGGTCCTCTCTACCGCCTTCCACCCTCTCGTTCATGGGGAAGATTGAAGCATTTCGCCTTCATCGAAACGCGGACACACCGCGGTGGCTCAGTGGTTCAGGCACTCGGCTACTGAGCCGGAGTACCGAGCACGAGCACAACCGCGGAGGCCGCGTTTCGATGGTGGCGAAATGCAGAACGCCACCGTGTGGTGTGATTCGTGAGTAGCCCCAAGCTAAGCCACCTGTGATATTGTCACGATGTTAATCAGGGGCTGAGAGTCAACAGCGGGTCAACAGACGTGCGCTTCCAGATCACTTTCAGTTTCACACACACACACTTCCTCTTCTTCTTGAGAGGCGCTTCCGTCTGCACGAGCGCTGGCGTCATTAGCCCCCCTCCTGCGAAGGGATCGACCCGATGCCTCCACGAACGCAGGGGTGGTCTCGAGAAGAGTTAGTGCGCCCTTTCGTAGTAGGGCTTCAGGCGAACCACGTGGACCACCTCGGGGCCGGGGTGGCGGCGATTGTTGAGGCTCGTGAGGGACGACTTCATAATTCAGGGCTTCAAGGCGTCGCACAATTCGGTAAGGACCGAAATAGCGGCGCAAGAGCTTTTCACTTAGGCCGCGTCGTCGGATTGGGGACCAAACCCAGACATGATCACCCGGGAGGTATTCAACAAGCCGCCTCCGTAAATTGTAGCGTCGCGCGTCCTGGCCTTGTTGGTCTTGAATGCGAAGCCGTGCGAGTTGGCGGGCAGCTTCGGCGCGTTGTAAAAAGGATGCAACGTCGTCATTTGGGTGGTCGTCGTCATGGGGCAGCATGGCATCGAGTGTTGTAGTCACCTGACAGCCATAAACGAGGCTAAAGGGCCTCATCTTGGTGTTTTTTTGTACGGCTGTATTATACGCGAACGTGACATAGGGCAGGTAATAAGGGAGTAATTACTCACTGGCATCCACCCGAGCGCAGCCATACGGCTACAAAGGAAAGCTATACAGCTTTCTCAGAAACTTCGTAGGTAAAGGTTTCCCCTAAACATTTGACCGACATAGGGCAGGATGTCGTCCCAGATTTTATGTTCCATGTCCACGTACATAGAAAGCATGTCTGTAGGCGCCTTGTTTAGACGTTCCGTCAGTCCGTTAGTTTGGGGATGATAGGAAGTCGTCCTACGGTGGCTGGTGTGACTAAAAAGTAGAATATGGTGCAAGAGCTCAGAGGAGAACGCAGCCCCTCTGCCCGTAATCAAAACTTGTGGAGCTCCATGACGTAGGCCGATTTGATGCAGAAAGAACTGGGCTACTTCGAGGGCGGCGCTACTCGGAAGGGATGCTGTCTCTGCATAACGTGTGAGATAATCAGTGGCTACGATTATCCACCTTTTCCCGGAGCCTGATGTAGGGAAAGGTCCCAGCAAGTCCATGCCGACTTGTTGAAATGCTTGCGAAGGCGGCTCAATGGGCTTGAGGAGTCCGCCTAGCTTCACGGGCGGGACCTTACGGCGCTGGCAGTCCCGGCAAGTGCGGACGTAGTGTGCAACGTCATGACCCAGGCGCGGCCAGTAGTACTTCTCTTGAATTCTGGTTTGTGTTCTAGTAATCCCAAGGTGGCCGGAAGCTGATTCGTCATGGCAGGCGTGAATACTTTCATTGTGTAGGGACACGGGGACAACCAGCAACTACGGCCTAGTGTTGGCAGCGAAGTTCTTAAAGAGAACACCGTTACGTGTGCAGAGAGACGACAAAGCGCGCCAGAAGGCTTTAGGAACTCTGCTGCTGGCTCCTTCAAGATAACGAATGACGTCGCGAAGATCGGGGTCGGCGCGTTGATGCTCGGCGAAATCGTTGGTATGGACGGCACTCAGGAATATTTCTTCGTCGTCAGCAGCGTCATCCGGAGCTGGTTGCACTGGAGCACGAGATAAACAGTCTACGTCTGCATGTGTGTGACCGCATTTGCAAATGACGGTGATATCTAACTCTTGAAGTCGAAGGCTCCATCTAGCTAGGCGGCCGGAAGGATCCTTAAGATTGGTCAGCCAGCATAGGGTGTGACGATCGGTCACTACTTTGAAGGATCGGCCAGGAGAACAGCGAGCGATCTAGGCAGAAGCGCAGGAGCCACAAGCCCTAATCGTCTTTCACCTACCTTGCAGTGGACGGCCTTGGGTGACATTTCGTGAAGCTGACCCATGTCTGCTGCTTACCCCGTGCCCTAAAGAAGCAACACCCCCTGACAGAACCCGCCGCATCATCGAATCACCACCTCCGCGCCTGCGCAGAGGATCTTCAACCCATTCCGGCAGCCATAAATTTGACAGCACCGGCCAACAGCCCACCAGAACAGCGAGCGATCTAGGCAGAAGCGCAGGAGCCACAAGCCCTAATCGTCTTTCACCTACCTTGCAGTGGACGGCCTTGGGTGACATTTCGTGAAGCTGACCCATGTCTGCTGTTTACCCCGTGCCCTAAAGAAGCAACACCCCCTGACAGAACCCGCCGCATCATCGAATCACCACCTCCGCGCCTGCGCAGAGGATCTTCAACCCATTCCGGCAGCCATAAATTTGACAGCACCGGCCAACAGCCCACCAGAACAGCGAGCGATCTAGGCAGAAGCGCAGGAGCCACAAGCCCTAATCGTCTTTCACCTACCTTGCAGTGGACGGCCTTGGGTGACATTTCGTGAAGCTGACCCATGTCTGCTGCTTACACCGTGCCCTAAAGAAGCAACACCCCCTGACAGAACCCGCCGCATCATCGAATCACCACCTCCGCGCCTGCGCAGAGGATCTTCAACCCATTCCGGCAGCCATAAATTTGACAGCACCGGCCAACAGCCCACCAGAACAGCGAGCGATCTAGGCAGAAGCGCAAGAGCCACAAGCCCTAATCGTCTTTCACCTACCTTGCAGGTGTGTAAAAGCCTTCGCGGCCTTTTTTACAAAGCCTAATTTTTGAAAGCTTGGATCGCTCGCTGTTCGACATGGGTGACAAAGCACCGTCATCTATCAAAGAGCTGTTCAAATTTGTAACAGAAGCAAATGTGACACTGAAAAAAGAACTAGATGAGATGAAAGAGAGCTTAACTTATATGAATGATACATTTGAAGAACTTCGCACAACTAAGCAAGAATTAGACGCCCTAAAGCTAGAGCATGCAGCTTTGAAGGAAGAGAAGGAACAGATGGCAAAGACGTTATCTGATACCCAAAAGGAACTGACTGAACTCAAGCAGTATAGCAGAAACAACAACATAGAAATTAAAGGCATCCCGCAAGAACCAAACGAATCACTGGTGGAAATCGTGACGAAAATTGGTGACCAGATCGGACAGGAAGTGTCACCATCTGATATTGACACAATGCATCGCGTGCCCACAAAAGACAACCATCTGATATTGACACAATGCATCGCGTGCCCACAAAAGACAAGGAAAAAACTAACATTGTCGTCAGGTTTGTGTCTCGAGCAAAAAGGGATCAGGTCTTGCAGGCGGCAAAAAAAAAGGTTTGCCGCAGATTGCATCGGGTTCTCCGACAAAGAATCGGTGTTCATTAATGAACATCTCTGCCCAGAATATAAGATGTTGCTCGGAAAGGCTATCGCCATAAAGAAGGAAAAGAACTGGAAGTTTGTGTGGGTGTCCCATTCAAAAATTCTTGCCAGAAAAGCGGAGAACTCGAAAATCATTCACATCGCAACAGCTCCCGACCTTTCTAAAATTGTGTAACTGCGTAGTGTCATGCGCCAGCCATTTGAGTTTGTTCCAACATGTGCAACAAACCAACCACCCCGAAATCTAACAATTTATCATTTCTGCACTGTAACATCCGGAGTCTCAACAGAAATCTTGATTCACTTTTAGCAATGATAACTCGAAGGCATGTTCATTATGATATTATGGCACTGTCAGAAACCTGGCTGAAAGAAAATGAATTCACGAACATACCTAATTATAAATTTTTATCACTTTCAAGAAAAGATGGTAGGAGAGGCGGAGGTGTGATGCTCTACATATCATCGTCACTAGAATACCGAAAAATAGAACGACATACAGTAACAAAGGAAGGAGAATATGATATGCTTTTTGTCGAATTAGAAGGTGGCGTCATAATTGGAGTATTATATAGACCACCGAACTCACATCTACCAACATTCATGCAAAAATTGGAAGAAGTCTTAGACGATTTTTCGAACACACAGAAGAGGGTAATAATAGGTGGTGATTTCAATATTAACTTAGGCGATCCAGCGAGTGGTGAGTACCTAAACCTACTGTCGTCCTATGGCTTCAAAAATCATATCGATCATCCGACAAGGGTAACATCCACGTCTTCTTCCATTATCGACCATTTTCTCTCCAATTGCGATGAGAATCTAGTGAAGGCTGATGTAATAACTGAGTCTATAGCTGATCATTTTCCCATAACTATATCTGTAGATCTTGGTGCTCGGGGCTTCGCTAACACGAACATCAGAAAACGACTCAGATGGGATCACGAAAAAACCAGAGCATTGCTTCGAGAAAAGAACTTTTCACAGGCTCAAGACGATGATGTTAATGTAGCATATGAAAAGTTTTCCTTGCTGCTAAAATCAAGCTGTGTCAGCATTAACTGCAATACTCGGCGGTCAAAATACTTTACCATCCCGATCTGTCCCTGGATGACTGAATCAATACTGCAAGTTATCAAACATAAAGAACACTGGCACAATAAAGTAAAGCAAAATAGAGACAACGCCTACTATAAAGAGCAATACAGAATTTCCCGCAACCTATCGGTCTCAATGATGCGCAAACGCAAAAAGCAATACTACAACACACTCGTTCAAAAAGCACAAGGTAATTCTAAAGAGATCTGGCGTATAATCAACTCGATAATAAAATCGTCGCCCCAAAACGCCATTTTACCACATGTTAGCAATGATCACGCATATCTGGCTGAAACGTTTAACGATTTTTTTATTCAAATCGGCCACCATTTTTCGTCCACACCTAACGTGTCATACGAAACTGCGCTTCCAAAAGCGGTAGATAACACGTTTGTGTTCAAAGAAATTACCGCGCAAGAAATAGTTGATGTCACTCGCCAGATGAAAGCAAATAAAGCAATGGGCTATGATGAAATATCAGTCAATATATTAAAAGAAAACATTGATGTCTTGTGCAATGTTCTAGAAAGCATATTCAATCAATCATTCTTAACCGGGGTGTATCCCGAACAGCTCAAAATTGGAAGGGTAACACCAATATACAAAGGGGATGACCAGAACGTCATAGCAAATTACAGACCAATTACGATATTATCTTGCATAAACACACTCTTTGAAAAGTTAATAGCTAAGAGAATGACAGATTTCATGGAGAAATATAACATACTTACGCCTAGCCAACATGGTTTCCGTAAGCATTATTCCACCTCTACAGCAGTACTTTCAGTAGCAGAGATTGTTAACAGTGCGTTAAACAATAATCAGGTTGCCATAGGTGTATTTCTAGACATAAAAAAAGCTTTTGACTCCGTAGATCATAATATTCTTTTACTAAAATTAGAACGTTGTGGTTTTCTTGGGATAGCCATTGATTTGTTCAGAAGTTATCTAACAAATCGTACTCAGTATGTAGAAATTAATGGTGTCCAATCTTCATTAGGAAAAGTTACAATTGGAGTGCCGCAGGGCTCGGTCCTCGGCCCTATCTTCTTTTCGTTATTTATAAATGACTACCCCAGTTTCCTACAGAGCGCGCAGCCAGTGTTATACGCCGATGATACAGCTCTTATTATAACGCACAAGTGTTTAAAAGAAGCAGAAACAATCGCAAATAATGAACTGGAGACTACAATGCAGTGGTTTAGAATGAACAAGCTTCTACTTAGCACCAAGAAAACTAAATTTGTAGTTTTCGCCTCTAGCAGAAGACAGGGGCCTAAAACATGTGCAATACAGGTCGGGCAATACCCATTGAATGTGCAATACCCATTGAAAAAGTGAAAACCTTCAAGTACTTAGGAATAACATTAGATGAATCTCTAAATTGGGCTGAGCACATAGAAACATTATGCAAAAAATTAACCTTTGCATGCGCCACATTAATTAAAGCTAGAAAGCATTTCAGCATTGATACATTGCGTGTGGTCTATTTCAGTATATTCCATTGTCATCTTACATACTGCATCCAGTCATGGGGCTACACTTACTCATCGTACCTCGCGCCGCTTATTACTCTCCAGAAAAGAGCATTAAGGATCATAGCGTCAGCACCTTGGCACTCATCATCAGATCCACTCTTCAGAGACCTCAACATCATGCGTTTTCATATAATTCGCGATTACAAAACAGCGCTCTTGGTGAGCACTATTACTAAAACGAATATACCGTACAATTCTTCCATCCTGAAGCTTCCTTCAAGTCACACTAGACACGCTGACAACAATAACCTCAATTTACCCACAACACACAATGTATACGGACGTAGAAGCATAGCATTTGTCAGCGCTAAAGTTTGGAATATCATCCCATTCAGCATTAAGTCCATCTCGAACATTGCACCTGCTCTAAAAAAGTACATGCTATCAGAACAATACACCTCCCCTTATTGTTGAATTGATTATTTTTATTGCATTATATTAGTTGTATCTTTTGTATGTTTCAGCCTTGTTCAACTGCCTAGATTTGTAACATGTTTGTAATGGATCCGAAACTAGCCACTGGCTAAGGATCCAGATGCCTCATTCACCGAGAACTTTGTATATTTTTCTGTGTAATAAACTTGAATTGAATTGAATTGAATTGAATAAAGGTATGGTCTGAACTTGGAAACTGCCCACACGATGGCGAGGCACTCTTTTTCAGAGGCAGAGTAGTTGGCCTCTGTCTTGGAGAGAGCACGGCTGGCATAGGCGATGACACGTTCTTGGTCCCGCTGAACTTGAACAAGGACAGCACCCAAACCAAGGTTGCTCGCATCGGTGTGGACCCGTGTGTCAGCAAGCTCATCAAAGTGCGCCAGCACGGGGGGTGACTGCAGGCGGCGTTGAAGCTCTTGAAACGCATTCTGCTGCGGAGGTTCCCACTTGACCGGTACATGCGCTTTTGTGAGATCAGTAAGGGGTGAAGCAATTTTAGAGAAATTCTCCACCAAGCGGCGGTAATATGCGCATAGCCCGAGAAAGCGACGAAGTGCCTTTTGGTCACGCGGCGGTGGAAAATTGGCAATGGCGGATGTTTTTTCAGGATCCGGAAGAACCCCTTCTTGGTTGACGACATTGGCTAAAAACTTTAGCTCTTCATATGCAAAATGACATTTTTCGGCTTTGAGAGTAAGGCCTGATGACGTTATGGCCTGCAATACCTCATCGAGGCGACGAAGGTGCTCCTCGGAAGACGGGGCAAAAACGATGACGTTTCCAGGTAGACTAGACAAGTTTGCCCCTTCAAATCCGCAAGGACGGTGTCCATGAGCCTTTGGAAAGTCGCGCGTGCCGAACAAACACCAAATGGCATCACCTGAAACTCATAAAACCCGTCTGGAGTGATGAATGCCGCCTTTTCGCGGTCTCTTTCGTCTACCTCAATTTGCCAATATTCAGACTTCAAATCCATGGAACAAAAATATCTGGTGTTGCATAAGCGATCCAAGGCGTCGTCAATTCTGGGCAGTGGATACACATCCTTTTTAGTGATGTTGTTTAACCGACGGTAGTCAACGCAGAGTCGTAAGGAGCCGTCCTTCTTCTTCACAAGCGCTACAGGTGCCGCCCACAGGCTCCTAGAAGGGCGAATAACGTCGTTTGCGAGCATTTCTTTCACCTGTGTGCTAATAGCGTCACGTTCTTTGGTAGACACTCGATAAGGTGACTGTCGGAGTGGCGGAACGTTTTCATCTGTAATAATGCGATGTTTCGCAAGATGAGTCCGCCCGACGAGTGGCGAGGACGCGAAGGCACCACGGTAGCGACTGAGCAGTCCCGCACTTTGTCTCGCTGGTCGAGCGGCAGGGTTGGGTTAATATCGTACTTAACACCAGTACGTCCGTCGGGATTAGTTGTTGAAGCAGTTGTTAAACTGTGCACACACCTATTTTCACTAAGAGCGTCAATATACGCCACAGTCGTTTCCTTGTTAATGTGTTGGTGTTTGTTGCTGAAGTTGGTGAAAAGAACGTTGGCCTTGCTATCTTCAAGGAAGACAACCGCCCTGGCGACGGAAATTCCTCTGTCTAGTAGCAACAGCTGCTTGCTTTCGACGACACCCTCAATTTGCCGCATGTGCTTTGAGCCGACGGTTACCATCACACTGTAACGTAGAGTCACGGTCACGTTTTTGTCCACAATGTGCACCGCCGCTGGACGAACACTATCCACGGATATGGCCTTCTCGGTCGAGAACTTGACGGACTGTGATTGCAGATCAATAACTGCACCGTATTCGGTCAGAAAGTCCGTACCGAGTATGACGTCCCGGGAGCACTTGGCTAACACTACGAACGTTGCCAAGAATGTTTGGCTGCACGGTTACCCTCGACGTGCACGTTCCCGTAGGTGTAATTACAAGTCCTCCTGCAGTACGCATCTGTGGGCCATCCCAAGCGGTTGTGACCTTTTTTAGTGCCGAGGCGAATTGTCCACTAAGTACTGAATAATCGGCACCAGTGTCCACCAGCGCGGTTACATTGGCGCCGTCAACCAAAATCTCCAAGTCGGCAGTTGGTGGTGTCTTACTTTGGGGATGTCGAGGCATTCGGTCTCGGCTGCGGTGCGTCGAAGGAGTTCGGCATCGAGGAAAGGCGTTGTGGCCATGAAGGGGTGCGTCAGGACATCGGCTAGTTCTGAGGTACGTGGGCTCAAGAATCGTCGGTACGGTTACGGAATTCGGCGTTGGTTGAGAACTGTATTGTGGCGAAGGAGGATCTTGTATACTTTGCCGTTGACCAGCCGCACATCCAGAGGCTGCTGCATCTAGTTTCCCCTACGGGGACTCTGAGACTGGCATCGTCCTGGGGAACTGTAGCGACGCGGTGATGGAGATCGAGAGGAACGGCGCTGTACGGAGTCCGCTTGCGAGATGTAGTCCGCGATCTCCTGCGGTCGTTCTCTATACATCGGGCGATGACAACCGACGGGGAATCCTTGAAGGCCCATCTCCTTGTATGGGCAGCGATGATAAACATGTCCAGCCTCACCGCAATGGTAGCACAGCGGCTGATTGTCTGGCGCTCTCCAGACATCCGCTCTGCGGCGTCCTAGCTACTGTGGAGAATTCGGCTGGGGAGGTGGAGTTCGTGTAGCGGCGGAGGCCGGTGTGTCGTAACGTCGGTTCGGCTGGGATGGAATAAAACGGCGTGTGACGGCGGCGTAGCTGAGATTCGGGGGCTGAGGCTGCACAGAGCCGGGAACAGGTAGTGCTGTAAAAGTGCCTAGAGCTTGCTGCACCTCCTCACGGACAGCGTCTGCAAGTGTGCTAGGCTGAGGTTTTTCCTTGTCTGGAAAGAGCTTCGCCTGTTCCTCCCTCACGATACATCGAATCATCTCACGTAAGGAGTGTGGCGAATTCACCGTGGCGCCCTCCACGGTGGCCGTGAGCATCGACGCTGTTGTGCGGTCGTACTGCCGGGCCCTCATGTCCAAAGACTTTTCGATGGTGCTCGCCTCCTTTACGAAGTCAGCTGCAGTGACTGGAGGACTTCGAACCAGGCCGGCGAACAGCTGCTCCTTGACACCTTTCATAAGGAAGCTCACCTTCCTTTCCTCCGACATGTTTTGGTGAGCACGCCGGAACAGCCTCTTCATTTCCTCAACATACACCGTCACACTCTCGCTGGGGAGTTGATGTCAGGCTTTTAAAAGCACGTCGGCCTTCTCCCTGCGCAACGTGCTGTCCTTGAAGGTTTGGAGGAACTCTGTTTTGAACGTATCCCACGTTCCAAGGCCAGATTCATTGTTCAGAAACCAGGTCCTCGCGTAGCCTTCAAGGGCGAAATAAACATGCCGCATCTTGCAGTCAGCGCCCCAACCATTGTAGATGGCCACCCGGTCATACTGGTCCAGCCAGTCTTCGGCGTCCTCTTGTGGTTGACCGTGGAAATGGGGTTGCTCTCGCTGATGGTGCAGCAGGACCGGCGACACTCTAGCTGGAGGATTCATCGTTGTAGCACCTGCCCTCCGTGAACAATGGGAAACAGGGAGC
The DNA here is from genome assembly GCF_055824585.1 of Amblyomma mixtum. Lineage (NCBI taxonomy): Eukaryota > Metazoa > Arthropoda > Arachnida > Ixodida > Ixodidae > Amblyomma > Amblyomma mixtum. Next base: position 46,788,926 of record NC_143015.1, on the reverse strand, counting down.
AGTCAAAATTCGGGAGGTAAGCCCTGTAATCGGCGACTACCCTGGTGGACTGGCGTGTCTACCTTCGGTATTTGTACGGGGCTTGAATTGCGGCTTGAAGGGGGCGTATGGTGCATTAACAACGTACCCCGCACCTGCGCCAGATGTCACATTGGCAATCAACGGTGGAGGGTCAACAGCGGGTCAACAGACGTGCGCTTCCGGACCACTTTCACACACACACTTCCTCTTCTTCTTGAGAGGCGCTTCTGTCTGCACGAGCGCTGGCTTCAATATTTTCTTCCTTTATCCAATACTTGCTTTGCTTTTGGATTTTCGGGAAAGAAAATGGTGGTGGTGGTGGTGAAAACATTTATTCAGAAGGGACAGGAGGAGGTGTTTGGATCAGCCCGCAGGGGAGCGATCCTTACAAACACTAGGTGGAGGTCCCTAGTATGGGACCTCAGTGGCGGTGGCCGCCGCTCGGGCGCGCCCGACTAAGGCTTGTTCGGCCTGTAGGTCGTGGCAGCCGAGCAGGGTCGCCTCCCAGTACTCCCGGGTTGGGTTGGAGATGGGGGGATGGCCGGGTTGGAGGAGCAGGCCCACACCATGTGATAGGTGTCCGAAGACACCGCACTACAGTGCGGGCAGTTGCCGCTAAAGGAGGGGTCGAAATGTTTTAGGGCTGCCGGGCACAGCAATCTATTGGTGAAGAGGCGGAGAAGGAGCCGCTCATCCGCCTTCTTGAGGCCTTTACACGGGCTAAGGTAAAGGCGATGGCTATCTTGATAGTGGGTTGTGATATCTTTGAACGTATAGACCGGATTAAAATCGGGTTCAGTATATGTCTCACATATCTCTGTGAACACCTCAACCGCGCCGCAAGGGAACGGATAAAGGAGGGACTGAGAGAAGAAAGAAAGAGGTGGCGTTGTGGAGGGCTACGGAACAATTTCGACCACCTGGTGATCTTTAACGTGCCCTCACATCGCACAGCACGTGGGCGCCTTTTGCGTTTCGCTTCCATCGAAACGCTGCGCGGTCGGGTTCGAACCCGGGTACTCCGACTCAACACTTCCTTCATATGACAGAATAGAGAGCAAATGCAAAAACACTAGCTCCCACCAATGGCGACCTGTCCTGGATGACATCGTTTCTGTGTTACATTCGCCCCCGCCAGAGTCAACTCTGCGTTGTATTTACAACTTTCAGCCTTTAGTCATTATGTTGACAAACACTTTGCTCTAAAAACCTAACTGAAATGAAAGATCTCGCAGGAGAAGGGGCGACTTCACGTTCTGCATGCTATTTTCGTGCTATTGATATATAATGCCCGACTATGCCTTAGGCAACTACACGAACATTGATTATTCTGACATTTTTGTCGCTAGATCAGAATTGTCTCCGTCTTTACGTTGCATATATGCAAGCATTGTGTCTGATGAGACGGAAATAATGCTCACAGACACATAACGAGGATCAAGAGAGGATGCGGGTTGTCAAAACACTGTCACATTTCCTAAATCCTAAATTGGAGCTGAACAATACTTGAAAATCTTGCGAGCTACATCACGCCGCACTTTCATAAAACACCCGCTATTACTGTGCACCTCTCTACGAAATAAAAATTAAACTCTGGTAGCAGCCATTCGCCTCCTAAGCCCACAGTTGGGAGTGTGATTCTGGCACCAGCACCTTCTATTTAGGCGAAACTAAAAAATACACACGCGATCGCATGATGTGATGTGACAAATCAACGTTAGTAGAAACGGTTGGGCATTACTTTACCACGGCTTTACCGACACGACTTTTCAGCCGGAAGAGGACCATACTGCTAAAGCAGTAAAAGGCGAAAACCCGCGTGTACGGCTGTGGGTGTGCTGCGTAGCTCTCCATAAGGTTCGATTTCTATGGCCCTCCAGACATTAAATTATGTGCTTTTTTTTGCGTTAACTCCTATGTTTTGCGCCACAGAACGAGCTGTCCTGCGTAAGGACGTTCCGGAGATCATTTAATAACCGCAATTAGTCAGATTAATCAATAACCCTCTTCTACTGCGTTCAGCAGTGTTGCAATATCCTACGCTGAAATTTCATCACTTGTACCAAGATTTATTTTGACTCTGGATGCGAAGCCCGCAAGCCGGATCTTTGAATAGATAAATCTCATCCGACAGCCCTAGTTTTGTAGACAAAACCACAGCACTGGGCTCCGGTTAGCCGTGGGCACCTTGGAATCGTCAACGTACGCCGAAATGTCCGCACAGGGGAGCCCTCGCATTTAACCGCCATCTCAATGCAGAATGCTTGCCTGAGAGTCTATCGCGTGGTCTGTATTGCTCACAGCCTTTCAAAACTTTCTCAAGTTACCGCGCTCAACAAGAAACCTTGCCCTCATATGGCACATGGGCTGTATTTAATTGTGATGGTCAAATGTTTAGGGGAATCCCCTAAGGTGGAGTAGATTTGTAATAATGAGTAACCACTCATTGACATCCACCCAAGCGCAGCCATACAGCTACAAAGGAAAGCTATGCACCTTTCTCAGAAACTTCGCAGTTAAAGAAAAATTCGTCCTGGTCCGGGGTTCGGACCCGGGACCACCGCTTCACCGGAGCAGTCACTCTACCAACTGAGCTAACCGGGACGACAAGCTTATAGTAGGGCGAGACCGAAGTAATCAATAACTGCTCCGGTGAAGAGGTGGTCCAAGGTTCGAACCCCGGACCAGGACGAATTTTTCTTTAACTGCGAAGTTTCTGAGAAAGCTTTATAGCTTTCGTTTGTAGCCGTATGGCTGCTCTTGGTTGGATGTCAGTGAGTAATTACTCTCTTATTTAATTGAGACCACACCACTTTGTTCAAGCGCAGGTGTTCGCGGGTCGAAACCACGATTGCATGAAGACAGCGTCACGTGATCCTCGTTGCATGGGCGTCTTTCTGGCGACATGTCAGCGTGAAGATTGGCGCGACAAAGTCATCTCTTGGCTGAGCGTCTCGTGCCCGTCCTCCACCCAATCCCCCTCCCGCGCCTACTCTGCGTGATTTGAGTTTGCAATAAACTTTTCTACTCTTGCACTAAGTCACCTTACGGTGGTGCGTTTCTCACATTCTCGGCTTTGTGCACTCGTTTTGGGAAGCCTGCACTGAAGCATTTTTTTTTTTAATTTGAGCCGAGAACATAACCTTCAGAAAGCATACTGCTGGAAACAGCGTATCGAAATTGCATATGGGGATTTAACCCTTGTAATATTCACAGTAGCCTTTTCTGGTGATTCCGCTGATCGTCCATGAACGACTTACACTTGCAGAGAAGAAAAACCTTTCTGCCGCATGCCGTGCAAGGCTTATCGCCATTGGCATCAGGGTGAAGGCCTCGGATTAAAAACTGAGGCCAATTGTTGAGCGTAAAAGGCCAATAAATGAGTGGACGGCCAAAAAATATCGCCTTTTACATATACCTTTTTACAAATGTTCCACTTTATTTCTCTACGGTGTCAGCTGAATATATTATTTGATTATAATTATTTGACCTATATCTCCAGAGTGGGAGGTAACTATAGTTCATTATCTAAACATTTATATAGCGTTTCAGTTGAACGACTTGTCTTGTGCTGCCATATTTGTGTCAAATACGGGGGCAATCGAAGCACCTTTATCGCGGCAGCTCCTTTCCTAGTACCTAAGAAAACAAAAAGTAAAAAAAAATAAATAGAAACGTTGCCACCGAGTGTGGTCCTATCACTGACTGATGAGCTAAGCCAGCAACCTTAGCTCATCATGGAGAAGACTTAATTGTAACGCATTGTCGTCGTGTAATGACAGTCACCCCAGTAATTTTTATTCCCCGTTGTCCTTGAGCATCCCGCATCCGTTTCGCGCTGCTTTACGGTGACGTGATGAACGTGTTGGGCAATGCAGCAGCACATTGCTAATCCAAGCGCTGCTGGGGATGTTAGTGTCTGCTGGGGATGTTAGTAAATGTTAGCTGGGGATGTTAGTGTCATTCCTTCTCCACCGGTATTATCAAGTATTAAGGCGGCAGCTTCCAGAGGCATGTAGCTATTAGTTTTGTGCTGCGTTGTGGTAGACTCATCATCCTGAACAATGGCAAGTGGATTCGTACGCAATAGCAATGAATGCGATTAATATAAAAATTAAGGTCTCCTCATGATCCATTGTTCTTAGTAGAACGCAGGGAGTGAAAAATTTGCAGACTGAACCTTTTCTTCTCATGCGGGAATCCTCAATTTTCGAAACGCCGGCACTGAGAAAAAAGCCAGATTTTCTGTCTCGCTTGAGACGGGGCCAGGTATATAAGGGGGCACTGCACAGGTCGAGGACTTCAAGCACGCAACGCCAGTACACGGCTGCATGCTTACCGTGTCAAATAGTTTACCTTTCTGAAATTTCTGTTTTCCGCAAGCATTTGTGGTCACGTGTGAACGTGAATCACTTTTAATGCGTCAGCACTATAGCACCCGCGGTCGGAAAAATCCATCCGTCCGTCCGTGCATCCGCCCAAGACCTCCGTTGGCAGTCGGTAAAGTAAAGAGCGGGAAAACCTCATCTACAATTTCAGACAGAAGGGAGCGCGATGAAAACTGTGTGAGGGTAGTCGAGAGAGAGTGTGGGTGGCGAGCAACAAAGTAGAGAGAAGAATCCTCCTCTTCACCTTCATGGGAGAAGAGAGAGAGAATATCTCGATGGACAGCCGTCAAAATTCAGGGGGCACTTCTTTGACCTAAAGTGTGGTCACTGATGTGTGGTTAAGATGTTAAGCTTCGCCTCTAAGAGCCTCCCCTCGGTCGTCTGGCTCAGAAGCTCACAAACCGCTTCTGCGGTTCCGCGAAATCCTAATTCATTATTGCGACAGCCACCGTCTCTACCCAGTACCTGCCAAGGAGCTGAGTAAGGCGGAGGAGCGAACTCTGCGGCGCCTGCAGACAGGAACTCTTCTCTGTCCTACCATAGCAAAACACTTCGATCCGAACACAGATGGGCGCTGCCCGCACTGTGGAGAGATCTGCGATATCTTTCACATGGTGTGGGCATGTATTCAGAATCCTCACCTTCCCCCTTCCCCCACCCCCACCCGAGAGGCATGGGAGACTGCCCTCCTCAACTGCTCCACACTGGAGTCTCAAAGGGCTCTAGTAAAGCGGGCGCGAGACGGGGCCTCGTCGTGCGGTGTCCCGGACTAAGGATACCGACCATGTAGCAGGGTTTTTTAACCCTCAAACTCTCTTTGCAAATTAAAGTTATTCACCACCACAACCACCACCTCTAAGAGTGGAACGCGACGGCGTCTTGCAACGCTGCCAGGGAGTCCATAGAACGCCATCGCCCATTCGGTTCTACGCCTCGCTCGTCGGTAAATTGGTTTTTGAGGAAAGGAAATGTATGTCTCGGTAGACACCTAAACCTCGCCGGAAGGGAAGGGAGGAGGGTGGGAGTGAGCGAAGACACCGTATTCACTAGACGCGCCTTCGTTCATTCCAAACCATCGAGCTGGCATGGCGGAGTGGATAGCATGCTCGTCTGGCACGCCGAAGACCGGGATTCGATTCCCTAGCTCGAACAATTTCCTATTCGGATTTATCTATTTATATGGCCAGACTAGAAAGGGTAATTAGGCTAATTGGGTAATTAAGCAATTAACTAAGCTCGGTTCCACCTACTTGGAGCGTCACTATACGATCCCTTCAATTGGTTGCATGGTTACTAGCCAAAGTACAATTGGCCCCGTTTGAAATTCGCGCACTGTGACGTCACGACCGTTTCGACCAACTGAATAGCGTGACATTTCTGTCGACAACTGCCGCTTAAAACGATGAGACATTAAAGGCTTCCGCCTTAAAAGAAAGAGAGAGGAGGAAGAGAGGGTGGGATGCGACGACGATCAGCGATGGAATGGGAGTACGACGTGTCGCACGGTTATTGACGCACTGAATCACGCCACCCGCTCGCATAGTCTCAGCCCGTCAGCGGTTTCCCAAACGTCCCAAAGCGACGCAAGTTATGAGGCGCACCGTAGTGAAGGACTCCGGATAAATTCGACCACCTGGGATTCTTAAATGTACACTGACGTCGCACAGTACACGGGCCTCTAGCATTCTGCCTCATCCAACTGCGACTGCTATGGCCGGAATCTAACCCGCGTATTATAACGCCATAGCTTTAAGGAGCTCGTCTCGTAGAAAACCTGGCGTCGCCGTCGGCTTCGCTTACCATGAGCGAAAAATCCATAAAAAATCCTCAGGCAAGCAACCTATCAGGCAGTTGGGCACCCTAGGTCGTGTGACCTTGCGGTGTCATCGCAACCTGCCCACCAGGATGTGAGAAAACTGCCCACCGTGGCAGTTAAATTAATGCTTGGTCGCTCAGGGAGATCAACATGGGCCGCACCAACCGCACCGCTGGGAGCACCTGCCATGGCAGGGCAGAGGCGCTTAACCGCTGAACCACTGGTACTATAGGACTTGTATGAGGAATTCCAACGATGTATTAGTGTAAAGTGGAGAACGGCCAATTCCCCCTATTTGGGTATTAAATACCCATTAACTCTGTCGGGTCATACTAATTAAGGCGGAGCTTATGTGTCTCCTCGAATGCTTCGCCTTATACAGAGTTTTGCTGCGGAAGCTAGATGTGAGCGATTTCGCGGAGCCCCGGAGAGCCCCAACTGCGCATGTGCCAGGAGCGAGTGTGCGACAATTTCATTTCCTCAAATACAATCTTCATTTCCTTTATTACGTCCCCTCTTTCTTTTTTCACTCCCACTTCCTCTCTTCACGTACGGTGTGGTTCAGGTGTCCACCGAGATGACAGAGAATTACTGCGCCATTTCCTTTCCCCAAAGAGGGTTGCGTTCAAAGCGCAAGGCATCGCGCCGAACGGGTGGTGGCGTTCCGTGGAGACCCTGGCAACGCTAAAACACGCTGTCGCGTTCCACTCCTAACGCCGAAGCTTAAGCGTCATTATTTAGCAATTAATTAGTATTTAATCATAAATAAGTAATTAGTCAGTACTTAGTGATTTGCATTACTTAGTAACTAGTACTTATGTGTGATGATCACCAATTAGTAATTAGCACTTAATTATGTGTGACGTCACCAGTTCCACATAGGCAGTCAAAGTGGTGTGGAAGACGCTTTCGCTTCTACGCACTTTAGACAAAGTGCCCCTGAGATGCCACCGCCGCTGCGATTGCCGCGCCGTTGCTTCCGCAATTCTACTCGGGATGGCCATTGGTCAACCCGCAGCCAATTTTTAGCTATTGCACATTCCTTTCATTAGTCAGCCTATGAAATGATGTTCTTATCTATTTCTTCATCATGTTGTCTCATCGTTTTGAAGCGAAAAGAGTTCACTAGACGCGTCAACACCGCCCTTCGCGTGAGCTGGAGGCCATATTTGCCACTTCTGCGCATACGCGAAACTACACTCTAGCGAAACCGAGCGACGTCACGCGCAACGCAGGTGGCCGCCGACTCCGTAAGAAAAAAAAGAAAAAAAATAAGCTCAAAAACGAGACTAAAAAATGAAAGCAATAAAAAATCAGAAATAAGAAAAATAAAAACGGTGCACTAGGAAACCCTCATATCTAGGTGGACACCCGAACCGCGCCGTAAGGGAGGGAAAATGAAAAGAAAATTGGTTTTAAGGAAAGGAAACGACGCCTGTCTTTCTCATATCTCGGTGGATACCCGAACCACGCCGTAATGGCCTTCAGGAAAATAAAATGAAATTAAAATTGGTTTTAAGGAAAGAAAATGACTGTCATTCTTGGTTTACACCCGAAAGGAATGTACACCACAGTACATGCGTCTAAAGCAACCTTCTAAGATAGCACTGTATTTACTACACGCGCGTCTCCTCCTCCGCCTCCGCACAGGCAAGGTGTGGACGGCTGAACGCCTCCACCGTTATCATGGTGCTCCCAGTGCATTGTGCGCGAACTGCGACAGCCGTGACGTCAAACCAAGCGTAACTGAACCTTTTCGCTAGTATATACAGGCTTAACCATAGCTAGGCCACTGCCAATTTTTTCTATACTATAGAAGAAGGACGTCGGGGACGGCGCCGGCGAGGAAGCGGGGCGATAAAGAGCAACACCATCTGCGCGATGGCAATTCCACAACTGCTTCTTCTTCGTCGGCGTCCAGCGAAGGGGTTCATCTTCTTCTTCACAATGACCCCCAGAGAATAAGGAGCCATCCTGGCGACTTAAGAGGACGGAGATACAGTGGGGTCGTAGAATGGCTTAAGGCGCTGCACATGTACAGTTTCACGGCCATGGCGCCAAAAATCAGAAGGTAGTGTAAGAGGCTCAACAATGAAATTAACTGGCGAAGTGGGCTCGACGACACGGTAGGGCCTATGGTACTTGGAGACCAGTTTTGTTGAGAGGCCGAGGCTGCCGGATGGAACCCATAGCCACACGAGTGAGCCGGGCTCGAAGTGTAGTGCATCCTTCTGAGTGGTGTCATGGTGGTGATGTTGGCGCCATTGAGAGGCGGTCGTCAACGATCGGCAATCTGGCGGCATTCTTCGGCGTGCTGTGCAGCTTCGATAACGGTGGTAAATTCAGATGCATCAAGGTTGTAGGGGAGCACAGTATCAAGTGGAGCAGACGGATGCCGATCGTAAAGCAAAAAGAACGGAGAGAAACCCGTGCTGGATTGCGTAGCAGTATTGTATGCATAGGTGATATAAGGAAGGACAATGTCACAGTTTGTGTGATCGGATCCGACGCACTTCGCGAACATGTCACCGAGGGTGAGATTAAATCGTTCATTAAGACCGTTTGTTTGCGGATTGTTGGCGGTGCAAGTGCGGTGAATGATTTTGCACTGAGCGAGCAGGGCTTGAACGACGTTAGATAAGAAATCACGGCCTCTGTCGCTGAGCGATTCGCGAGGAGCACCGTGACGGAAAATGAAGTGCGTCAATAAGAAACCGGCCACATCAGGGGCTGCTGCAGCTGGCTGCGCGGCGGTTTCGGCATATTTCGTCCGATGGTCGACCGCGACAATGACCCAGCGATTGCCGGCAGCTGTGTACGGAAGAGGGCCCTAGAGGTGAATGTCAATGCGGTCGAAGGGTGTAAGCGGACATATGAGAGGCTGTAACTCACCAGCCGAACGTTGAGAGGCAGGTTTGCGGCGTTGGCAAGGCAGGCACAATCGGACGTACCGAAGAACCGAGTTGTACATGCCACGGCAATAGTAGCGAAGACGGATCCTAGTGTACGTGTTGAAAACTCCGGCGTGACCGCACTGCGGATCGGCGTGGAAAGCTGGACATACTTCGGTCCGTAGATGGCGCGGGATCACGAGGAGCCATTTCCGTCCACTTGAATTGTAGTTGTGCCGGTAAAGGAGGTTATTCCGAATCTCATAGTGGGAAGCTTGGCGGCGAAGTGTGTGTGAAGGGGTAATCTTCGAATGGTTGGAGAGGTAGTCAATAAGAGAGGCGATCCATGGGTCCTTTCGTTGTTCGGCTGGCATGTCAGTGACGTCGAGCATAAACGCCACGGGGTCCAAAACAGAGAGGCTGGCAAGGTCAGCTGGAAGCGGCGAGCGAGACAAAGCGTCGGCATCTGTATGCTTGTGACCAGATCGGTAAACGACACGGATATTATATTCTTGGAGACGAAGAGCCCAACGTGCCAACCGGCCGGAGGTATCTTTGAGTGATGAAAGCCAGCAGAGGGCATGATGGTCAGTGACTACATAGAAAGGACGGCCGTAAAGGTAAGGTCGAAACTTTGTGAGCGCCCAAACAATGGCCAAGCACTTTTTCCGTTACTGACTAGTTCATTTCGGCTCTCATGGGAATACGGCTGGCGTAAGCGACCATGTATTCGCCGAAGCCAGAGGAGCGCTGAGCAAGCACAGCGCCGAGGCCGACACCACTGGCGTCTGCGTGCACTTCGGTGGGCGCCTGGGGGTCAAAATGGCGCAGGATGGGCGGGGTTGTGAGGAGGCGGCGCATGGTGTTGTAGGCTGCGTCGCATGCTGGTGACCACTGCGAAAAGACTGAGTCAGCGGGGCGGCAATGGAAGCAAAGTTCCGTATAAAACGCCGAAAGTATGACCACAGGCCCAATAAGCTCCTGAGTTGCTTAATGGTAGTCGGTTTCGGGAAGGCAGTCAGAGCACGAAGTTTGGCGGGATCAGGGCAGATACCCCATTTGGACACAACGCGGCCTAAAATAGTCAGCTCACGAGCAGCGAAACGACACTTCTTGAAGTTGAGTTGCAGACCGGCGTTCGCAAGACATGTCAAGACCTGCTTCAGGGGAGAGAAGTGGGTCGCAAAGTCCGGCGAGAACACCACGATGTCGTCAAGGTAACACAGGCCCGTCTTCCACTTCAGGCCACGCAGAACAGTGTCCATCATACGCTCGAATGTAGCAGGAGCATTACACAGACCGAAAGGCATGACGGTAAATTCAAAGAGGCCATCGGGGGTGACAAATGCAGTTTTAGGGCGATCTTCCGCAGCCATGGGTACCTGCCAGTAACCGGAGCTTATATCCAGCAGGCGTTGTTCGGCACGGAGCTTGCGTACAGCAGGACGACCAAACACGGTTGTAACATTAGCCTTGAATGAATCCCATGCCGTGATATCGGCTTCGTGGTTACGATACCATCAGTTCGCAACGCCGGTCAAATAAAATATGAGGTTTGTTAACTTCGTGGTGTCGTCCCACTTATTGTATGAACTCACTCGCTCGTATGAAGCAAGCCAGTCATCACAGTCTGTGTGATCAGTCCCGCTGAAGAGCGCAGGGTCTCGCTGGTGTAATGAGCCCGATCAGACGACCGGCGGGGTCATCGGGGCGTCCTTTGGGTGTTCGTCTTCAGTCATACGAGTTACCGGGAGCGTTCGGGTGCGAAGCTCCAGCGTGAGGCAAGGATATTACCCCGCACCTCCACCAAATGTAGAAGAAGGACGTCGGGGACGGCGTCGAGGTCGGCGACGAACCGGGGCGATCAAGAGCAACACGATCTGCGCGATGGCAATTCCACAGCTGCTTCTCCTTCGTCGGCGTCCAGCGAAGGCGTCCATCTTCTTTTTCACAATGCTTTTTTGTTGTAAAGTTTTCTTGCTTGAAAAAATTAAATTGGTTTTCGAACATAAATGAGGGAGAAAATGCTGTACACCGAGTAAAGACGCCCAAACCTTTCAATAGCTTGCCAGAGCGCCGATGTTTCTCTGCATCAGCGCCGTGCAACCAAGCCTAGTTGCAAACATGCTGACACTAGCCCCGTCCTCGTAAAGAATGCTCAGCTGTGCCCACTGTCCGCTAGCCTTTTCTTTCTTAAGTAAGCTACTCCGCATTAGCGCGCTTCAGAAGAACTGGCAGTGACACTGGGCGAATGGTTTTGCTCGTATTTTATGCTCCAAATGTCAATCTTGTCGCAACCAATCGAGGAAAAAAAATTACCGAAGACACTTTGTAAATTCGAAAGTGCGCTTGGCGAAAGCCTCGTGGTCAACCAACCGCCGCTTTCACGAACCGCTTGCCGCGTGGCGGGCTTACCGCATGTGCGGCTTTTTAAGCATGAAATGCTTTTAAGCATGAAATGTTTTAGCTCCCGTTGTCGGCAGTGTGGTTACGTCACGCCGAGACCGAGACCCAACATCCGGGCACTGAATTCCACACATCCGGGAGCTGAAACGAGAGCATCCGGGCACCGTAGGAGATTTAAAGAGACTCTCTAAGCCCTCCTACAGGACCGGCATACAAGCGCCGGTAGCTCTCGGAAAAACTGCTTCCGCGCCATCCCCAAGGATGGCGCTGCGGTCCCACACTCACGCATGTAAAAGAACTGCCGGTGCGCCTTCAGCTCATGACGCTTCCCCCTTTGACAGGCAGATGTATACATGCTCGCGGAGTATTCGAACGCGCTGCATATACATTCTTGTCAGGCCTGCGTCTCGTCGTGTCCGCGTGCGCATCTGCATCGTCCTGCATTTCAATGCCGCCACCGTCACACCTGCTTAATTCGAGCAATGCAGCCTGATGAAAGGAGAGGTAGGAAGCGCCAGTGCACAGTATGTGTGGTGTGGTGTGTTGAACACTAGACCCATTTCAAGATTTTGACTAGTACCATCTACAACCAATGTGTTATGCCCGTAAACATTTAATGCTTACTCTACTCTCGGTTACGGGAGAGGCAGGTATTTTTATTACGAAAGCAATACTACTCGCACTTTCAAGCCTTCGCGTGACCCGACCGCCGTTACGTTTGACCTTTAGAGGAGTGGATATGGGCGACCAACTCGCTCCTTCAGATAGCCCGGCTGCAGTTACGCCGCGCCGCGCACCTGTGGCTCTACTGCCGCTGTGACGTCATACCAGCTGTAGATTATGGGCGACCAACTCGCTCCTTCAGAGAGCCCGGCTGCAGTTAATACGCGGTCACACTAGGCCGACGATCGACCGATTTCAGTCTGGCGATGGTCGGCGGCAGCGATTTTCGTGCCGTCGGCGCGTCTTTCACACTGCGCAGACGCCGACCGAGCGCCGATCGTCGCCCGACGAGCGCATCGCCGCTGCATCGGCGAGATAGCAGCCGTCGGCCGACCCGCGCGTCGCACTCTGCCGACAACATCGCCGACCTCACGCCGACGTCATCCTATCCCTACAGCTCGACGCTGCTGCTTCGTGCGCGCGGCTGTCATGGTCTCTTTATGCCGAAGAAGCGGACTCTGCGAGGTGGTGGAATGGTTGACCCTCAAGCAGCGAGCGCGGCTGTTACAGCATTGCTGCTGCTCAAGGCGATTGACGAACCACCGAAGAAAAAACCAAGGGCGTGCTGGGTGCAACCCTGGTTGCTGCGGCGAAAGCGACAAGGCGCCTACGAAAACCTAATGCGTGAACTTGCTCTGGACGATGGCGAGGCATACAGAAGATGGATGCGCATGGACACGTCTGCCTTCGAAGACCTTCTCAACAAAGCAAGACCCCGAATTCAAAAACAGGACACTCCCTTCCGAGAGGCCATCCAGGCGGGAGAGCGGCTTGCCATCACGCTACGCTACCTCGCAACTGGTGAGTCCGTAATTTACTTGCTCGAGCTGTTTCGCCTGCATGAAGCTCGTTCTCCGGCATGAGGCAGCTCACGATGTTAAATATTTTAAGGCTGACACACATTTCTAAAGCAGCGCATTGAAAAACTCAAATTTGTGAAATCTCGTCGCTCCGGCTGCTCGAGCTGTCGCTGCCGCACGATGCAGGTTTTTACGTCGCGGCGCCAGCAATTGCGACCACCTTGTTTTCACTTGCATATGAAACAGTCCGCCTAGTTTAATAATGCGCAGACGGAAGCAGGGGAGCTGTTGGACTCGTCAAAGAAACCGCGGAACACAAGGAATTTTTGTTTTTGTTTAGAGACACGTATTTAGCTATAAACAATGCAGAATTAAAAATAGCAATGCAATGCACACAAATTTAATAGGAGGCGAAAGCAAATATTCACGACCACAAAATATAATTCCTTGAAGCGTACTGTCCTGAACACATGTTTTTGAAATAAACACTGAATTCAAGACAATTGTGTTTAGCAGCTAGCATATATAATCTGCCTGGACAACCCAAGCAGATCGTCGTTTGAATGATGTACTGGCGTACGAAGTAGAACTTCATGGAAAATTGTGCACAGCGTGTGCCTCGATCAGCATTATCTAAAAAACTGAATATAACGCACCATTGTTTATAAATCAAATGTGTATATGTTCAGTGTTTGATGGAAAGAGTCACTCATCACTGGATTAAATACCATTGTACCGTATCGCTATACAGGGTGTCCCAGCTAAAAGTAACCAAGCTTTTAAAAAAGACGAAGTGTCCTAGCCCCGTGAGACCAACTGAGGGTTGTTGCCAGTCGCGTGTCCTAGTTTGCGGTATTTTTTTATTGTGCAAACGTAATTAATTAGCAGAGACTGATTAGCTAACTTTTTAATTATTGCCTTATAGGAAGAAAGTGTCAATGCAGGAATTGTAGATCCCATAGAAAAATAACCGGTTGCGGTGTTTCCAACCAAGTACCACTCATACAGCTTCTCTTATTTGCCTTAAAAGAAAGCCCGCGAAATACAAAAACATCCACGTGATAAGGAAGCAGTTTCAGCGCTCCCAAACGACCGGTCAAGCAACGACATCTGCTTATGTTTGCAACGCTGCCCCGAACAGGGTTCGGCGTTTTGAGGTGGTGGCGAGATATGCGTCATGAAAAGTAAGCGGGCGCTGCTTTTCAAGGAAGTGAAACGCGGCATGCGTGGAGCGCTTTTTCACGCGAAACCTCACCTCGAGTGATAGGCTTGTGGCCGTGCCGCCGAACTTGCACCGTCACGCGCTGAAGGAGCGGTCGCCCTATAGCACCCATGCGACAGTTGCTGGCGTATATCTCGCAACCATCGCAAAACGCAGAACCCCGTTCGGGACAGTGTTGCAAAGATAAGCGAATGTCGTTGTTTGATCGGTCGTCTGGCAGCGCTGAAACTGCTTCCCTATCACGTGGTTCTTCTTGTATTTCGCGGGCTTTCTTTTAAGGCAACTAAAAGAAGCTGTATCAGCGGTACTTGGTTGGAAACATCGCAACCGGTTGTTTTTCTATGGGATCTACAATTCCTGCATTGACACTTTCTTCCTAAATGAATAATTAAAAAGTTATCTAATCAATCTCTGCTAATTAATTACGTTTGCACAATAAAAAAATACTGCAGACTAGGACACGCGACTGGCAACAACCCTCAGTGGGTCTCACAGGGCTAGGACCCTCCGTCTTTTTAAAAAGCTTGGTTACTTTTAGCTGGGACACCCTGTATACATTCGCAGAAGATAGATGTCTCTCCAGTACGCTTTCTACGTGACCGACAATACCATCTCTGGCATTCTCCTCGATTTGTGCAAGTCCATCTACTATGCTTTGGTTGACGAAGTTGTGAAGGTAAGAATACGTTACACATTTTTCGCGTTATGGCTGTGACATGCTGCTTCTCAACATGTACTACATATATCTGAATTCTGCACAATTGTATAAGCTATTGAATCAGCCCTTAACTCTTACCATGGGTATAACAAGCATATAGCAGCATAACCTATGGATAGCACATAAATCAACTTCATCCTGCATTATCACAATGCATTGGTGGGTGTTAACTGCTGATATTTGTTGTGAAGTAAGGCATTCAATCAATGCTGCTTTCAATGCAGTGATATGTGCTGCACAAGAGTGATAAGCTGCTGCTCTGCTGCTGGTGATTTGGCTGAAACCCAATTCACACCAAATTGGAAGTAAAATTGACTTTTAAGTACAACTCCACCAGTATACCCTTGTAGTTCCCGATAATACTACTTCTTGAACAAATTTTATAACTGCAATTTCTTGTCAGCTGCAGTCGCACCCCCCTTTTTGGTGCAGGAATATTGTTTGATTCATATCAACAAATGTTTATTTTTATTACACACTCCTAAAACACATGCGGAATGGCGTGCAGTGGCCGAAGGTTTTGACGAACTGTGGCAGTTCCGTAACTGTGTTGGTGCCCTCGACGGCAAGCATGTAGCAATCACTCCTCCTCCCCCAGAAAGTGGAGCTCTATTCCGCAACTACAAGGGCACATTCAGCATTGTGTTAATGGCAGTTGTAGATGCGGATCTTAACTTCATTTTTGCCGAAGCAGGCTGGAATGGACGTTTGAACGATAGTGGGGTGTGGTGCGAAGCAAAACTGCGCAAAAAAATACAGGAAAACCCGGACACCTTGTCCCCACCTACACGTCTCCCAAATTCTTGCACATTAGCCCCCTATGTGTTCGTCGGGGATGAAGGATTTGGCCTCAAGCCTTATTTAATGAGGCCTTACCCTGTTGCAGAGCTCGAACACCAAAAGAGAATTTTCAATTACAGGTACCAGTTTGTTGCATTTTACAAAGTAATAGTTTGTTTTATTGTACGCATGCTTAGGCTTGTGTGCCTGATTACTTTAGATATGTTAGGAATCAAATACCTGCCGAGAGAAAGCTCTAGAGCCTAACTGTATCGTATAGCTATGCTCGTAAAGAAAGGAGCCTAATTATGATGTATTAATGAAGTTAATATCTCTTATTTATCTGCAGAGTACTGAAAACTAGCTGGTTGCATTTAAACACTGTGCACATTTATGGAAGGAATAAAACACACTTTGACAAGAGAGAGGTCGGGAGGCGAACATTACCCATATGGCAACACGAGTTATCAAAAGCTCTTAGAAAGAAATTTAAACATGATGTATTTCTGCTGATATGCTCTGGCAGCTAGCTGGTTGTAGTTAACCGCACCTGTAGCCAAGCATTCTCATGAATTTTTCACAGCTCTTTCTTATTCGTGCGCTATGCACACCCTTGCATACACTGCTGCAAGTTATGAGAGTAAACAGGCGGACAGACCGCACAGAATTTTTTTTCTTCGTCGTTCGTAATGAAGGGAAGGCAATCACTGTACATGTTTAACATATGGTAATTAGCTATAGCAGAGTGGAAGAAAAACAGTTGTGCCCCCAGTGGGATTCATACCCCCAACTGTTTGTCTGCACATTGCTGCAAGCTGTGATGATTACAAAACTGGATAAAAAAATATAGTCATTACCTTTTTTTATATCAGAATGTCCAGGGCAAGGAGGACAGCTGAGAATGCCTCTGGTGTGCTTGTTAATTCCTGGCAAGTTTACAGAGCACCCTTGCGTCACAGTGTGCAAAGCGCCCGATACATGGTTCTGTCTACTGTTGTGCTGCACAATTTGTTGCGAAGGAGGGGAACCAGACAGCTGTACACGCCTCCCGAGAGTATAGATGTGGAGGACATCCTGACTGGTAAGGCGCTTCTACCATTACAAACAAGTGTGATTTAAACAAAAGGTCTTGAAGGACAATAATGCTTGTTCCCAGCACCTGTGTTCGGCAAATATTGGTAAACTGCACCGATAAAGCAGATTATTGTATAGTCCATGGAGCTATGACAAAAATAGCACAAAAATTGCTGTTACATTTCTGCAATGACCTTCTTCACGCACTAGCTGTGTTGACCAAAAGTGAAAAAGCTAAGGTAGGGACCTCGAACATTGTTCTGTATGCATTGAAGGGGGCTGAGGACAAGTCATTTACATTTGGTCCTAGGTGTCAGTCCTTTGTTGGTCCTTATAAGTATGTTCATGTTTAACCAGTAGCAAAGGATCGATTTATTGGTTAATTCAATTTAGTACTCTTCATGGCACTTGGTTCTCAGAATGTCTAGACAAACTACGTGTGATCTGTGCCAACATACTCTTTGTTTGGGGTTTGGTGAATATGCAGCAATATTTTAGTTTTGGTCTAATCTACCATGTAAAATCTTATCTGATTAATCTGTTAATCACTACAAAGAAATTAAGTTTGGAGTTTTGTAGTATAAAGAGCTAATAGCGTATCATCAAACAAAGGTTTGGAAAATTTCCAGTCAAAAGTGATGGATGAGTAATCTATCAGCTACAGCATTTATTCTAATATGTCTTTCCTCAAGTTTAGCTGGGATAGACAGGGCTGATGAGGTATATCATAAAATTATGTCGTTTGCCATTGAATACAGATTGGCATTCATGCAAGCCTAGGATGTACGCAAGTAATTTGATATTACTATTCTGAACTCCACTGCAAGCAGACTGCATACAATGGTCTTTCAAACTTGTAGCATGACCTGATGCAGGTGCATGTATGCAGAATCACTGGGGTACACTTCTAAGAAACAATTTCAGAAAGTGCAGAGCACGTGTTGTTACCTGGTTCAGCATCAAAAACAGCTGTGATGCCAGTTTGAGGTTTCAATGCTCTTTGCAGGACATGGCGGCGGGGGTCATGGCGGCATTCAGACTGCCAAGCAGGTGCAGTGCAGCCGCTCAAGAAAAGAGGAAGCAATTGTAGCCAGGAAGCTCGAAGGATCAGAGAAGATTTCAAAGACTACTTCTACAAAGAAGGTCAAGTCAGCTGGAAGTGGTGACTGGTGTCAAAGTATGTTATCATGTTTACTGCAAATTAATCACATTTAAAATATCAGTGTTTGTACTATTAAGGGACAAACCGAACTTAACTATTGACTGATAGGCCTGCAACACGGTCAACTGGCTTTGAAGCCCTGCATGTATTTGTCGCATGACATGCGCTACAATGTGCCAAAAGTGTCACACTCTTCTTTAGTAGCCAGCCTCTAGCTCTTTTCTAATGCTTCAACGGCTGACGTGAGGAGACGTTTTCGTTGCTCCTTTTCTTCGTCCTGATTTTTCCTTTTCTCCCCAGCCCTTGTTCGTGAGTTGCTTGGTACATTCCCCTGGAACTGGGCATCCACACATCCTTCATGGTTGCCTTTAGCTGCATCAACACAGCTCGCAGGCATGGATATTTCTTCAGTCTCCAAACTGGACTCGCAGATTTCTGCACAATCTAGGTGCTGAAAGAAAAGCAAAAAAGAACCTTCTGTATATTATCCATTTCCTTATGACCAATCCTCACCAGTCTGGCTATTAATTGGTGACTGTTTCCTGAAGGCTTGGTATGCCTTGAGTACTTACACATTGTTAACATGTAGACAGCTGTCAAAAACATGCTTAATGTAGGCAATATCCAGAGAATTAGCAGATGGGCAGAAGCTGCATTTTGCCCGCATGTGGGGAGGATACCCTCCTCGAGATGAATGCATGAGTCTTAAAATTCTGTTCAGGAGCACGAAGGATTGAATTCATGAAAGTTAAGCTTGATGGGCTCTATTGTGCATTTGCTTGAAGTCATGCGCACCATGTATGACACTGTATTGTACCTTATAATGCAGTGCATAATGTTCAATGTCAATAAAACAATTGTTTCCAGGAACCAAATAATATTTGAAACCTACCTCAATTTCCTCCTCAGTGTCCATGGTAGGTATGCTGGCCTGTGACGAGCATCCACTTGACAAAAAAGTAGTTGTCGGAAGTGCACCCAGCGGGGCTCATAAATTTCGCCCGCGCCGGCACCAGAGCGCATCTGAATTTTCCTTTTCTCGCGCGTGAGAGTGGTGCGCAAATTCGTGAATTTGTTCCGTACTTGCCGAACTGAAAAAAAAAGACGGTGCATCATACACACCGCGCGGGCACTCCGCGTGAAGTGGTAATTCGTTGCGATAACATTTTATATGCAGGCTGCAATCCCCAGAACCCATAGCGCTGATGGGGTGCCGCCGTCTTCAGTCTCTCGTTTAAATTTACCCAACATAACTAAATCCGAGAGTGGGAGAGCAAAACGTAATTGTAAATCACAGCACAGGCGCATAGAATCGGTGGAAATAAAAAGTACCTACCGGTGAACTTGTCACCAAGTGCGGAAGCTACTTCGCTGTAGGCGACTTCTTTCAAGTCGCATCGATGGTAGTGCACGTGCCGCACGTCCCGGATCAAGCGCCTCTCTTCCATTAGCCCGATCAATTCGGCCTGTTCTTCGGTCGAAAATGACGCCAACTCTGACATGACGACGGCAATACTGCACAACTCGTCAAGACGTTCGCACGTGCAGAGGAATTTCAAAAACGGGCGAAGTGTTTTTATACCCATGATAGTGGCGATGGCCATATGGTTTGATGAATGTTGCTGCGCGTGCATTATTTGTTTAAATAATGATAGCACTTTGCGCTCTCATCCCGCTACTCGCTTTTGGTCAGCGAATATTTTCGCTCGGCCAGCAATTTGCCCAAGACACGTCGGCCGACGGGTCTAGTCGGCATCTTTGGTCGGCGGTGTTGTCACAATAGGAGGACGCTTGGTCGTTGGGGGCGTCGTCGTCGTCATCGGTGCAGTGTGAATGGCTAGTCGGGGAACGACCAGGTTGGCCGACGCGACTGCCGATCGTCGCCGTCGCGTCGGCATCGGGGTCTCGTCGGCCTAGTGTGACCGCGGCTTTACGGTGTGTATTTTCGCCGCTGCACAACTGTGGCGCTACTGCCGCTGTGACGTCATGCCAGCTGTAGATTTTTTTATTGCGAAAGCAATACTGCTCGCACTTTCAAGCCTTCGCGGGTCCCGGCCGCAGTTACGTTTGACCTTTAGCGGAGTGAATATGGGCGACCAACTCGCTCCTTCAGATAGCCCGGCTGCAGTTACGCCGCGCCGCGCACCTGTGGCGCTACTGCCGCTGTGACGTCATATCAGCTGTAGATTATGGGCGACCAACTCGCCCCTTCAGAGAGCCCGACTGCAGTTATAATGTGTTTTTGCCGCGCTGCGCACCTGTGGCGCTACTGCAGCTGTGACGTCATACCAGCTGTAGATTATGTTTTCGTTGTCTCAGTCGCACCAACATCAAAAACAAAGTATAAAAAAATTACCGAAGATGCTTTGAGTCGTCGCGCAGCGGCGGCCGGTAGCCACGTGTGACCTGTAGACACGGCGCACTGCGTTCCTTCAGTTGGAGGCGCTGCGCTTTTGCTTTCGCAACCTACCAGGCTTTACCAAAGCTAAACCCCCGCCAATTTTTTCCCCGTCGTTAATGATGGACAGCAGTTCTTTGTGTGCCGCTAAAAGGGAGGCATCCGTGCCCAGCTCTAGGTTGTCGGGGGCCGGGGTCTTTGGGACAGCGGCAAGTGGCGAGGAAAGGCCCAGGACGCCGGTTACGGGGGTTACATCTGAGCCCGAAAGAGAACGGGGTTAACCGCCTGAATCGGCACCATGGTCAGGTAGACGATGTACATCTGGTATAACCGTGTCGTCCGGGTTTTCAACGGTAGGGTCCGTGTCGAGGTCAGAGGTTACCTCAGGAGATGGTGGACCCGCGCGCAGTCCAGGTGTCAGGGCCAGGCCGCTAGCAGCTGCGCGGTCAGTCATGGCGGAGCCAGCAGCTTCCAGGCCTAACCAGGCCGCGGCCTGGGTGCGAAGTGCGAAGATGAAAATTGAGGTGTTGTCCTCCGAGAGGGAGGACACTCAGGGGGTCCCCAAGGTGTTACAGGGCCCCTTCGAGCAGAGAACCTCTCCAATAGGGCTTGAGGCGTGGGGAAATAAAAAATCAGCAGATGCTCAAAACAGTGCGATCCACAGGATACTCTTCTTCTTTCTTCCCTTAAGGCTAGATGCATGGGTAACAATTAGCCCATTCATTGATTAAAAAGAGGGAGCTTGATTAGCACCAAATGCGGCGCCAGTTACAGTCAACTTCTCGGCAAAATTTTCTAGTAGCGTGTCAGAAAAAGCAGTCACAGAAGTTCGTTGCTAACACGACTGCTAGCGTACTCATCTTTGGCTATTGTTGAGTTGGTGTTGAGTTTTCATTCTGGTGGGAAGACATTGATCGCGCAAGTTGTGTTGGCTTTCAGGCTTGTTTCTTTTGTAACAGCGCCACCGTGTGTGTATGCTTCGGCCTAATACTCAACGAAGTGTCACGTACGAACCGCCGTTTCGACTCTATGAATTGTTCCTGCAAATACTTCGGTAAAGCGGGTGTGGGTCGAGGTTTAGATCGTTTGCTTCTCTATGCCGTTTCTTTCATTTTGAATCTCCGGGCTGTACCTGCGTTCATGCTGGCAGAAGCTTCCCAAGACTCGGTCCAGGGCAAAGCCAGCTCTGGAGTGAGATATCCGGAGTAGCAGATATCCAGACAAAGAACACACTGCCAGGAAAGCGCTAGGAAACGTTTTCTCAACTTTCTCTACAAGCCATGGCGGCACATCGAATCCACATGGTCAAAGCAGTGCACAAAAAAGAAGGCACCATCCTGAGGCAGTCCAACGCGTTTAGAAGCAATGTTTCTGCTGCTGAACCACAGTTCATTTCTAAAAAGAAAAGTCTAAATTGTCTTTCTTCGCACCTGAGGCGGATCACCGAGACCTCGTTTCGCAGTGATGAAAGGGCGACCGAAGAACGTGGCATTTATTCCTCCTGCTTTTCAACAAACTCTGTTCGCTGAAGCCTCGATGGGCATTTGCAGGTAACCTGCTTATGACACAGCCCCCACATATGGTGGCTCGGGCAATGGTATAGAGGCATCGTTCTTGCTAACCGGACGTTTTTTTATCATTCGATGTAATGTAAACCTTTTTCGACGAAGTCGTGCGTTGGTAGTGGTAATAGGTTGCCGACCAGGATGTAGGTACTTCTGGTGGGTTAAACAGGCGGGCGAAGGCATCGCTTCACTTAGTGGCACAATTAGGACGTGTCCTACCACCGCCTTTGGCAATGTTGTCTTTAACGCGGCTGCACTGCGCTGAATAGAAGCGCTTTCAGTCCTATATTACAGCAGTTCACTGAGAACTTGTACGCACTGCAACAATGAAAATCACCTCAATCTCCGGAAGCTCTTCCTTTCGCAACACAGGTATTGCACTCCAAAGAAATAAATTCTAATATGCGCATGAATAGTTTTTAAACCTCGGTTCCTTCCTGTATTTTTGTTCATTGCCAATAACCAATAAATTTGATATTTTCACATTCCACGCATCTCTAATGACCCATGGAAATGTCTCCCATGTCTCCCCTGAAGCAACAAATTTCCTAGGCCAAGCCCTTGCAGTCCACCAGTGCTACGGGGCATCCTTTAATGCGCAGTGAGGTGGACAGGAAATCGAACCACCGCGGGCGTCACGAAAAGCGCGCGCTAGCCAAGCAGCCTACTACATGACTCTCAATAATGACACCTGTTCCGCATACTTAAACGAACAGGAGGACCAAAGGCGTATACCCGTATCTGCACAATAACATTCGGCTTGTTTGTCCCTCCCGAAGTGCTGGAAGGAGAATATGTCTATTCAGGGCAGGTGGCGACCACAGATCCGGATCAAGAGAGGGAAATAACTTGAACAATAAGAATGGGGTTGAATGCATATGACAGGTTCTCTCATATCATGAATGGAAGATTACCAATATCCCTAGAGAGAAAAGTATACAACAGCTGTATCTTACCGGTACTCAATTATGGGGCAGAAACCTGGAGGCAAAAGAAAAAGGTTCAAATCTAGTTAAAAACGACACAGCGAGCTATGGAAAGAAAAATGATAGGTGTAACATTAAAACACCGGAAGCGGGCGGAGTGGCTGAGGGAACAAACGCGGGTTAATGATATACAGGTCGAAATCAAAAGGAAGAAATGGGCTTGGGTAGGGCATCTAATGCGAAGGCAAGATAACCGCTGGTCCTTAAGGGTAACGAAGTGGATTCCAAGGATTCCAAAAGAAGGCAGGCGTAGCTGGGGGCGGCAGAAAGTTAGGTGGACGAATGAGATTAAGAAGTTTACAGGGATACGGTGGCCGCAGCTGGCAAAGGACACGGTTTATTGAAGAGATATGGGAGAGGACTTTGCCTGCAGTGGACGTAGTCAGGCTGATGATGAGGATGATGATGCACCATAATACTCTTTTAATGCCCGCATTTCATCTTCTGCCCCTTTTATTTTATTTTATCTTTTCTGCAGTGCTCTACTTCCGTCTTCGTCTCCCAAATTCTTTTCCCCATGTACAGTATGATGCCGGTGATTATTGAACGCCGGCTAAATTCTCTGCTTTTCATTAAAGGGTTTTCTTTTTCTCTCCTAAGTGATGCAACTGAAGAGAAACAAGGGGAACACCTGCCATAGACACACGCTTCGCCCGGCCGCCTTCTAACTTACTCGAAGAAAATGATATCCGTGAAGCTACTGAAGATCAGACGCATCAAGTCAAAGTGCGAAAACCGGGATACTGTTTTTGGCCTGCTGGACTCCCAAAGAATTGGAGTCGCCCGAGTGCAAGCTGGCCAGCCGCGTCACAGCTTTCGACAAAGATGCGTTCTTCCACGCCGAGGTAAGCCTAGTCTCGGTCCAGGGCGAATGCCACTCTTTTTGCGACAAACGATATCGAGGAGAGAGTCAGCGAGAAGGCAGCGTTTCTTCTCCAGCAAGCGCCTGCACCCGCTCCACCGCCGACCACTTTACTACTGTGGGACGCAACGTCACAAAGGCAAGATGTCCGCCAGGCGAAGCAGCAGTCGAGGCCTTCGCCGAAGCCAACGCTATTGGCCGGGAGGACGTGCTCAAGGCTACGTCAACGCCGGCACTGTCACTAAATTGCAGCGCAAGGTGTTCAGCGACTCGGTCGTAGCAGCAGTGCCACCGCTTTCCGCGTCGAGCCCCGATATGATGGCCTCAAAGAACCCAGATCAGTGCATAAGCGGTGACAAACGCAACAAAGAAAGCGGGCGTTCACCGCCGGTGAAGAAAAAGTCATAGTGGCCTCCTCGGACAATCTTACATTCGAGTCCAGGATAAAGAACATGGCCCTTTTCATTTAGGAACCAGGGGTACACCCCAGGGCGCGGTGCTGTCTCCCCTGTTGTTCAATTTGGCTATGATGCGCCTACCGGCCCAGCTGGGCGCTGTCGCCGGTGTGCAGCATGCGCTGTACGCCGATGACATCACCCTGTGGGCTACACAGGGTTCCCTTGGAGACATTTAGGCCAACCTGCAGGAGGCGGCGACCATAGTGGACCGTTATGCTCGCCTCTGCGGCCTCCAATGCTCCACCCAAAAGTCTGAATTTGTGCACATACGCCCCTCACCAAAGTGCACAGCCAAAATTTCATTGTCTCTTGAGACAGGTCCAATTCCTAAAAATATCGAAGTCCGGGTACTGGGGCTCTTCATGCATCAAAACAGACGGTCAGAAACAACATTGGCCAAACTCCGTCAGGTGGGGGACCAGGTGGGCCGCTTGGTCCGCCGGGTTTCTAACAAGCGCGGGGGGTTACGATGTAAGGACGCCTTGCGGCTGGCGCATGCATTTGTAACCAGTCGAATTCTATATTCGACTCCATACCTCCACCTGCGGAAGCAAGACGAGGATTCACTCGAAGTCATCCTCCGCAAAATTATTAAGCGAGCTGTGGGCCTCCCCGTGAACACCTCCAACAAGCGCCTCCTGGGGCTGGGCATGGTGAACACATTTCGGGAGCTCCGGGAAGCCCACTTGACCAACCAATACACATGTCTCTCAAAGACATCGTCGGGTCGCCGCCTGCTTGCCCGACTGCACATCCAACACACCACTCTTATGGAAGAGCGCGTACGTATTCCATCCCAGTGGAGATGCGCCCTCCACGTGCGCCCTCTTCCCGTGAACATGAACCGTGAAGACCATAATGGCCGGCGCCTGGCGCGGGCGGAAGCCCTGGCCCGCCACTATGGATCGAAACCCGGCGTATTCTACGTGGATGCCTCCGGCCCCCACCACGGGGGATGGTACACGGCCGCAGTCATCCACCAATCCAAAACAGTGAACGGCCTTACTTTCCGAGCCCGTGACATAACACACGCGGAGGAGGTCGCCATTGCGTTGGCTGCATCTGATTCCAATTCAAAAACAATTATTTCCGACTCGCGAGGGGCATGTCGGAACGTCGAGCAGGGCTGGGTACCATATCTAGCCTACCGCATTCTCCAAAACAGCGTCTACACCGGGGACCCCGCGCACCGGCGTATCGTTTGGGCTCCTGCTCACATGGGCCTTGAGGGAAATGAGGCAGCTGACGCCGCCGCCCGCGCGCTCTCTCACCGGACATTCCCCTCCGACCCCGACGATCAGGAACTCGAATTCACTCCCGCTTACTCCTTTAAAGACATTGTTTTACATTATCAATCTGGCCATGGTCTTTATCCCCGCCCGTGTAAAGGTCTCTCAAAGGCGGAGGAGCGGCTTTTGCTTCGCCTGTATACCAATACTTTGCTGTGCCCGGCAGCTCTCAAACACTTCGACCCTTCTTTCTCGGGCAGCTGTCCGCACTGTGCGGAGAAGTCTTCGGACATTTACCACATGGTGTGGGCCTGCCCCTTCAACTCTGCTATCCCCCCTCACCCCAACCCAACCCGGGAGGACTGGGAGGCGACCCTGCTCGGCTGCTCTGACCTGCAGGCCCAACGGGCCTTGGTCGCGCGAGCCCGGGCGGCGGCCGACGCCACTGGGGTCCCGAACTAGGGACCTCCACCTAGTACTTGTAAGGGCTGGCCCCCTCTGGGTCATCTCATGCAATACCTCCAGTAGTGCATGTGTAAATAAATGTTTTCCACCACCATCCTCAGCCCAGGTGACAGATCATCGCCCCCGTTGCTCCCCCGAACCGGCACTTTCCTCCCTCATCGCACCTTTGGACAAGATCGACGGGGCAATCGGTTCTGCAGCTTCGTACATTCGTGTGCTTCAACAACATGGCAGACGAGCACATCTAATCTCAGCTGCAAGCTGCACACTCAGAAAGACAAGAGCTTTGAAGCCGGGGGCTCCGCCTACCTTTACGTCACGTGGGAGCTTTTCTGATGCTGGTGCTGACGAGGCTAACCATTCAAAGATAAGAACACTGATACCCCAGACTCCAGCTGAACCAACCAAGGTGAGAAACGCCTTCAGCATCGCAGCATCGTCCTGGCCGTCACCGCCGCTTGGACACCCACGTATACCTTCCTGCCAGAAGACCTTGATTAGAGACGCAAGCGCTCGCACACCGCCTGAGAACAGCCCCACCTTAGCCCTGCTGACGTGCGAGTCGAAGCGGTCGCCCTGTCGCGAAGGTACATTCGCCCAAACACCCCAATCGTCTGGCCACGGTGGCCGAGATCCAAAGTATTTGCGACTAAATAAGCGTGTGATGTGCGCAGCAGGTTTTTTTTTTTTTTGTGGCCAAACGACAGCAGCTGCTCCACTCGTAGTGCTGGGGCCTTGCTTCTTCGCACGTCAGCAAACATATCCTGTAGCTGTGACATTGGTTCCGACTCCCGCCTGTATTGTCGATCGCTCGCACTTACCATCGGATTTTCCTCACATTCACTGCTACGAACTGAAACAAAGCATTCCTTGCTTTTGTCAATCGTGGGTAGCGTTATTTTCTATGGGTGCCGTGGGGCGTCGACAGAGCAGCGCGAGGTACAAGGACGGAGGCTCCTGCATGACGCGCTGCTCGCCTTATGAGTACCTGAAGCCAACTACTACGAACAGTGACGTGATCGAAGTGTTCATCGAAACTCAACACGCCACATCTTTAGGGCTTTTGGTCTTATCAACAGGCACCGTGGTTTCGATCAAGTCCAGGATTTCGATACTCGAAGGCATCCCAGCGTCGCAGCATCTGCTCGTCTATCAATGCCAGGAACTCCAAGACGCTTCGTCCCCGCACAGCTACAATGTGTAGTGATGAGACCTCTCTCAACTTGGATTTGGAAATTTGATCCACTAGAACTAATTACAGCCTCTTTGAAGGGCCACCCTATATTGAGCTATTCAGTCATCTATCAAGGCACAAAGGCCGAAAGTATAATGCGCCCATTACGGCTAAACTTCAGGTGGCCCGCATAGATGAAATGCTGGATGGGGACACGGTGCATAAGTATATCGAAGTGGACCGACAAGCAAGGCTCAGAGCCGAACGGGCGATGGCGTTCTGTGGACTCCCTGGCAGCGTGGCAAGACGCTATCGCGTTCCACACTCAGAGGCGAGCCTTAACATCGTAACCCCACACCAGTGACGCAAGCAGCAACACTCTGTTTAAGGCTTTCGCCTCTCCTCGCTTTAGGTCAACAAAGCGCCCCCCTGAATATTTTGCGAGGGATGACCTCAAGCACCCGTTCGGCGCGATGCCTTGCGCTTTGAACGCAACGCTTTTTGAGGAAAGGAAATTCTCTGTCATCTCCGTGGACACCCGAACCGCACCATGCAGGAAGGGAGGAAGTGAGAGTGAAAGAAGAAAGCGAAAGAGGGGCCGTAATGAAACTGAAAAGTTTATTTGAGGAAAGGAAATTACGCAGTAACTGTCGCGCATATCTCGGTGGACACTCGTCAAAGCGCGGACACATCTGCCGACACGGCTGTCGACACAGCTGCCGACACGGCTGCTAACGACAGTATGGAGGCATTAAAGGATTTCGCCTTAATATCGGGGTTCGACTTCGATAGCGGTGGCACAGTTACGACGGAGTCACTGAGAACATTGGGCAGGAAGCTGGTGACAGGCGCTGTCCCTTCAGTTTTAACAATGTACCGACTAGCCCAAACAAATACCTTAGTGGTGACAGGGCTGGCGCTGCAGGAGCTTTGGACACGTCCTCGGGAGTGCTCACGCTGTTTTCGGCGGCAGCCTTGACGGCCTCTTTGCTGAGATGACAACAAGCCTTCGCTGAAGTTTACAGCCCGGTACAGGCCTCCTGGGACGTCAGTCGTAACTTGCCCGGCGTTGTAGGCGCTTGGTGGCGAAGACACGGCCTCTTTTCGGCAGCTCTCTTCTCCAACCATTTCTTCGCTAGATGTGCGGCATTCGTCCTGAACCTAGACTAGGCTGACCTCAGCGCGGGAGTATGTATCTGCTTCGTCGTAAACGGTGTCGATGCTCGTCTGCTTCCACTCGGGGGACTCCAACCCTTCGGGAGTCGAGGAGGTCGAAGGCAGCGCAGCCGGCCACTTGTCCAGAGCAGTCTAGCTCGTTCTGTACATTGACTTCGAGCGTCCTATCTTGTACAGCTTCACATGCTCTTCTTCGCTTCGCCACAGTGCGTGCCAGTGCGCGCCATCTTTTTTTTGTCTTTGGCGAAACTCAGGGTACTAGGAATGTGGCTCCAAAACTACGGGAAAAGAGACCACACGAATAAAATGTTAGCCGAAACAACGAAGCAAACATGTGGAATGATCCGCGGGATAACGAATAAAAGAAACGGGCTAAAGGAGGCCGACGTAATCAGGATAGTCACTGCCTTGGTGATACCACGATTGACGTACAGCTTGCCGTACCATAAACTAAACCAAGAGGAAATGAATCAAATTAACGCCAAAATTAGGAAAGCATAAATGCTCGTGCTAGGACTTCCCCCCAGAACGTCCACGCAAAAGCTCATCCAACTAGGAATATTCAACACCTATAGCTGGTGGTGAAAACTTTATTTGAAAATCGGGAGTTTGGGACACGTAGGTCCTTGGGCCCCCGCACGGCCCCACTGCACTCAAACGTTCATGTCCCGGAGGCTCATGACGCTGCCGGGGAAATCTCCACCCTGGATGCCATGATACGAACAGCATTTAAGACAACACCTATAAAGAACACAGCGAAGCGGCCACATTCTTTCAGAAAGTCAGGCTAGCACAATCCAAGGTAGGAAGGCACCTACTAACGAGACTTGGCCACGGAGATGCCATAAGAGAGATGAAGAATTCGACTGACATACCACAAAGGATTAGGGAAACGTTCGTGGTCAGCCCTATACCAAAAAACATGAGCCCCCTGCACAACACAGGGGGGAGAGAGGCCAGGGCAAGAGCTCTAGGCCGAAGGCCGGCAAAGAAATCAAACGTCCTCTACGTAGATGCTTCCACGTGCAGAAACAGAAAAGCGGCGGGCGTAGCCGTCGTTAACAGATTTTTTTTCCCCACTTACCCATCATAGCGCCCTAAATGCCTACCTCAGGCTTTCGTGAACACCCAAGGGACCTTTACGAGGACTCCTTTGTCCGTGAGTACGCTGTATTTTGCACAGGCACTTTACGAAGATCTCCGAAGCGGAGTCGCCGCACTAAGCCTAACCCCTCTTGGCGGCGCACGGCGGAGCGGCGTTCCACGTCAATGCTTCATATGGCCGACGCCGCTGCCTTCCCATCCAGCCACAGCGGGTCGTGCTCGCTGTCCACGGACACGGAGGGAGTCCACGAACTTACCGCCATGGATACCCAGGACGCCATGCCCGGAATTTCTACCTCCGACACAACGGAGGGGGGCCTACCGCACGGGACGCAACGAGACAGGACTGAAGCCTACCCGAAGGCGACGCCATGGTTCAGGATAATCGACGCACGCAAAAAACGATTCAAACCTGTAACGGAGGCAGAAGCACACACACCTGCCGAAAGATCACGACCCGCACGCCCCATCAAATTACCTAGGCTGCCGCATGATGACTACAAGGTGGTAATACGTCTACGTGGAGGGGTGATGCTGCATAACAACTCCGGTAGGTCACTTCTTGCTGCTTTGCAATTCAAGCTCAGCCGCCAATTGACCCACGAGGCCAGAGTCAGGATCAAGCCAGAGAAAAACATCGCTATTCTGAGCACCCCAGATCCGGACCTCACTGAACAGATATGCAACATCCAAGTAATCAATCTAGGAGGAAAGGAATATTCAATGAGCGCTCATGCAGCCTCACCAGATAACTCATGTAGAGGCATCATTACCGGCGCCTTACCGATACCTTCAGAAGAGGAATTACTAAACTGCACGGAAACATATCCCCAACAAATCAACATCATTCAAGCGAGGCCTTTCGGCACCAAGGGGGCATGTCTATACACCTTTGAAGCCAAAGCAGTGCCACGGTTTGTCTACCTCAGCGGCATCGAATACAGGTGCAAACCATTCCGACCAGTGATGCAGGTTTGTGGATGCTGCCTGAAAATAGGGCACCGTGCTGACATTTGTCCCACTCCGCAGGAGAAAAGATGCTACAATTGCGGAGTACGCAATCCTCCACCAGGACATGTCGATTGCAAAAAGTACTGCATCGTCTGCGACACATCGGACCACTCCACCATTGACACGAACTGCCCGGCAAGACAGAAGAACTACACCACAAGAGGGAAAAAGACAATCAAAGCTGATGAAGCCGTAATCCGACGTCATCATTATAAAGACATTGCTGCACAGAGCCAAATGCAGAAGAACCAAAAGCCTGAGCAGAAGCAAAAGAATGCGCAGAAGAGCAAGACTGAGCAGGAGCACGAGACTGAGCATCGGCCCAAATTTAACCAAACCCAAGCCGACCGGCCGGGAGAACTTCAAGGATATAGCAACAGCACAACACTTCCCACGTAAGGGAATCAGAAAAACGGTCCAAGCAAGGCACTCGCCATCCATCCAAAGAAAGCTTGAAACCAAAGCACAGAACAATGGCCACCCCTCCCACCACTGAGGAAGAAAAACCCAGTGGCCACCACGGGTGCCCAGACACCTTTGGAGCAGACCATGGAGACTGAGACCTCAGAACCGTCGGACAACCAAGATAGCAAAGACCACACGGAAAAGCGCAGTGTGGACACCGTGAACGCCGGATATAAAACTTCACAACGCGATTTCGCACAACTTCAACCCCTTCGGGTCCCAGTGGTACCGAGACAGACGCCACCGAGCCACGAGCCTGTACCTCGAAAGCCAGAGATTGCGCATCCCACATCCAGGAGACCCAGGAGACGCAGTCACTCCGGAAAGCTACACCCGAGAAAGAAGCCGGCTCTGCTAAAAGCGGTGAGTTGTCCGTCCAAGTAGGCTCCACTCCTACCTCTTTTCGAAACCCTGACTCCCATATTACACCTCAAGAGGTGGTTAAAGAGTACATACGTTCCGCTGAATTTCGCTCAGAAATCACTACCATAATAAATACTATAGTTGCTGAACAACTCGGAGCGATGCAGCAACAGCTCATACTAGCCCAGGCACAGTTGATACAGTCCATGGCTGACAGGACAGAAGCTACGATTAACACACGCTTGGAAAAACATGAAGCCGGCATCAACAATTTTTTCGAACTTGTACCGCATCAGGAATTGCCTCGCAAGCAGCGCGCAGTTGAACCCGCTGCCTGTTCTCATCCACTCTCTCCAGACCAGCAACATGGCGGAGAACAATAACACGCGAAAAGGTCGGCGGCGACACCAGTCCAACACACAAGCAGAAACAATTATATGGCAATGGAACTGTCGCAGCATACGCCGAAATCAAGCACAACTAGCCGCATATATAGCAAACTCCCCTAATCCCCCCCATGTCATCGCTCTGCAAGAGACGGAAACAAATCGCATTCATATCCGCGGTTATCACACGGCAGCCCTTACACCACGTAAGGCAATAATGACACTCGCATCCATGCCGGTACTAGACCGCACACCGACAAACACGCCCGACAGCAAGGGCACTCAATATACCGCGATAGAGCTCAGCTCACCAGGACACACATATGGCCTCACTATTATTAACATAT
Organism: Amblyomma mixtum; assembly: GCF_055824585.1. Classification (NCBI taxonomy): domain Eukaryota; kingdom Metazoa; phylum Arthropoda; class Arachnida; order Ixodida; family Ixodidae; genus Amblyomma; species Amblyomma mixtum. The sequence continues at coordinate 46,756,936 of NC_143015.1, read as the reverse complement.
ACAGCAATCCTAAAGATAAAGGCAGAGTTATTCCGGGTATCCTGGGCTCCTTCCGTTCCTCAAACCTTATTGTGGTGGGTGATTTTAATGCACGTCACACTCACTGGGGATACAACTCGGATACCCCCAAAGGTAACCTGATTTCTACCGCAATGGCTGATTACAACCTTAGCCTGATCACAAACCCCACCGTACCCACTCGCATTGGCACAAGCGTCACCCGCGACACCACCCCCGATCTCACATGGGCCACACCGAACATAATCGTTAAATCTCACACGGTGCTCCAGGATAGCCTTGGAGGTGACCAATTTCCAGTCTCCACTATTATATCCTATGATTCCAAGATTTTCAACCCTCGTTCGCAGCTTCTCACTGACTGGGATAAATTGCGCTCATATTTTCAACTGATTCGACAGAACCCCGTACTGTCACTGACTGGACAGACCGTCTGGTGAAGGCCATCCAGGCGAACAGCAAAAGCATTAAAAATACCCCTAAGGCACCGCAGGTTGATCCGCATCTGGCTCATCTATGGGAGGCCCGACAGGGACTTCTCAAGCGCTGGCGTCACCAGCGACACAATCGTAAATTGAGACTCCGCACAGCCGCTCTCACTCGCGAGGCAGAAGAATACGCGAACACGCTAGCCCGCGCAAACTGGGCAACCTTTTGTAACGACCTCAAGGGTACATTAAGCACTAAACGCACGTGGTCCCTCCTAAGCGCTCTCTTGGATCCAACAACCACTAAATCTCAGACACAAGTAAACACACAACGTCTAATACAACTAGAGCTCCAAAAGGGCACCGACGTAATTGGCCAACTACGGGACACTTATATACCCACATCTCTTCAGTCGGCAGATCCACCCAATCTACCTCCACCTAACCCAGAGCATGATGCCGACATCACCTTAAACGAAGTCCGCCGAGCACTCTTTAGTATTCGCCGCTCTACGGCGCCGGGGCCGGATGGCATAACGTACAAGGCACTACTCAATCTGGACGATGTCTCCCTCCAGGAACTCACGGAGCTCTTTAATCACCACTGGCAAGCTGGGACGCTCCCATAAGCCTGGACCCATGCCAGCATGCGATTTATACCCAAACCGGGCAAAGCCCTCACTCTTCAAAATTTGCGCCCCATCTCCTTAACGAGCTGTGTCGGCAAGCTCTACGAGCATGTCATTCTCAATCGCCTGCAACCATTCCTAGAAACAACGGGCTTTCTCTCAAACGTTCAATTCGGCTTCCGCCCGAACATCTCGGCGCAAGACGTACTTCTCGCGCTTAAAGAGTCCCTCTTTTCCACTAAGCGTCGTACAGCCTCTACGCGAGCCATACTGGCCCTGGATATCCATAAGGCTTTCGACACAATAAGTCATGACCATATCCTCACGACATTAGCCACCACGGGGTGTGGCACCCGCATATAGCAATATATTCGGGCCTTCCTTCAGGGGCGCACGGCAAACCTCCACCTTGGGGATATTGCCTCCCAGCCTTTCCCCCTGCCTAACCGGGGAACCCCACAAGGGGCGGTTCTATCATCTTTACTCTTTAACATTGCCCTAGCGCCACTGGCAAAGGCCCTTGCTGCTGTCCCAGGGCTCCACACAGCCATATACACAGATGATATAACCCTCTGGACAACGGGAGGATCCCTTGGAACAGCCCAGGATATCCTGCAATCTGCCATAGACATCACCACCACTCATTTAGCAAACACAGGCCTCCGTTGCTCTCCAAATAAATCGCAACTCCTGCAGCTGAAACCCCTCCCCAGTGACCCTCTGACTGAACTGCACATGTACGGGAATCCAGTGCCCATTGTGCCTCAGGTGAAGATTCTCGGCCTTCTAATTAACAACACACTCGATGCAACCGCCACCCTTCAGCTCTTGCAGAGACAGACCAAACAGGTCGCTGCACTTATCAGGCGGGTGGCAGCCCGCAATCATGTGCTGTCTGAACGCGAGACCCTCAATATGACAAATTCACTAATCATTAGCCGCATTACATGCCACCTTCCATACCACATACTCACTCAGCGGCAAAGACAACAGGCAGACATCCTAATACGCACGGCTGTCACCTCTGCCTTACGTCTTCCACGGACGGTTAGCACGAAACGTCTCCTGGCCACTGGTACCCACAATACAGTGATCGAATTAATAGAGGCTCAACGCACCAACCAATTAGTCCGCCTGAGTCGCACGGAAACAGGACAATGCCTACTGCGACAGCTACGTCTCAATCCACCAATTCCCACCCCAACAAGTCCTACACCTTACATGATTTCTCTGCGCAGGCAGGATCACATATATCAGAAGCCCCTACCGCGCAATATTTGTGCTAGTCTCCATCACGGTAGGCGGCAGGCACGAGCGAGCTATTACACGAAAACATACAGCAACCGCTCCGATATCCTTTATGTCGACGCGGCACAAAATTCTAAACCAGGATATTTCACGGCAGTCGCAGCCTATAAAGACGGCACAGTGGGGGCCGCCGCCACTATTCGAACTAATTCACCTGCAGAGGCGGAAGGAGCCGCCATCGCACTTGCTCTGGCCCACTCCATCACTGAAAAAAACATAACCGAAATTTGCACAGATTCACAGGCCGCGTACCTCCACTACCTAAAGGGCGTGGCGACTGCGGCAACACACCGTATTCTTACCACGACCACCTCTCTCGACCGAACGGTTAATCTGTCGTGGGTCCCTGGGCATGCCTCGATCCCCGGTAATGAGCGCGTTCATGCGCTGCCCCGAGAACTCTCCTCCCGGACCCCGGAGGATCAGGCACCCAACCCTGCGCAAGAAGCCCCTTCGGTCCTCTCTACATATCACCAAATTACCACATTTTACAAATTCAGCCTCATGACACTGCCACCACCCCACAGTACCTTGTCGCTTTTATCCAGCGCCACATGACGGCAATTACAGACAGGCTGCTTTATTTCACCCCACCGCCTCTCATGCTTTCACCCCACCTTTCCTCCTGATTGTAACACCTGTGGCGTGCCCAAATCCACACTTTTCCATTACCTTTGGGAATTTCCTTCCTCAAAGGCTGTATCCCCCATCCCCAATCCCACTCATTCTTCCTGGGAGGCTGCTTTACGGACCGCTCAGCCCGGCGACCATAAATGGCTAGTGGATCGGGCTTTACGTGAAGCACTAGCCCGTGGACTCCTGGACCAGTAGGGGACCACCCTGGAAGATTTGTGTGTGTGTGTAATAAAGTTGTTTCCATCCATCCGTCGTTAACAACCACGGAAAAGAAATATCCAGCATGTCAATTAGGACTGGGGATATAGACACGGCAGAGGAGGTGGCAACAGCTTTAGCCATCACGGAAGCAAACAGAAACAAGAGCTACACAATAGTAACAGACTCCGAGCTGCTACGGTGAGCTCACCATGTTTTCCGCGGGGTCCGCCGGGACCCCGCGGGTCCCGGCGGACCCACGGGGGAGGGTCCGCCGGGCAGAGGGAAAGGATGTCGAGGGAAGAAGCGAAGGGTTCTGGGCATAGGGCGCAAGCAGGAGTGGGGAAGGAGGGATGATAGTGGGTTAGGGTAAGGGGCGAGGGGAGAGTATGTGTTTGTAATCTGCGCCAGAGTGTTGCGTGTCTGTTATCTAGGGAGGGGTGGGGCGGGGGGTAGAGCTGGCGAGAGGCTCTGTATGCCTGGGTCAGCTCACTGAATGAGTGCATGCGATCCTTCGTGAATCCCCGATCCGACGCCACCTGAGCCCGGTTTAAAGAGCCTCGGGCTAAAAGGTTGGCGGCTTCGTTCCCGGGATTCCCGGAGTGCGCAGGCACCCATATCAGCTCCACTTGGCGGGGCGGGGGTGCATCGGGCGAGTCCAGTATGTCAAAAGCAGGGACATGAACTCGGCCTCGAGTAAAATTTAGAATCGCAGTTTTAGAGTCAGTTAAAATATACCGGCCTTCCGTGCGGATTATAGCAAGTCCAACGGCGGCTTCCTCTGCAGCCTCTGGGGACGTGTCTGCGGGAAGAGGTAGTGTGAGGAGGGCGGATAAAGAGGAGTCCACCACAGCTGCTGTCGCTTCATCACCCGTGCAGGCAGCGTCCACCCATACGGCGTCCGGCTCGGGGCCGTACGCTCGATGGAGTGCCTTCGCACGGGCTCTGCGGCGCTGCTCATGGTGGGACGGGTGCATATTCCTCGTGAGTGGCCTGATGAGAAGCTCTCGGTGAAGGGATCGTGGGATGGCGAGGAGGGTTGGGTCGTTGACCGGTATTTTGATTCCCAGGGAGTCCAGGATATACCGACCTGTGGAAATTTTTGTGAGGCTGATGTATTGGGCCTCTCGGTGGGCCTCCACCAGTTCCCCGATCGTGTTGTGGAGGCCCAGGCCTAGTAATCTGTCTGTGGGTGTGTTGAGGGGAAGATGAAGTGCTACCTTGAACGCCTTGCGAATCAAACCTTCCAAAGTGTTTATGTCATGTTTGGATAGTTGTAAATATGGGGTAGTGTACAGTACACGGCTGAGGACAAAGGCATGAATGAGGCGACATAGGTCGCGCTCCTTCATGCCTTTATGACGTCCCGAAACCCTGCGGATGAGGTGCGATATCGCGCCTACAACCTGCTTGAGTTTCGTGAGGGTAGTGGTGTTTTTGCCATCGTTCTGGATGTGCAGGCCCAATACACGGAGGGTGCCAACCTCAGGTACCGGGTAACCATTCAATTCAATGGCAATGGGGGAGCGGGGACAGCGGCGGTTCTAAGGCCGGATGAGGAGCAGTTCGGACTTCTCTGGGGAGCAAGACAGTCCGATGGTCCGTGCTTAATTTTGGGAGAGGGTGGCTGCTTCTTGTAAGGTGTTCTCTATGTCGCCGTCACTGCCGTGGGTGGTCCACAGGGTGATATCGTCGGCATAAAGAGTGTGCTTGAGGTGGGGAATAGTTTCCAATTTCTGGGCGAGGGGTATGAGGGTTATGTTAAAGAGAAAGGGGGAAAGAACGGACCCTTGAGGGGTGCCGATACTCTGAAGTGTGTAGGAGGTGGAAGACAGAGGGCCGAAGTGTATCTCAGCCGTGCGGTCAGTCAGGAATGCTTGAATGTAGGTATACGTGCGCACACCCACATTCAATGGGGATAGAGCAGTCATGATCGCCTGATGTTCAATGCGATCAAAAGCTTTGGAGAGATCCAAAGCTAAGACTGCCGTGGTGTGACCTGGAAGAAGCGGGTCAAAAAGGTCGTGTGTGAGTTGCAGCATGGCATCCTGTGCGGATAGATGAGGGCGGAATCCCACCATGCTATGCGGGTAGAGATTGTTGTCCGCCATGTGACTTGTGAGTCTCGCTAACACAACATGCTCGAGGAGCTTCCCGAGGCATGAGGTTAGCGAAATCGGGCGAAGGTTTTGAATGGTGAGTGGTTTGTTGGGTTTTGGTATAAATATTACCTTCGCGTGGCGCCAGGACTGCGGGAGATTACCCTCCCTCCAGCACTGGTTGAAGTATTTCGTAATGTCGATCGGTCATCCAGATTACGGAGCATGGAGTTTGTGATTTGGTCTGCACCAGGCGCTGAGTTGGCGCGGAGAATCAGGAGGGCCGCTCTGAATACCGTCTCCGTGATGTCGGTGTCGAGTGTGGGATTTGGTTGTCCTGTGTAGTGCAGTAGAGGTGTGGGGCCGCCTGGAGATGTGTACATGGTTTGAAGTGTGTCTAAAAGGGTGTCGGGATCGTCAATGTGTTCATGTGTGAGGCGTGTCACGTGGTGCTGTGCTGCTGATTTGGTGCGTGTGGGGTCAATGAGGTGTCGGAGGAGTTGCCATGCACGTTTGCTGGACAGGTTTCCGGCGATGCCGTCACATATCTGTCCCCAGTTGGATCGACAGAGCTCCTCAGAGTGCTGTTGGATTTGTGTCTGCAGCGCGGCCAGCCGCTTTTTAAGCGTTCTGTTGTGTTTGTTGCCTTTCCAGCGTTCCAGGATGCTGTGATAAGCCTCCCAGAGGGGGGCTAGGCGTGTGTCAAGGGTCGGTGTTTCGGTTGTAGTTTCAATGTCTCGCATGTTGTGGTGAACGTCATGCTTGAGTGACTGCACCCATTCGTCGATGTCTGCGATGGGAGTGTCTGGGAGGGCGGTGCGTACAGCGCGAAAGGCATCCCAGTTAATGAGTTCGTGTGTCATATTTGCGCGACGGGGTGGTTTGTACGGGACAGTGATTGTATACTGTAATGATCACTGCCCAGTGTATGTTGTGTTCTGTTCCAGGTAACGCCGCGGATACAGCGGCTCAGCGTCAGGTCCGGACTGGTGTCCATGCTGACACTGTTGCCGATCCGCGTAGGCGTCTGAAACGTGTTGTGCACAGTGAGTTGGAGGTTCTGCAGGAGCAGCCAGAGCCTGCGACCTCGATGTGTCGTGGTTGTGTATCCCCAGTCAGTATGCTGACTGTTGAAGTCCCCACCGATGAGTAGGGGATGTTTCCCTGCTAGATGGTGTAGCTTTCGCAGAAGTGATTCTAGCGGGGCCATCGGCAAGGACGGGGGGTGGTATAAGTTTGCTATAAATATAGAAGGAAGTGAATGTGTGTGATGTATAAGTTCCGTGATCACGCAGGGCGTCTCAGACGTAATGTGATGAGTTTTGTAGGTGAGGCTGCGGTGGATGAGTGTGGACGCCCTGGGTGTGTTAGTGGTATCCGAGTGTGTAGATGTGTAGCTGGGGAGGGTTGCTCGGCGTGCAGTCTCCTGGAGAAGTATGTGGGGCGTGGGTGTGATGGTGGGAAGGAGAAGTTGCAGAGGTGCGCGCTTTGCCCGGAAGCCGCGGCAGTTTCAAGTTATAATGGAGAGATAATTAGTGTTCCGCCCCGCCATATTGGATGGTGGGGGGATTGAGGAGGGTAGTAAGACGGGTGTCAATTGGTATGTGTGGCTCAGGAAAGGTGTTTTGTGCTTGCGGAGGTAGGATGGGGGGAGTGGAGGGGGTTTGAAGTTGGGTGAAGTGATGGGTAAGATTATGTTCCAAGAGCTCCATCATCTTGGTAAGCATAGCGTCCATGCGCTGCTCAAGTTTTTCGGTGAGGGTGGCGGCAAGGTGATTGAATCTTGCCTCGAGGGAGGGCCGCGTTTGAGCGCGGAGTGATCGGACGCGTGGTGCATCGGCTCCGTCGATTTCTCGGCTGGAACCGCGGTAACCTGATGTAACGCCTATGAAACCTGTGCGACTGCAACCGTGAAGTCAGCAGGATCCTGGAGAACCCGATCACACCCAGGTACGCTGAATTTTCGGCCATTTCGAGCAACCCTCCGCATCACCACGTAGCGGTCGAGCTAAGCCTAACGGCTCCGGCTCCTCCGCCGCTGGCTGCGGAGACGCCTGCCGGCCAACCTCTCAACATGGCTCTACCTGAACAACGGGGATACGACCCCACGACTCTGTCGTGGTCATCTGTCCCTGTAAGCCAGCCAGAGGACGGCCCATCCACCATTTCGGCGCAGCAAGCTGCCCTTTTCCAAGTCGTTGAGAGCCGGCGCCGCCGCCGGCAGAACGCACGAGGAGCGGCAACACCCAAGACTCCTCTCAACAATTCAACAACGGGAGACGCTCGCGCTCCGTATTCTGCACCTCCACAGAAGACTTCGTCACCAGTCTCGAAGTGGACTCCCAAGCCAACGGTCAGGATGGACCCTGACGACTACGTGGTCGTGCTGCAGCCACGCAGTACGGTCTCCCTCAAGACGGCCTTCCAGCAAGGTGAGCTCGGCGCTGCCATTTCGCAACTAATCGGTAGGCAGCACATGAACACCATCACCATTTCACCAAACTGGGAACAGAACATCATCGTCTGTGGCACGCAGAACCCAGAAGTGGTTAAAAAGCTCCTCACGGACATCCAACTCAACACCAGCAGAGGATCGCTCGCATTTCACGGCCACCTCAAGCTCACCGGTGATGTGTGTCGCGGTGTGATATCTGTTCACAACTTAGAAACCAGTGAGTCTCTCAAACATAATGTGCAGTGGCGCGGTGGTGAACTACTTCATGTCCGCAAGCTGGGACAATCAAACGTAGCTGTGCTGGCTTTCGAGGGACGCACTGTTCCGCGTTACGTCCACTATAACGCAGAACTGACTCCCGTCAAGGAGTACAAAAAAAAACAGTGCCAGCGTGCTACCGTTGCGGCACACTGGGGCACCGGGTGGACAACTGTCCCACCCCGGTCAAGGAAAGATGCGGCCTTTGTGGCCAAAACGTGGGGCTTGGTACTGAGGGGATGGCCCCCCACGTCTGCAATCCTATGTGCTTAATCTGCGGGGGCCCGCACCTCACCAGCTCCCACGAATGCACCGCGAAATTCATCAAGTTGCCGCAGCCAGGGCCCAGGACGCCACCCAAGGGAGCCAATGCCGGCGCTACACGGGGAGGGCGGCAGCGAAACAACCAGAAGACGCCACGGCGTGGCGTGATGCCTCCCCCTGGCAAGACAGCAACAGTAACGCCACCACCCGGAGCAGCGGAGTTGCCAGCTCTCAGCGCTTCATCTGACAGCGCCGCCTGCAACCAACCCAAGGTAGGCAGCTGGGCGAGGGTCGCCTCCTCTCCTTCCCCTCCTCCCTCCTCCCCCACCAGCACCGCCGAGACGCAGGAACTCAAGCGCGAGCTCGCCCTCTTGCGAGCTCAAAACGAAAAACTAGCCAGCGAGCTTAACTGGCTCAAATCCCAATTCCATACTCCGCCCGCGTCGAGCGACGAGGCAGAAAACATAACAGACAGGGAGATCCCTCCTCCTGTGGAGAGTCGCGCCGCGGCCCTGGAGACCCGGGTGACCGCAATTGAAACACAATTGGCTGACCTTCCCAAAATTATCCATGATACCATCGCGCGTCAGGTGGAGAGTGTCATCGCACAGGTGACACAAGCCGTAACGCACATTATCCAAAAATGGATAAAAGACAATCCGCGCGTCCTTAAACGCGTAGGACCCATCAGGGACGCTAACCGCCCCTCAAAATTCAATAGAGCTATTCCCGATGAGTTTGACTTTTCGGAAGACTCCTGCACGTCTCGCCTGGCACTAGCGGACTGGGGAGTCTTAACAACGTGACCCCACCCTCCGCCTCCGACCATGGCCCCCCAACCCTAAGTCGCGAGCAAGAACAACTCAGCCGCTTACACTAACGCAGTGGAACTGCCGAGGTCTCAAGGACCACAAGAAGCGGACTCATCTCCGCCTCTATCTTGAGACCTTTGAGTTCCTCGTCGCCGTGGTTGCCCTTCAGGAACCCGGCGCCGGTGCCAAACTAACAAACTACACTACATTTCAACACAACCCGCAGACATGTATACTTGTTCACAAGCGATACACTGCGCAGGAGGTCACACTTCCCACAACACCGTCTTTCCCATACACGATGGTTTCAGTGCTGCCCCTAAAGCGGTCTGACCCCCTGTACACATTCTAAATATTTACTGCCCCCCGAAACTTAAGAACGTCACGTTCAATGAAATTTTCACTCAAGCTATGCAGGTGGCGGGTAGGGATCCCCTCCTAATCGTCGGCGATTTCAACGCCCCGAGCAGGCTATGGGGATACCCCCGGGAGGACAGGCGTGGGAGGAAGCTTGCGGAACTTCTTTCCACACTTGGACTCACCCTGCACACTGACCCCGCCAACCCAACACGTGTCGGCAATTCCATTCAACGAGATACTTGCCCGGATCTCACATTTACACGCAACATACGACATGCCGACTGGCTGAATACAGAGGACACTCTAGGTAGTGATCACTGTATAATCAAAACAACCATTTACATGTGTCCCCTGAAACGCCCACTAAAACAAGCTCGTATCCCTGACTGGACGACTTTCCGCACCTCTCTACCTATTGTAGACCCCCTCCAGTCGGGATACGACGCCTGGTCCAGATCGCTCACGTCTACACTCACACAACACGAACAGCAGATACAGCTCACAGAAACACAAACAGAAGTGGACAACCACCTTCTCCACCTTTGGGAGGCCCGTCGCAGCCTCACGAAGCGATGGAAGAAACAGAAACATAACAGACGCCTAAAGAACCGCATCCTCGAACTCACACAACAGGCAGCGGAATATGCTACTCAGCTAGCCGACACTAACTGGGTGGAGCGGTGCAACGCGGCTGCTCGCCAGATGTCTGGCCGCAACACGTGGCGCCTGTTCCGCGCTCTCATCGATCCAATACAAACACGCACGGAAACCCAACGCCAATTACATAGGGCCTTGCACAACTTTACAGGAACGACAAAACAGCTAGCGCACACGCTCAGGAATCGATACCTGTGCACCACTAAGGACCCCCGGCAGGTGGTGGTGGTGGAAAACATTTATTTACAGATACACTTCGGGAGGTGAGGTATGAGCTGACCCAAAGGGGGCCAGCCCTCACAAGTACTAGGTGGAGGTCCCTAGTTCGGGACCCCAGTGGCGTCGGCCGCTGCCCGGGCTCGCGCGACCAGGGCCCGTTGGGCCTGCAGGTCAGAGCAGCCGAGCAGGGTCGCCTCCCAGTCCTCCCGGGTTGGGTTGGGGTGAGGGGGGATAGCAGGGTTGGAGGGGCAGGCCCACACCATGCGGTAGATGTCCGAAGACTTCTCCGCACAGTGCGGACAGCTGCCAGAGAAAGAAGGGTCAAAGTGTTTTAGAGCTGCCGGGCACAGCAAAGTATTTGTATATAGGCGAAGCAGAAGCCGCTCCTCCGCCTTTGAGAGACCTTTACACGGGCGGGGATAAAGACTATGGCCAGATTGATAAAGTAAAGAAATGTCTTTAAACGAGTAAGCTGGAGTGAATTCGAGTTCCTGATCGTCGGGGTCGGAGGGGAATGTCCGGTGAGAGAGCGCGCGGGCGGCGGCGTCAGCTGCCTCATTTCCCTCAAGGCCCATGTGAGCAGGAGCCCAAACGATACGCCGGTGAGCGGGGTCCCCGGTATAGACGCTGTTTTGGAGAATGCGGAGAAGGACCCCCGGCAGGCGGCGGTCTCGTATGCAGGCGAAGAGAACACGGAGCTGGACAAGCCTTTCCAACTACACGACCTCCGGGCAGCCTTAAGCAAAATGAAGCTGGGCACTGCACCCGGGCGCGACAAGGTTACGTTCAAGCTCTTGGCCAACCTTCCCGACGCAGCCTACGCCGCGCTCCTCTAATACATCAATAACATTTGGGACGGAGAGACTCCTCTCCCTCTCGATTGGAAATCGGCTCTCGTGACCTTTATTCCGAAGGCCGGCAAACCTATTGATGTGGAGAACCTTCGCCCCATCTCCCTCACGTCTTGTGTCGGCAAGCTGATGGAGACGATGGTGCGCGACAGACTCTGATTTTCTTGAAACACAGCACACTTTCGCGGACACCATGTTCGGTTTTCGCCCTCACAAGTCTGCACAGGATATACTTCTGCAGCTTCACCGCGACATCTTTGATCCTGTCGAATGTCCCCACAACGACAAGGTGGTCCTGGCCTTGGATCTTAAAGGCGCATTCGACAACGTCAAACACGAAGTAATCCTGGACCACCTCAGTAACACCAACTGTGGCCACAAAACATTCAACTACATAAAACAATTTCTTACAGACCGTCAAGCTTATATACGCATACAAGATGCGGAACACGGGCCATACACCATCGGCTCGAGGGGGACACCTCAAGGCGCGGTCCTGTCTCCCCTCCTCTTCAATATGGCAATGCTTCATCTTCCCTCCAAATTGACCTCTTTGCCCGGGAAACATCACGCTCTTTATGCGGATGACATTACAATCTGGGCCACGCAAGGTAACCTGGGCCACATGGAATCCTGCCTGCAAGCAGCGGCGAACCTAGTCGACGACTACGCGGCCTACTGCGGACTCCAGTGCGCCCCATCTAAATCAGAATTTGTGCACATACGTCCCTCCCCTCGGGACACAACGCCGCTTTGCATCAGTCTCCCCTCGGGACCGATCCGGGAGTCCAAGGAGATCCGCGTCCTTGGTCTCTTCATACACCATCAACGCAGGGTCGACAGTACCCTAGCCAAACATCGCACAGTGGGAGACCAGGTGGGCCGCATGGTCCGCCGGGTCTCCAACAAGCGGGGCGGATTACGAAGCAAGGATGCACTGCGGCTTGCCCATGCTTTCGTGACGAGTAGAATCCTCTACTCAACCCCCTACTTGCACCTGCGCAAACATGATGATGACCAACTGGAGGTCATCCACCGGAAAGTCATCAAGCGGGCTCTCGACCTCCCGGTCACCACGTCCAACCAGCGACTTCTGGCTTTGGGCGTGGTGAACACATTCCGGGAGCTTCTAGAAGCCCACTTAGTCAACCAATACACACGTCTTGCACAGACCACGTCCGGTCGCCGCCTCTTGGACCGGCTACACATCAAACATAACTACCACATTGAGGAAAGGGAGAGAGTGCCAGAACCCTGGCGACGCGCCCTCCGGGTCCGACCCCTTCCCCGCAACATGTCCAGAGAAGACCATAGCGGTCGTCGCCAGGCGCGCGCGGAAGCTTTGGCGCGATACTATGGTAACCAAGAACACGTGTATTACGTGGACGTTACCGGCCCACACCACGGGGTGTGGTACACGGCCGCAGTCGTACACAACACAAACACAGTCAACGGGCTCACTTTCAAAGCCTACAGCGCAACACACGCGGAGGAGATTGCCATTGCTCTTGCTCTCACTACTCCCAAGTCGAAACACATCATCACCGACTCGCGAGGGGCCTGTCGGAACTATGAGTTGGGCTGGGCTCCCCCGCTTGCCTGGCGCATATTGGAATATAGCTGCCGATGCGAAGATCCAACTCCACGCAACCTGATTTGGGCCCCCGGTCACCAGGGCCTCCAGGGAAACGAACAGGCCGATCAGGCCGCCCGCGCACTCTCTCCCCGGGCTATCTCCCTGTCCTTGGGCGCCTACTCCCAATCAGACAATCTGGCCCTTACATTCAAACACATCACCGATTACTACAAGGAGGAGCACCGGCGCTACCCGGCCCCTTGTAAGGGACTGGATCGCGCTGACGAGCGCCTCCTCATCAAAATTCTTACTAACACTGTACTGTGCCCGGCGGTACTTAAACATTTCAACGCATCCTTTGATGGCACGTGCCAGTTCTGTGGGGAGGTGGCTGACACCTTCCACATGGTTTGGGCGTGTCAATCAAACCCATCCATCCCCCCAACCCCAACCCCACCAGAGAGGACTGGGAGGCGGCCCTGCTCGGCTGTCAGGACCTAAAGGCCCAAAAGGCCTTGGTTCACCGGACGCGGGCGGCGTTGCTTGCCAATGGGGCCCCGGAATAGGGGCTCCACCTAGTATTGTTAGGGGAAAGGGCCAATAGGGCCTACCCCAATCACCTCTCTGTAAATATTTATTGTATTATAAATGTTTTTCACCACCACCACCTCGAGGCGGGCGTCTAGCTCCTTTAGTTTATGGTCAAATTTTGCTTCGAGTGCTGCTAATTTAGCGTCTATTTCTGGGGGCACGGGAGGGGGTGTGGCGTCTGTGGTGCGCTGTTTCTTTGCAGGAGGGGTGCTCGAAGTGTCTGTGGATGATGAGCTCGAATTAGCGGAGAGATATCCACCCTCTACCACTCCACATGGGGCTGTCGGGCGAGCCAGATAGAGCCTAAAATTACAAACTCGTGAGTCGAGCAGTGGGAGGAGCTTCGGTCCAGCTCCGACCCGCAAGATCAGCTTGTGCTGGTTGAGCGGGCCGAGGAGGCAGCAAGAACCAATGGGATCCTGTACCTAGGACCCCCACCTGCTGCTCAAGACCCCAACTCCTAAACCCCGTCCCACATGGCGCAATAAAGTTTCATACTACTACTAATATTGTCTTTGGTGACTGCGGTCTCTATTTTGATTGCAGTGTTTTAGAGCGAGCTCTTTGGCGCCCATTTCGCGGCGTAGCCGTCGCCGTTGTCCGTTCGGCGTTCATTGTGTTCATTGGCGTTGGCGTTGACGTTTTAAACTCCGATTAATTTAAGAAAAGGAAGAGCTCATAACAGGCTCCCTGGGTCAGTGGACGCCTGAATCGCGCTTTTGTGCTGTTGTTGTTGAGCCGTTGCCTAGCAACCATCGCGGTAGACACCCGAACCACACCGTACAAGAAGGGAGGCAGTGGGAGTGAAAGAAGAAACACAAAGAGGGGCCGTAGTGAAGAAAATGAGAATTCTATTTGAGGAAAGGAAATTACGCAGTAACAGTCTCGCATATCTCGGTGGACAGGAAGTGGGAGTGAAAGAAGGATCAAAAAGAGGGGGCGTAGTGAAGAAAATCCATTAGAGGCAAGGAAATTATGGAGGAGATTGCGCCGCTGCGCGGAGGTGGTGGTGGTGATTTCTTTTATTCTCCCGAAACAGGGGACCAGTTTGCACGATTTCAGCGCAAGGACGGACGCCGCGAGCATGAGCCATTAAAAGCTTTCGCCTTAAAAATTTAAAGTTAAGCCAGGCGCGCCTAATCATCCTTCGGTTTCCCAATGCCCCTATAGCATCGCGGTCGCGTTGAAGCAACAAATTAAGATTAGATCTGTACAGCATACATGGCGTTCATAACTGCCATTTCTGCGCATGTTCAACAATTACGGACAAGAATTTTGAAAATTGGGTTACTCTAAGTTACTCTTTGTAAATATTGAAGTTAACAGCCCAATCTTCTGATATGTAGCAAAATCTTTCTTTTAAGGTGTTGCCATCCAAAGCATCCAACAGTTAAGACACCCATAGAAAACCAATGGGGAACGCTTTTGATGATAGCAAAAACGGATATAGAAAAAAAATGCATGACTGCTGTCGGATGCTTTGCAAATGGAATGATTATTGTACTGAAATCTTACATTATATAAAAAAAATTGCGTTCATACACGGCTTCTAGCGAAAAAATGCTTTTGTCCAGAATTTCTGGGTATGCATGAAAAAATTGTTTACGTCAGAAAGTAATAAATGAACGACGCACGCTATTTTGCTTCGCTTCTGATTAGGCGCGCTTGGCGTGCCTTTTAATTTTATCTCCTCGATTGGTTGCTACAACATTACTCTTCTGAACTTGAAATGCGTGAGAAACCATTCGACTGCTCACGCTTCCAGTTCGTCGATGTGTTCTTATATGGGTGACATCATAAAGAAGGAACAGCCTAGGAGACGATATGCCCACGCGCTTTGTGAGCATGCGCTTAGCGGCCCCGGATTGGCGCGTTGGTTTGACACCTTTATATACACCTGGTACATAGTTGTAGAAATGTCGTCGGCCTCCATCGTAAATAGTGTCCGGCGGTGGTGGTGGTGGTGAAAACTTTTAATTTCTGAAATAGAGTTTGGGAGCCACAGAGTGGCCACGCTACATGGTCGGCGTCCCTAGTCCGGGACAAAGCATGACAATGCCCCGTCTCTAGCCCGTTTCACCAGAGCCCTTTGGGACTCAAGCGAGGAGCAGTTGAGAAGGGCAGTCTCCCATGCCTCTCTGGAAGGGGTAGGGGAAGGGGGGAGGTGGGGATTTTGAGTACATGCCCACACCATGTGGAAGATATCACAGGTCTCCCCACAGTGTGGGCATCGCCCATCCGTGTTTGGATCGTAATGCTTTAAGATTGCAGGACAGAGTAGAGTACCTGTCTGCAGGCGCCTTAAAGTTCGCTCCTCCGTCTTACTCAGCCCCTTTGCAGGGGCCGGGAAAAGGCGGTGGATGTCGCTATAATGCGTTATAATTTCCTTGAATCGCAGCAGCGGCTGGTTAGCCTCCGAGCCAGAAGAGCTGGGATGAGGAGCCCGGTGAGTAAGCGCTCGGGCAGCCGCGTCAGCGGCCTCATTACCTCGTAAGCCCTGGTGGCCAGGAGCCCAAATGATTCTTTTGGGTGTTGGATCAGTGGCAGTCCGTCTTAGAATGCAAGCAGCTAAGGGGGAGATCTCCCCTGCCAAGTAATGATCACATGCTTTTCGGGAGTCCGTAATGATGATTCTCGAATTGGCGTGGGCGGCAGCAAGCGCTATCGCTACTTCCTCGGCTCGCATTGAATTCGGGGCTGCTTCATCCATGCCATCGCATCAAAGTAGCGACCACCACCAGCGGAATGACTCTGCTCTTCTATTGTCGATAAGGTACGCCGCTATGGCTTCAGACAAGACGGCGTTTTAAGGCGAAAGCCTTTAATGGCTCATACAGTCGTCCGTCCGTTAACAAAGCGTGTCGTTTAAATCGGGAACTAAAAAAGATAGAAGAAAATCAATGGTTGCTTCAGATAGAGGAGTAAAAAAAAGTAACCTAGAAGCCAAATTTGATGACTGTATAGTAAGTAGTTAAGTGATTGTAGGCAAAAATCTCGAAATTGCGTCCAAATAGTGCGGACGTCGATATAGCGACGGTAATGGTGTGCCGTCACATCCACCGGAAGTAGTCGCGGCATAGTGAAAATTGTCGCAGAATGGTCGGAAAAACGTCGGATTTGTGTCAAATTAGATGTAAAAAAGTGTAATTAAGCGTAATTAACACTTAATATCCCTGAAAGATGCATGACTTGGGTATCAATATAGCCACGGAAGCGGTGTGATGTCACACCCACCGGAAATCATCACAGCATAGTGTCCTTGGCTTTCGCCTCTCAACTTGCCAAAGTGCCCTTGCAATTTTTTTTTACGGTTTTTAGAAAAGTCGAAATGCATGCCGACATTTCTATATGCGAAAGATTTGTGTCTTTTGCGTCTTTTTCTGCAAGGGCGCAGCGTCCATAGAATAATATGTTTACATTTAAGTGCAAATTCTGTTCACCTTAGAATTCTGCTTTGTCCAGTAAAGACTTTTATATCAATCACAGTTTAAAAGCATAAAACTAAATGCCATGCTTGGTCCTCCTGATTGTGTTCAAAACTTCCCTTTTCACAGGTTTTATACGAAGAATATTTGACAGGCATTTCAGTTTGCCGCTACCTTTACAGGAGGCCTGTGGACGGTAATGCATACGCTCATCCTGTTCCAGGTGTGTGTTGTTTTAAACAAACACTGTGTAAAGGGATAATATCGTGAAACAGAGAAAACAGCTCATTTTCTCTTTCACAGTGTCCTGCAGGGTCGAACAAGAGACTGAAGCTCGAGCATGCGGACAGTTCGCCTTTCAGTTGCATATCGCCTGGCATAGAAACAACAGCGGTGTTGCATTTGCCGCCTCATTGAGGCTTGCTGAGGTTTCTCTTCATGGAGGCCGTATTTGCCTCAAGTATTCCCTCTCAAATCCAAGCGGAACCGATCTTCTCGCAGTCGAATATTTAACATCTCAATATACAACATCTCAAATCTCTCTCCAATACAAACTGCCCCCATTAGAAAGAGCACCGTCGTGAGTATGGAAAAGATGAAAAGAAAAATAAGGAAAGAAAGACCTGTCGCCCTTAGGTTGCTAACACAAAGATTTTATTGAGGCAGAAAGATAAAAGAACAAGAGAAACGGTGGAGGCCTACTTCATCCGAAAATGACAATCGCTGTCTGTAAGCTAGCCTTCTGTTATGCCGGTTGATAAAGAGGTCTCGTTCGTTGATAATTACTAATCTTGTCTTTATGTTCAAGGGAGGGAGCAGGATTCTGTTGGGTAAGGTTTAGTCCAGTGATAGCGATTTTTCCTCTTGCAATATGTCTGCACAAGTGCTCTAACTTGTTATCACATGACCCAGTTCTATAAAACGTGTATTTTTTTCTAATAAAAAAATTAGTTGCCAGCCAGTCAGCGCTTGTCTATGTCCTTTTTCTGTACGTGTTGCGTCTCTATTTCCGCTTTACCTTCCAATAGGAACCATTACCAACTTGCCCAACTGTCCATCCTTCTTTAGTGCAGTTGTATGGTAATTAAAATAGAATACAACACTTAATTGATCAACAGTTGATAAGCAACATATATTCATTGATAGCAGTGAAAGTAAATATTTAAAAATAGTGGTAGGTAATGATAATGATAGCGACTGATAGTGAAAGTGCTAGAGATAGATAGCGATATTGTGGTTTGGTTTGGTTTATGGGGTTTAACGTCCCAAAGCGACTAAGGCTATGAGAGACGCCTTAGGGAAGGGCTCCGGAAATTTCGACCACCTGGGGTTCTTTAACGTGCACTGACATCGCACAGTACACGGGCCTCTAGAATTTCTAGAAGCGATATTGTGATGGTATTGATATTGATAATGAGAGCAGCCGATAGCTGTACTTAATGCTGCAGGTATATGGTAGCAATGGTCTTGATAGTGGTATTGATAGCTGCTGAGAGCGATAGTGACAGCGAAAAACAGAAAAACGAATAAGGGAGGGAGCAAGAGAGGAAAGGAGAATGCTTTCACATTTCCGCTCTTAAGCAGACTTCAGTGCCACCCTGTAATTTTTCCTCCTTTCGCTCACACCTTCCCCTCTCTCTCACGTGAGATGCCCAGCGTGAAGTGAGAAGCCCCGCCAAGGCTTTGTTGCAAGCTTTTCGCCTCCATCGAATTCCGGCCGCACTGAACGCATTTCGATGGAGGGGAAACGAATCAGTGCTTAAGGAGCTCGTCTATTCAGCAAGAGTAACCACATTCGAACCCGACCATGGCGGCCGTGTTTCGATGGAGGCGAAATGCAAAAAGAAATCTCTGCCTCTCCCGTAACCGAGAGTAGAGTAAGCATGAAATGTTTACGGGCATAACACAAGTGTACGCGGACACGACGAGACGCAGGCCTGACAAGAATGTATATGCAGCGCGTTCGAAACTGTCTAAAGTGCGAAGAGGCGAAAGCGTTTTCCGCGCCACTTTGTCTATGTGACACTGGTGGCGTCACCACTTAATTACGTCACACATAATTGATGACAAAGTAATGAGACATTACTAATTAGTGACTAATTACTGAATAATTACTAAATACTAACTAACTGCTAATTAATGACGCTTAAGCTTCGCCTTTAGGAGTGGAACGCGACAGCGTGTTTGTAGGGCTGCCAGGCAGTCCACGCCACCACCAGTTCGGCGCGACGCCTTGCCCTTCGAACGCGACGCTTTTCGAGGAAAGGAAATTACGTAGTAATTCTCTATCATCTCTGTGGACACCCGAACCGCACAGTACAGCAAGGGAGGAACGCCACCACCCGTTCGGCGCGATGCCTTGCCCTTTGAACGCAAGGCTGTTTGAGGAAAGGAAATGGCGCAGTAATTCTTTGTCATCTTGGTGGACAGCCGAACCGCCCCCTAAAGGCGGGAACACCACCACCATTCGGCGTGATGCCTTGCCCCTTGAACGCAACGCTTTTTGAGGAAAGGAAATGGCGCAGTAAATCTCTGTCATCTCGCTGAACACCCGAACCGCATGGTACAGGGAGAGAGGAACGCCACCACCCGTTCGGCGTGAAGCTAGCGGCGCTTGTATGCCGGTCCTGTAGGAGAGCTTAGAGAGTCTCGTTAAATCTCGTTAAATCTCGTACGGTGTCCGGATATTCTCGTTTCAGTGCCCGGATGAGTGTAATTCAGTGCCCGGATGTTGGCTGTCGGTCTCGGCGTGACGTCACCACACTGCCGACAACGGGAGCTAAAATTTTTGCAGGCGTTATTAGAAATCGGAAATTACAATTCCGTGCAATATCAAATGCACAGCTCGACTGATATATTGATAAACATTGAGAAGACACTGACAGCAGTTATTTTTTGTGACTCGTTTGGAGAGCAACCGGCTCTTGTATGCTGGTCCCGTAGGAGGGCTTAGAGAGTCTCGTTGAATCTCGATAAGTCTCGTACGGCGCCCGGATGTTCTCGTTTCAGAGCTCGGATGAGTGGAATTCAGAGCCCGGATGATGGCTCGGTCTCGGCGTGCCGTCACCACATTGCCGACAACGGGATTTCAGTGTTCGACTTGAGAACCTTAGCTACGGGAGCTTCAAGTGTTACATCGGTGTGCTCAGCAAACATGGTATAATTGGTTTTTGAGGAAAGGAAATGGCGCAGTATCTGTCTCTCATATATCGGCGGACACCTGAACCGCGCCGTAAGTGAAAGGAGGAAGCTAGGAGTGAAAGAAGAAAGAGAGAAAGAGGTGCCGTAGTGGAGGTCTGCGGAATAATTTCCGCCACCTGGGGATCTTTTAACCTGCACTGACACCGCACAGCACACGGGCGCCTCTTGCGTTTCGCCTCCATCGAAACGCGGCCGCCGCGGTTGGATTCGAACCCGGGTACTCCGGCTCGGTAGACCAGCGCCTTACCACTGAGCCACCGAGTGGGGAATTCGGTAACCCGCGACACGTGTCCAGATCTTTCTCTCGTTAAAAATGCTAGACCGGCTGCTTGGGAGATTCTCTAGGCAGCGATCACCTCCTTCTCCGGATTACACTCATGGCGAAGGCAGCGCGCAAAAAATGGGGTCTGGCCAAGCTGACCGAAATTCCGAAATCACACTATCCCTCCCGTACTATTTTCCGGCGGCTACACGGAGTGGGCTAACCACATATACAACATTCAGAAACAGCACGTCACAACACTTCAAACCACCGAAGAGATCCCCGCAGTGGACACCCACCACCTGCATTTTTGGGAGGCGCGCCGGAGCTTAACTAAACGGTAGAAAAAGCAGAAAACTAATCGCAAATTACTCGACCGCATAGCCAAACTCACAGAGCAAGCTGCAGCGTATGCTGCCGAACTCTCAGATTCAAATTGGATAGCACGCTGCGACGCCGCAGCTCATCAGGAGGGGCGCTAGCGTCGGTGACGGGAGCGGTCGCATACCGCGTCGGCTCCGTGACAAATCGCAATCAATTGCGATACACCAACTTTTTCCCCTGCAAGCCTGGTATTATCGTCTCCAGGAACCTCAGCGGCACCCGTCTACACCACGTTTGTTAAGGTGGGGCCAATTTTCGACCACTTTTCGGTCATTTGAAGCTTTCGTCACGCCGCGGTGGTGCTAAGCCTAACGGCGCCGGGGCCTGCAATGGCCCCGGTCGGCGATCCCTCGGCCTTGGCGGCTCCAAATCACGTCACCGGGTACGACCCACAGTCCTTGCGGATCGTAACAATGGATACAAACCAATCCGAGGGTACTACTCAAGGCGAGGATCCTCTACCAACCGAGGACGATTACCTTGAAGATATGGTCCGCGTCTGGCGCGGAAAGAAGAACGCGGCGGCGGCATCGAGGGACGCTGGTGCTGGTGCCACCCAGCAACAGGCGCCGGCTAGCTCTACGAACGCAACCTCGAACGCAACCTCGAAGCGCTCCAGGCAACTCCGGTGGCGGCCGCAGAACACGCCGCGTATCGAAAAAGACGACATCGTCGTGGTGCTGAAACCGCGAAACACGGTCGACCTCAGAGCAACTTTTGGTCCCGGACAAGCCGGCGCTGCAATCCGCAGCATCCTCGGGGACGACGCAAATGCAGGACTTGCGGTGTGGCCTGTTTGGGACCAAAACGTGCTGGTATGTGCGTTGAAATCAGTCGACGCCGCGGAGAAGCTACTCCGGGATGTTGTGCTGCGGGTTGGGGAACGCGAGCTACCGTTCCGGGGACACCCCAAACTCTCCGGTGCGTTCTGTCGCGGCGTCGTGAGTGTTTCGCCTGACGAAACGTCTGAAACCGTTAAAACTCTGTGCGGAACCAAATGTGGTGTCTGTGCGCAAGCTGGGGAGAACCCCGGTTGCGGTGATCACCTTCGCGGGGACTAAGGTGCCACGGACGGTGTTGTACAGCTACGAACGGCTCCCTGTTCGCCTGTACAAGAAAACAGTGCCTGCATGCCACCGCTGTGGCACAGTGGGCCATCGGGCCGATGCGTGCCCGCGACCGCAGCCGGGGCGCTGCAAACGCTGCGGAGTCCAGGTTCCCGATGCCACTCCTGACGGCCCGGCGGAACATGACTGCGTTCCGAGCTGCCTCATCTGCGGAGGCGGCCACCCTACCGGAGCTCCTGGCTGTGCCGGGCGGTTCCGGAAACCCATCAAACCCAGCTCCCCATCAGGATCCAAACCGAAGACAAAGACGGGGCCCAAGCAGGCTCCTCCGCCCAAGGCCAAGAAAGCGTCAGCCGATCAGGAAACCAAGGCCAAGGCCAAAACCGGGCCATCGAAACCTGTCAAGTCCGCGACCCAGGCGGCGCCCCCGGTCCTCAACGCCAGGGACTTCCCGCCCTTGGCACCCGTCCAACCACAGGTGAGCAGTTGGAGTAGGGCAGTCTCCGGGCCCACTACCCGTCCCTCCCCTACCCGTCCCTCCCCTACCGAAACCGCCCTACAGCAGCAAGTAGAGGAGCTCAGGCGCCAGAACCAAATTCTAGCGCGCAAAATTCAGGAATTAGAGGCCAAACAGGCCGGGTCATCTGAACCAATGCAAGAAGCTGAGCCAGACGACGAGGATGACGGATCATCCGTAACATCTTGCCTCACTAGCGTCTCGCGGCAGAGCGGGGACACGGTAGTTGGATCAGCTGGTCGCGTCGCCGGCCTAGAGGCACTGCAGCGCCAAACCGAGCAACTGGAGGAGCAAGTGGCGGCCCTCCCGAACCAAATCATGTCAGCAGTCAGCGAGTCCTTCCAGGATATGTTCAAGGCAGCTTTAACGCAAGCACTTCCCGACCTTATGGCCCAGGTCACTGACTCGGTCCTTAAAGCCGTGCAGCCCTGGGTCAGCACCCAAATTAAGAACGCCACAAGCTGCGAATCCCATCACCTCAAACGTAAGACAGCCTTCCGTCAGGCAGCGGAGGAACATGGTTCAGGCTCGGCAGCTGGTGGGTCGGTGCGGCCCCTCACTGGGGTTGCGCCGGCTTCCGGCCAGAGCTATTCCGATCACCCTTAAATAAATACGACAAGATGGCTAGCAGATGTAATAGGAATGCTAAAAACTTTGAAAAATTCCAGATCATCCAATGGAACTGCAGGGGTTTCAGATCTTGGAAAAAGCGGTCACACCTCCAGCTTTACCTGCAGTCCCTAGGTGACATGCCGGCGCTCATTGCCCTACAGGAGCCCGGCATAGACGCTAAATTATCAGGCTACAGCACCTTTCAGGGGGGCCCCTTTACGTGCATCCTGGTGAATAAGGCTTACACCGTGGTTCAGGTCGACTTAGACTTGAGTACCGAGCAAGAATATACAATGGTCCGAGTATTGCCTCTCAGACGCCGCGACCCGTCAATACATATCCTCAACATATACTGCCCTCCGCGTAAGCCGCGCGTAACTTTCAATGAAATCTTCCTTCGCGCGATAAAATTGACAGCCAAAGAGCCTCTAGTGATCGTTGGAGACTTCAATGCTCCCAGCCTTCATTGGGGCTACCACTTCGAACAGGCAAGAGGACGTAAGCTGGCGGAGCTCATCTCCACCCTCAGCCTCACGTTGCTCACGGACCCGGCGTATCCCACTCGAGTGGGGAATTCGGTAACCCGCGACACGTGTCCAGACCTTTCTCTCGTTAAAGATGCTAGAGCGGCTGCATGGGAGAACTTGGGAGATTCTCTAGGCAGCGATCACCTCCTTCTCCGGATTACACTCGAGGCAAAGGCAGCGCGCAAAAAATGGGGTCAGGCCAAGCTGACCGATTGGCACAAATTCAGGAATCACACTATCCCTCCCGTACTATTTTCCGGCGGCTACGCGGAATGGGCTAACCACATATACAACATTCAGAAACAACACGTCACAACACTACAAACCACCGAAGAGATCCCCGCAGTGGACACCCACCTCCTGCATTTGTGGGAGGCGCGCCGGAGCTTAACTAAACGGTGGAAAAAGCAGAAAACTAATCGCAAATTACGCGACCGCATAGCCAAACTCACAGAGCAGGCTGCAGCGTATGCTGCCGAGCTCTCAGATTCAAATTGGATAGCACGCTGCGACGCCGCAGCTCATCAGATGAGCTCGAAGGGGACGTGGCGTCTCTTTCGCAGTCTAATCGACCCCTCCCAAACGAGAGGGGAGACGCAAAAGCAGCTCCGGCGGGCTCTGCAAGGGTATCAAGGTACGACGGCGCAACTTGCGGACAATCTGTGCGACAGATATCTCTGTCGTATGGAGGACCCGCCTGGGCAACAGTACATGTACTCTGGCAGGCCTAATGAAACACTCGATGCCCCTTTTGAGTTGCACGACCTTAAGGCGGCCTTAGCAAAAATGCGCCGAGGTACGGCTCCGGGACGGGACCACATAACAGTGAACCTGTTGGCGAACCTATCGGACTCAGCCTACCTTCATTTATTAGAATACATCAACCAGATCTGGGACGGGCGTCCACTCCCTCCCGAGTGGAAAACGTCACTTGTGACGTTTATCCCTAAAACAGGTAAGGCCGTGAATACGGACAACCTGAGGCCCATATCACTGACCTCATGTACGGGCAAGCTTATGGAGACGATGGTACGGGATCGCCTCTTTCCATACCTGGAGAGTAAGGGCTTCTTTGCAGTCACCATGTTCGGGTTTCGCCCTCACATGTCTGCACAGGATGTCCTTCTCCAGCTGCACAGGGATGTAATACGACCCACAACTATGCAACACAATGACAAAGCCATCCTCGCCCTTGATCTGAAAGGGGCTTTCGACAATGTGAAACACGGAAGCATCCTGGCCAACTTGAGTTCTACCGATTGTGGGGCTAGGACCTACGCGTATGTAAGAGATTTCTTGTCAAATCGCCAGGCCTTTCTTCGGATTGAGGGCGAGGAATACGGCCCTTACATGATGGGAACACGGGGTACCCCTCAGGGAGCAGTGTTATCACCGCTCCTGTTCAACATTGCTATGATGCGCCTCCCAAGCCAATTGGCCCGGGTGGAAGGCATTCAACACGCGTTATATGCAGATGATATTACAATTTGGACCACTCAGGGGAGCCTTGGAGACATGGAGGACCGCCTTCAGCAGGCTGCTTCCATAGTCGATGCGTATGCTAATGACTGTGGGCTCCAATGTGCTCCAGCGAAATCAGAGCTTCTGCATGTCAGAGCGAACCCAAAGGATAGGACAGCAATACACATCTCTCTGTCAGGAGGTCCTATTAGAGAGGTGGAGGAGCTCCGTATCCTGGGCCTTTTCATTCACCAGAGACTCAGACCGGACTCCACTATTGCGAAACTCAAGAGAGTAGGCGAACAGGTAGGGCGCATGATCCGCCGCGTTTCCAACAAGCGGGGTGGTCTGCGGGGCAGGGACGCGCTTCGGCTCGTCTATGCCTTCGTGACTAGCCGGATCCTCTACGCCGTGCCATATCTCCGAACTACTAAGCAAGACGAGGCGCGAATAGACGCCATCATCCGCAAGGCAACTAAGCGAGCCCTGGATCTCCCGGTGGCTACCTCTAATGCCAAACTCAAGGCATTGGGGGTGCTAAACTCCTACCAGGAGCTGCGGGAGGCCCACCTCGTGAACCAATACACGCGGCTCACGCAGACGGCTCCTGGGCGCCGCCTGCTAAACCGCTTACACATCCAACACGACTGCACTCCAGAGGAGGCGGAGCGTATCCCAGTACTATGGCGTCATATGCTCTGGGTCTCCCCGCTCCCCCGTAACATGGACACCGACATGCATGAAAACAGACGACAAGCGCGGGCTCGGGCTCTTGAGAGACAACACGGCTCCCGACCCGGTGTATATTATGTAGACGTAGCAGGGCCATCGCCCACGGGATTTTACTCGGCCGCTGTCGTTCACCAGGAAATGCACGTTGATGGACTCTCCTTTCGAGCCCCGAATTCAATGCGGGCCGAGGAAGTAGCGATAGCGCTTGCTGCCGCCCACGCCAATTCGAGAATAATCATCACCGACTCCCGAAAAGCATGTGAACATTACTTGGCAGGGGAGATCTCCCCCTTAGCTGCATGTATTCTACGACGGACTGCCACTGATCCAACACCCAAACGAATCATTTGGGCTCCTGGCCACCAGGGCTTACGAGGTAATGAGGCCGCTGACGCGGCTGCCCGAGCGCTTACTCACCGGGCTCCTCATCCCAGCTCTTCTGGCTCGGAGATTAACCAGCCGCTGCTGCGATTCAGGGAAATATTAACACATTATAGCGACAACCACCGCCTTTTCCCGGCCCCTGCAAAAGGGCTGAGTAAGACGGAGGAGCGAACTTTAAGGCGCCTGCAGACAGGTACTCTACTCTGTCCTGCAATAATAAAACATTACGATCCTAACACGGATGGGCGATGCCCACACTGTGGGGAGACCTGTGATATCTTCCACATGGTGTGGGCATGTACTCAAAATCCCCACCTCCCCCCTTCCCCTACCCCTTCCAGAGAGGCATGGGAGACTGCCCTCCTCAACTGCTCCTCGCTTGAGTCCCAAAGGGCTCTGGTGAAACGGGCGAGAGACGGGGCCTCGTCGTGCGGTGTCCCGGACTAGGGACGCCGACCATGTAGCGGGGCCACTCTGTGGCTCCCAAACTCTTTTTTACAATATAAAAGTTTTCACCACCACCAGCTCATCAGATGAGCTCGAAGGGGACGTGGCGTCTCTTTCGCAGTCTAATCGACCCTTCCCAAACGAGAGGGGAGAGGCAAAAGCAGCTCCGGCGGACTCTGCAAGGGTATCAAGGTACGACGGAGCAACTTGCGGACACTCTAGGCGACAGATATCTTTGTCGTGCGGAGGGGAGAGAGAGAGAGAGAAAACTTTACTTACAAAAAAATTCGGGGCACGCCCCAGGGTCTCCGCACGACCCCACTGCACTCAAGTGTTTATGTTCCTGAGGTCCATAACACTGGCAGCACGGCCGGTGGCGATGGTCTGCACGGCCGGGTCCTCCGAGCGCAGCAGGGTCTCCCAGTCCTCCCAGGTCTTGAGGTTCTCTAGGTCCCGCGGGGGAGGGTCCGCCGGGCAGAGGGAAAGGATGTGGAGGGAAGAAGCGAAGGGTTCTGGGCATAGGGCACATGCAGAACTGGGAAAGTATGGATGATAGTGGGCAAGGTTAAGGGGTGAGGGGAGAGTGTGTGTCTGTAGTCTGCGCCAGTGTTGCGTGTTTGTTATCTAGGGAGGGGTGGGGCGGGGGGTAGAGCTGGCGTGAGGCTCTGTATGCCTGGGTCAGCTCAGTGAATGTGTGCATGCGCTCCTTCGTGAATCCCCGATCCGAGGCCACCTGCCCGGGCTAAAAGGTTGGCAGCCTCGTTTCCGGGATTCCCGGAGTGCGCAGGCACCCATATCAGCTCCACATGGCGGGGCGGGGGTGCATCGGGCGAGTCCAGTATGCCAAAAGCAGGGACATGAACTCGGCCTCGAGCAAAATTTAAAATCGCAGTTTTGGAGGACCCACCTGGGCCTGAGTGCATGTACTCTGGCAGGCCTAATGAAACACTTGATGCCCCTTTTGAGTTGAACGACCTTAAGGCGGCCTTACCAAAAATGCGCCGGGGTACGGCTCCGGGACGGGATCACATAACAGTGAACCTGTTGGCGAACCTACCAGACTCAGCCTACCTCCATTTATTAGAATACATCAACCAGATCTGGGACGGGCGTCCACTCCCTCCCGAGTGAAAAACGTCACATGTGACGTTTATCCCTAAAACAGGTAAGGCCGTGAATACGGACAACCTGAGGCCCATATCACTTACCTCATGTGCGGGCAAGCTTATGGAGACGATGGTTCGGGATCGCATGTTCGGGTTTCGCCCCCACATGTCGGCACAGGATGTCCTTCTCCAGCTGCACAGGGATGCGATACGACCCACAACTATGCAACACAATGACAAAGCCATCCTCGCCCTTCCCCATCCATCCCCCCCAACCCCAACCCCACCAGAGAGGACTGGGAGGCGGCCCTGCTCGGCTGTCAGGACCTAAAGACCCAAAAGGCCTTGGTTCACCGGACGCGGGCGGCGTTGCTTGCCAATGGGGCCCCGGAATAGGGGCTCCACCTAGTATTGTTAGGGGAAAGGGCCAATAGGGCCTACCCCAATCACCTCTCTGTAAATATTTATTGCATTATAAATGTTTTTCACCACCACCGCCCTTGATCTGAAAGGGGCTTTCGACAATGTTAAACACGGAAGCATCCTGGCCAACTTGAGTTCTACCGATTGTGGGGCTAGGACCTACGCGTATGTAAGAGATTTCTTGACTAATCGCCAGGCCTTTCTTCGGATTGAGGGCGAGGAATACGGCCCTTAGATGACGGGAACAGGGGGTACCCCTCAGGGAGCAGTGTTATCACCGCTCCTGTTCAACATTGCTATGATGCGCCTCCCAAGCCAATTGGCCCGGGAGGAAGGCATTCAACACGCGTTATATGCAGATGATATTACAATTTGGACCACTCAGGGGAGCCTTGGGGACATGGAGGACCGCCTTCAGCAGGCTGCTTCCATAGTCGATGCGTATGCTAATGACTGTGGTCTCCAATGTGCTCCAGCGAAATCAGAACTTCTGCATGTCAGAGCGAACCCAAAGGATAGGACAGCAATACACATCTCTCTGTCAGGAGGTCCTATTAGAGAGGTGGAGCAGCTCCGTATTCTGGGCCTTTTCATTCACCACAGACTCAGGCCGGACTCCACCGTTGTGAAACTCAAGAGAGTAGGAGAACAAGTAGGGCGCATGATCCGCCGCGTTTCCAACAAGCGAGGCGGTCTGCGGGGCAGGGACGTGCTTCGGCTCGTCTATGCCTTCGTGACTAGCCGGATCCTCTACGCCGTGACATATCTCTGCACTACTAAGCAAGACGAGGCGCGAATAGATGCCATCATCCGCAAGGCAACTAAGCGAGCCCTGGATCTCCCGGTGGCTACCTCTAATGCCAAACTCAAGGCATTGGGGGTGCTAAACTCCTACCAGGAGCTGCGGGAGGCCCACCTCGTGAACCAATACACGCGGCTCATGCAGACGGCCCCTGGGTGCCGCCTGCTAAACCGCTTACACATCCAACACGACTGCACTCCAGAGGAGGCGGAGCGAACCCAGTACTGTGGCGCCATATGCTCTGGGTCTCCCCGCTCCCCCGTAACATGGACACCGACATGCACATAAACAGGCGACAAGCGCGGGCTCGGGCTCTTGAGAGACAACACGGCTCCCGACCCAGTGTATATTATGTAGACGTAGCAGGGCCATCGCCCACGGGATTTTACACGGCCGCTGTCGTTCACCAGGAAATGCACGTTGATAGACTCTCTTTTCGAGCCCCGAATTCAATGCGAGCCGAGGAAGTAGCGATAGCGCTTGCTGCCGCCCACGCCAATTCGAGAATCATAATTACGGACTCCCGAAAAGCATGTGATCATTACTTGGCAGGGGAGATCTCCCCCTTAGCTGCTTGTATTCTAAGACGGACTGCCACTGATCCAACACCCAAAAGAATCATTTGGGCTCCTGGCCACCAGGGCTTACGAGGTAATGATGCCGCTGACGCGGCTGCCCGAGCACTTACTCACCGGGCTCCTCATCCCAGCTCTTCTGGCTCGGAGACTGACCAGCCGCTGCTGCGATTCAGGGAAATTATAACGCATTATAGCGACATCCACCGCCTTTTCCCGGCCCCTGCAAAGGGGCTGAGGAAGACGGAGGAGCGAACTTTAAGGCGCCTGCAGACAGGTACTCTACTCTGTCCTGCAATCTTAAAGCATTACGATCCTAACACGGATGGGCGATGCCCGCACTGTGGGGAGACCTGTGATATCTTCCACATGGTGTGGGCATGTACTCAAAATCTCCACCTCCCCGCTTCAACTACCCCTTCCAGAGAGGCATGGGAGACTGCCCTCCTCAACTGCTCCTCGCTTGAGTCCCAAAGGGCTCTGGTGAAACGGGCGAGAGACGGGGCATTGTCATGCGGTGTCCCGGACTAGGGACGCCGACCATGTAGCGGGGCCACTCTGTGGCTCCCAAACTTTATTTCAGTAATTAAAAGTTTTCACCACCACCACCACCGCGGGTGGTGGTTGTGGTGAAAACATTTATTACGAATGAGCAGGAGGTATGTTTGGATCAGCCCGTAAGGGACCGATCCTTACAAACACTAGGTGGAGGTCCCTAGTATGGGACCCCAGTGGCGGTTGCCGCGCCCGGGCGCGCCCGACTAAGGCTTGTTGGGCCTGTAAGTCGTGGCAGCCGAGCAGGGTCGCCTCCCAGTCCTCCCGGGTTGGGTTGGGGATGGGGGGAATAGCGGGGCGGATTCGGCAAACGTGGACAAGACCAAATACAAACATCCACGGATGTTTACTTTTCGGAAACATCTCTTCAAGACACAAACAGTGCTGTCTACCTCATGAATTTTGCACTACTATTGCGATTTACAGCCACCTTCGCTATATCCGGGATATTTCCTCATTATATCAATTAATAAATTTTAAAAACGTGTGCATCACAATACAAATCGTTTGACACCATCCGAAACACCCCAACACAAACGGTTCGGCCGTAATGGCCGTCTGAAGGTTTCCGAATGCACAGTTTGGGGGCGGAAGCGTCGTCGTTGCGAATCCCGCACAGCTTCGGCGAGCGCGGCTTCGGCCGCTTATCTGTTTTTTGAGCAGCGTCCGCTCCGGCGGACGCAGTTGTTGCTGCGACGCGCGTTTTTCTTTCCTTTTTCTTTTTCCTCTGCTCTTTTAACTCTCCTCTATCTGCACGTGGCAGCGGTGGTGGCTTGGCTCGAGCCAATAGCAGGCCCGTGCAATTTCCTTTTCATCCTTCTCTCAGTCACAACAACAACAACATATTTCTGACTTCATCTTAATTAGCAGTTTAATCCTCAGGATTTGGCGAAGACATTCGAGTCACTTGGAACCTTCCAAGGTCCAACGGGGGGTCTCACTTAGATGGCCGTTATACTAGCGGATGTATAACGGATCGAAAAAAATCTCTGCCTCTCCCGTAAACGAGAGTAGAGTAAGCATGAAATGTTTACGGGGGGGGGGGGCTAATGTCATCTCGGTGGACACCCGAACCGCACCGTACAGGAAGCGAGGAACGCCACCACCCGTTCAGCGCGATGCCTTGCCATTTGAACGCAAGGTTTTGAGGAAAGGAAATGGCGCAGTAATTCTCTGCCATCTCGGTGGACACCCGCACCGCACCGTAAAGGAACGGAGGAACGCCACCACCCGTTCGGCGCGATGCCTTGCCCTTTGAACGCAGCGCTTCTCCCCCGGGCCCCTGTGCGCCTGCGCGGCTTTGCTTCGATGCGCGAAGCCCCTAAGAGATCACGTATGACAACGAAGTGTAACGTGGCATTTATGTGCTTTTTGCACGCGTTATTAGAAATCGGAAATTATAATTCCGTGCGTTATCAAACCCAGAGCTCCACTGATATCTTGATAAACATTGAGAGGCACTGGCAGCAGTTATTTTTTGTCTCGTTTGGAGACCAACCGGCGCTTGCATGCCGGTCGCGTAGGAGGGCTTAGAGAGTCTCGTTAAATCTCGTTAAGTCTCGTACGGTGCCCGGATGTTCTCGTTTCAGAGCCCGGATGACTGGAATTCAGTGCCCGGATGAGTGGATTTCAGTGCCCGGATGACTGGAATTCAGTGCCCGGATGAGTGGATTTCAGTGCCCGGATGAGTGGATTTCAGTGCCCGGATGATGGCTTTCGGTCTCGGCGTGACGTCACCACACTGCTGACAACGGGAGCTAAAAGCGTTTCATGCTTTAAAAAAAATCTCTGCCTCTCCCGTAACCGAGAGTAGAGTAAGCATGAAATGTTTACGGGCCTAATGTCATCTCGGTGGACACCCGAACCGCACCGTACAGGAAGGGAGGAACGCCACCACCCGTTCAGCGCGATGCCTTGCCATTTGAACGCAAGGTTTTTTGAGGAAAGGAAATGGCGCAGTAGTAGTAGTAGTAGTAGAAAACTTTTATTTAGATCTTTTAAGAGATTCGCGGATTCGAAGCCTCCGTCGTCTTTCGTGGCGCCGGCGACTTGAGGCTTCTCTTCAGCAAGGTTGGGCCCCTAGTCCAGGGCTCCACTGAGTCGCGCTGCATCAGTAGCGTGCCGCACTAAGGCCCTTTGGGCCGCGAGCTCGCTGCTGGTGAGCCGGCTCTCCCATTGCTCCGCACTCGGGAATTCGTGTTGGTGGAATGCTTTATTTCGTTCGCACTCCCATGTGATGTGGTATAGTGTGGGTGTGTCGCCGCACCAGGGGCAGTTTGCTCTGTATTGTGTTGGTGACATCTTGTTATAGATGTACAAGTTGGGGAAGGAGTTTGTTTGTAGCCTACGCCAGCCGACTGCTTCCTCCCTCGTGAGGGCTTTGTGTGGTGGTGGGTACTTGAATCTAGTCCCTCTGTATAGTTGTAATGTCTCTCTGTATCCCCCCTCGCATGCTAGTAGCTGAAGCTCCAGAACATCTGACATGCCTGCTCGGTATGTAAGCCCTCGAGCTAGGCTGTCTGCTGTTTCGTTCCCCGCTACGCCTGCGTGGCCTGGGACCCAGATTATGTGTTGTATGGGTGTCTTCTCAGCAGAGGCTGCTGCCCCACTGATCATCCTGAGGGCCATGCCGCTAATTCTGCCCTTCGTATAGTTTTTACACGTGTCTTTCGCGCCTGTTAAGATGTTTAGGGATCGGCCTTTCCTATAGCCTTGTGCTACCGCCAGCGCGACGGCAATTTCCTCGGCCTCCGTTATGCCCACGACCTCCACTGAGGCGCA
Source organism: Amblyomma mixtum (assembly GCF_055824585.1). Classification (NCBI taxonomy): domain Eukaryota; kingdom Metazoa; phylum Arthropoda; class Arachnida; order Ixodida; family Ixodidae; genus Amblyomma; species Amblyomma mixtum. The sequence goes on along the minus strand of NC_143015.1, from coordinate 46,724,316 downwards.
TGTGGCCATGTCTCCTGTGCTATTAACTACCACCGTAGCGGCTAAGCGCTTCCCTGCATGTACGTACATGGAGGCGTCCGTATAGACTGTGTTCTCTGATCGGCCTAGCCTCCTTTCTATCTGCTCGGCCCTTGCTTTTCGTCTGTCCTCGTGTAGGTTAGGATCCATGTTTTTAGGCAGGGGTCCTACATTAAAGGTCTTTCTAAGGTCGTCCGGTACGTCCGCGTATCTGTCTATGAGTCCGCACGTGTTCCGACCCAACCTTCTCAGGAGCGCCCTTCCCGTAGAGGAGCCTCTGAGTCTGATGAGTTGTGCCCCCAATTGAGCCTCGGCAAGCTCATCGAAGGTATTGCTGATTCCGAGTTGGAGTAGCTTCTCGTTTGATGCGTTTCTGGGCAGGTGTAGAGCAATCTTGTATGCCTTCCTGAGAATACAGTCGGCTTGCTCTCGCTGCGCCTTTGTTGTTGCGTGGTAGGGCAAGGAGTACATAACTCTGCTAACGATTAGGCTGTTGACGAGTTTGAGGGTATCTTCTTCTTTCATCCCGTACCTTCTCTGAGAGACTCTACTGATCATTCTGCCAACCTGCTCCGCGGCTCTTCTCAACAGGCTGATGGTATGGTCGAACCCTTCAGCACGCCAGAATCTTACGGGGAGGCAATGAAGGCGTTGTTGGGAGCGCGCAAGAAGTACTCGGCTCCGGCGGTTATCCTCGACAGAGAGCAGCAGGCCACCACGCTCAGACGACTACAAACAGACACCTACCCAAGCAGAGCCATGTATCACAAAATGTGGCCGAACAGATACGCGAAAGAGTGCGTGTGGTGTGGGGGCTACGCCACAACGTACCACGCCACCTGGGGCTGCGAAAAAAGCCCTTTACTACCAAAGGTAAATAGCCCTAGTCTAGAGCAGTGGGAGGCCCTCCTGGCTGACTCCGACCCGAGCACACAGCTTATGCTGGTGACGAGGGCCAAGGCAGCGGCGGAGGCCAACGGGATCCTGGACTAGGGAATACCGACCACTGAAGCTCCACATCTATCTATCCCCATCCCCCTACTCCCTAACTCTTCCTTTAAAAAAAAAAGAAAATAAATGTTTTCACTACTACTACTACTATGGCTGCATTTTCGGCTGCTCTGCAGCCACATGCCTAGGATTCGTACCATGTTCTGTTCTTGGATCAGTTGCCCCTCTAGAACTACTTCCAGCGAGGCTTTGGTAGGATTTCTTCCGATCCTGATGATTTCCGACTTCTCCGTCGAACATCTGAGGCCTCTCTCCCAGACGTAGGTCTCTACGCAGGTCGGTGGTGGTGGTGAAAAACATTTATAACGCAATAAATATTTACAGAGAGGTGATTGGGGTAGGCCCTATTGGCCCTTTCCCCTAACAATACTAGGTGGAGCCCCTATTCCGGGGCCCCATTGGCAAGCAACGCCGCCCGCGTCCGGTGAACCAAGGCCTTTTGGGTCTTTAGGTCCTGACAGCCGAGCAGGGCCGCCTCCCAGTCCTCTCTGGTGGGGTTGGGGTTGGGGGGGATAGATGGGTTTGACTGACACGCCCAAACCATGTGGAAGGTGTCAGCCACCTCCCCACAGAACTGGCATTCGCCATCAAAGGATGTATTGAAATGTTTAAGCACCGCCGGGCTCAGTACAGTGTTAGTAAGAATTTTGATGAGGAGGCGCTCGTCAGCGCGATCCAGACCCTTACAAGGGGCCGGGTAGCGCCGGTGCTCCTCCTTGTAGTAATTGGTGATTTGTTTGAATGTAATGGCCAGATTGTCTGATTGGGAGTACCATTCCAAGGACAGGGAGATAGCCCGGGGAGAGAGTGCGCGGGCGGCCTGATCGGCCTGTTCGTTTCCCTGGAGTCCCTGGTGACCGGGGGCCCAAATCAGGCTGCGTGGAGTTGGATCTTCAGATCGACAGCTATATTCCAGTATGCGCCAGGCAAGCGGGGGAGCCCAACCCAACTCGTAGTTCCGACAGGCCCCTCGCGAGTCGGTGATGATGTGTTTCGACTTGGGAGTAGTGAGAGCAAGAGCAATGGCAATCTCCTCCGCGTGTGTTGCGCTGTAGGCTTTGAAAGTGAGCCCGTTGACTGTGTTTGTGTTGTGTACGACTGCGGCCGTGTACCACACCCCGTGGTGTGGGCCGGCAACGTCCACGTAATACACATGTTGTTGGCTACCATAGTATCGCGCCAATGCTTCCGCGCGCGCCTGGCGACGACCGCTATGGTCTTCTCTGGACATGTTGCGGGGAAGGGGTCGGACCCGGAGGGCGCGTCTCCAGGGTGCTGGCACTCTCTCCCTTTCCTCAATATGGTAGTCATGTTTGATGTGTAGCCGGTCCAAGAGGCGGCGACCGGACGTGGTCTGTGCAAGACGCGTGTATTGGTTGACTAAGTGGGCCTCTCGAAGCTCCCGAAATGTGTTCACCACGCCCAAGGCCAGAAGTCGCTGGTTGGACGTGGTGACCGGGAGGTCGAGAGCCCGCTTGATGACTTTCCGGTGGATGACCTCCAGTTGGTCATCATCATGTTTGCGCAGGTGCAAGTAGGGGGTTGAGTAGAGGATTCTACTCGTTACGAAAGCATGGGCAAGCCGCAGTGCATCCTTGCTTCGTAATCCGCCCCGCTTGTTGGAGACCCGGCGGACCATGCGGCCCACCTGGTCTCCCACCGTGCGAAGTTTGGCTAGGGTGGTGTCGACTCTGCGTTGGTGGTGTATGAAGAGACCAAGGACGCGGATCTCCTTGGACTCCCGGATCGGTCCCGAGGGGAGACTGATGCAAAGCGGAGTTGTGTCCCGAGGGGAGGGACGTATGTGCACAAATTCTGATTTAGACGGGGCGCACTGGAGTCCGCAGTAGGCCGCGTAGTCGTCGACTAGGGTCGCCGCTGCTTGCAGGCAGGATTCCATGTGGCCCAGGTTACCTTGCGTGGCCCAGATTGTAATGTCATCCGCATAAAGAGCGTGATGTATCCCGGGCAAAGAGGACAATTTGGAGGGAAGATGAAGCATTGCCAAATTGAAGAGGAGGGGAGACAGGACCGCGCCTTGAGGTGTTCCCCTCGAGCCGATGGTGTATGGCCCGTGTTCCGCATCTTGTATGCGTATGTAGGCTTGACGGTCTGTAAGAAATTGTTTTATGTAGTTGAATGTTTTGTGGCCACAGTTGGTGTTACTGAGGTGGTCCAGGATTACTTCGTGTTTGACGTTGTCGAATGCGCCTTTAAGATCCAAGGCCAGGACCACCTTGTCGTTGTGGGGACATTCGACAGGATCTAAGATGTCGTGGTGAAGCTGCAGAAGTATATCCTGTGCAGACTTGTGAGGGCGAAAACCGAACATGGTATCCGCGAAAGTGTGCTGTGTTTCTAGAAAATCGGAGAGTCTGTCGCGCACCATCGTCTCCATCAGCTTGCCGACACAAGACGTGAGGGAGATGGGGCAAAGGTTCTCCACATCAATAGGTTTGCCGGCCTTCGGAATAAAGGTCACGAGAGCCGATTTCCAATCGAGAGGGAGAGGAGTCTCTCCGTCCCAAATGCTATTGATGTATTTGAGGAGCGCGGCGTAGGCTGCGTCGGGAAGGTTGGCCAAGAGCTTGACCGTAACCTTGTCGCGCCCGGGTGCAGTGCCCCGCTTCATTTTGCTCAAGGCCGCCCGGAGGTCGTGGAGCTGGAACGGCTTGTCCAGCTCCGTGTTCTCTTCTCCTGCATACGAGTACGCCGCCTGCCGGGGGTCCTTAGTGGTGCACAGGTAGCGATCCCTGAGCGTGTGCGCTAGTTGTTTTGTCGTTCCTGTAAAGTTGTGCAAGGCCCTACGTAATTGGCGTTGGGTTTCCGTGCGTGTTTGTATTGGATCGATGAGAGCGCGGAACAGGCGCCACGTGTTGCGGCCAGACATCTGGCGAGCAGCCGCGTTGCACCGGTCCACCCAGTTAGTGTCGGCTAGCTGAGTAGCATATTCCGCTGCCTGTTGTGTGAGTTCGAGGATGCGGTTCTTTAGGCGTCTGTTATGTTTCTGTTTCTTCCATCGCTTCGTGAGGCTGCGACGGGCCTCCCAAAGGTGGAGAAGGTGGTTGTCCACGTCTGTTTGTGTTTCTGTACGCTGTATCTGCTGTTCGTGTTGTGTGAGTGTAGAAGTGAGCGATCTGGACCAGGCGTCGTATCCCGACTGGAGGGGGTCTACAATAGGTAGAGAGGTGCGGAAAGTCGTCCAATCAGGGATACGAGCTTGTTTTAGTGGGCGTTTCAGGGGACGCATGTAAATGGTTGTGTTGATTATACAGTGATCACTACCTAGAGTGTCCTCTGTATTCAGCCAGTCGGCATGTCGTATGTTGCGTGTAAATGTAAGGTCCGGGCAAGTATCTCGTTGAATGGAATTGCCGACACGTGTTGGGTTGGCGGGGTCAGTGTGCAGGGTGAGTCCAAGTGTCGAAATAAGTTCCGCAAGCTTCCTCCCACGCCTGTCCTCCCGGGGGTATCCCCATAGCCTGCTCGGGGCGTTGAAATCGCCGACGATTAGGAGGGGATCCCTACCCGCCACCTGCATAGCTTGAGTGAAAATTTCATTGAACGTGACGTTGTTAAGTTTCGGTGGGCAGTAAATATTTAGAATGTGTACAGGTGGGTCAGACCGCTTTAGGGGCAGCACTGAAACCATCGTGTATGGGAAAGACGGTGTTGTGGGAAGTGTGACCGCCTGCGCAGTGTATCGCTTGTGAACAAGTATACATGTCTGCGGGTTGTGTTGAAATGTAGTGTAGTTTGTTAGTTTGGCACCGGCGCCGGGTTCCTGAAGGGCAACCACGGCGACGAGGAACTCAAAGGTCTCAAGATAGAGGCGGAGATGAGTCCGCTTCTTGTGGTCGCAGCTTCTTGTAGTCTGTCTTGCTTCTCCCCTAACGATCCTTGGGTGACCCACACCGTGATGTCGTCGGCATATATCGCGTGTTGGATGCCCGGGATTTCCTTGAGTCGTCTTGCTAGCCCGATCATCGCCATATTGAACAGGACGGGCGATATCACGGAGCCTTGGGGTGTTCCTTTGCAAGGCGTGGTGAAGACGTCGCTTCTCAGCTCGCCTATTCCCACGGTCGCTGTTCTGTCGCTCAGGAAGGCCCTGATGTAGTCGTGGGTTCTTCCCCCGCAGTTGGTGTTGTTGATGCCTTCCATGATGGCGGCGTGGCTCACGTTGTCGAAGGCTCCCTTTATGTCGAGGGTCATGACAACGTTTTCGCCACTTCTCGGCATTTTCTCGAGTACTTCCTCCTTGAGTTGGAGTAGTACGTCCTGCGTAGACAGGTGGGCTCTGAACCCGTACATGCTGTCTGGGTACAGTTGGTTCTTCTCTAGGTGCGACTGGATCCTTTTTGTGATTACTTTCTCGTACATCTTGCCCAGGCACGACGTGAGGGAGATCGGCCTGAGGTTCTCGACCTGGAGTTTCTTGCCTGGCTTCGGGATCATTACCACTACCGCGTGTTTCCACTCGGCCGGCACTGTTCCTTCTTGCCAGAGCCTGTTGAAGTAGGCTGTGAGCTGATCTATGGCTCCATCGCTGAGGTTTCTTATGAGCGAGTTCTTGATTCTGTCCGCCCCCGCTGCTGTGTTTTTTGTTGCCGACCTGATCGCCTCGACGACTTCCTCTCTCGTTATGGGCCGATCCATGGTTGGATTCTATTCGCCCTGGTACTCTTCTTGGTAGCTTTCGACCTGGTCTCTGCCGTAGCATTTGACCCGGACTTCCTCGAGTAGCTGTTCGTCCGTGCCCGTGTACTGGTGCACCAGCCTCTGAATCGATTTGCCGCTTTCTGATTTGTTCTTGCTCGGGTCCATGAGGGACCTGAGGATCTGCCACGTCCTGGCCGTGCTGAGGGTGCCGTTCAGCGCGTTGCTGAATTGCTGCCATCCTTGCCTAGCCAGCTGCGTTGAAATGGCGCAGTAATTCTCTGCCATCTCGGTGGACACCCGAACCGCACCGTAAAGGAAGGGAGGAACGCCACCACCCGTTCGGCGCGATGCCTTGCCCTTTGAACGCAGCGCTTCTCCCCCGGATCACGTATGACAACGAAGTGTAACGTGGCATTTATGTGCTTTTTGCACGCGTTATTAGAAATCGGAAATTATAATTCCATGCATTATCCAACCCACAGCTCCACTGATATCTTGATAAACATTGAGAAGGCACTGGCAGCAGTTATTTTTTGTCTCGTTTGGAGACCAACCGGCGCTTGCATGCCGGTCGCGTAGTAGGGCTTAGAGACTCTCGTTAAATCTCGTTAAGTCTCGTACGGTGCCCGGATGCCGTTACGCTGCCCGTCGAGCCAGCGGATCATCGAGCTTTTCGTGTCCAGGCGGGCCCCGGATCCAGCGTCCCGGAGGTCCTTCCTGCCGTCCTGCTGCTCTCAGCGCTTCATCTGGCGACGCCGCCTGCAACCAACCCAAGGTAGGCAGCTGGGCGAGGGTCGCCTCCTCTCCTTCTTCTCCTCCCTCACCAGCACCGCCGAGACGCAGGAACTCAAGCGCGAGCTCGCCCTTTTGCGAGCTCAAAACGAAAAACTAGCCAGCGAGCTTAACTCGCTCAAATCCCAATTCCATACTCCGCCCGCGTCGAGCGACGAGGCAGAAAACATAACAGAAAGGGAGATCCCTCCTCCTGTGGAGAGTAGCGCCGCGGCCATGGAGACCCGGGTGACCGCAATTGAAACACAATTGGCTGACCTCCTCAAAATTATCCATGATACCATCGCGCGTCAGGTGGAGAGTGTCATCGCACAGGTGACACAAGCCGTAACGCACATTATCCAAAAATGGATAAAAGACAATCCGCGCGTCCTTAAACGCGTAGGACCCATCAGGGACGCTAACCGCCCCTCAAAATTCAATAGAGCTATTCCCAATGAGTTTGACTTTTCGGAAGACTCCTGCACGTCTGCGCCGGGCACTAGCGGACTGGGGAGTCTAAACAACGTGACCCCACCCTCCGCCTCCGACAATGGCCCCCAACCCTAAGTCGCGAGCAAGAACAACTCAGCCGCTTACACTAACGCAGTGGAACTGCCGGGGTCTCAAGAACCACAAGAAGCGGACTCATCTCCGCCTCTTTCTTGAGAACCTTGAGTTCCTCGTCGCCGTGGTTGCCCTTCAGGAACCCGGCGCCGGTACCAAACTCACAAACTACACTACATTTCAACACAACCCGCAGACATGTATGCTTGTTCACAAGCGATACACTGCGCAGGAGGTCACACTTCCAACAACACCGTCTTTCCCATACACGATGGTTTCAGTGCTGCCCCTAAAACGGTCTGACCCACCTGTACACATTCTAAATATTTACTGCCCACCGAAACTTAAGAACGTCACGTTCAATGAAATTTTCACTCAAGCTATGCAGGTGGCGGGTAGGGATCCCCTCCTAATCGTCGGCGATTTCAACGCCGCGAGCAGGCTATAGGGATACCCCCGGGAGGATAGGCGTGGGAGGAAGCTTGCGGAACTTCTTTCCACACTATGACTCACCCTGCGCACTGACCCCGCCAACCCAACACGTGTCGGCAATTCCATTCAACGAGATACTTGCCCGGACCTCACATTTACACGCAACATACGTCATGCCGACTGGCTGAATACAGAGGACACTCTAGGTAGTGATCACTGTATTATCAACACAACCATTTACATGCGTCCCCTGAAACGCCCACTAAAACAAGCTCGTATCCCTGACTGGACGACTTTCCGCACCTCTCTACCTATCGTAGACCCCCTCCAGTCGGGATACGACGCCTGGTCCAGATCGCTCACGTCTACACTCACACTACACGAAAAGCAGATACAGCTCACAGAAACACAAACAGACGTGGACAACCACCTTCTCCACCTTTGGGAGGCCCGTCGCAGCCTCACGAAGCGATGGAAGAAACAGAAACATAACAGACGCCTAAAGAACCGCATCCTCGAACTCACACAACAGGCAGCGGAATATGCTACTCAGCTAGCCGACACTAACTGGGTGGACCGGTGCAACGCGGCTGCTCGCCAGATGTCTGGCCGCAACACGTGGCGCCTGTTCCGCGCTCTCATCGATCCAATACAAACACGCACGGAAACCCAACGCCAATTACATAGGGCCTTGCACAACTTTACAGGAACGACAGAACAGCTAGCGCACACGCTCAGGGATCGATACCTGTGCACCACTAAGGACCCCCGGCAGGCGGCGTTCTCGTATGCAGGCGAAGAGAACACGGAGCTGGACAAGCCTTTCCAACTCCACGACCTCCGGGCAGCCTTAAGCAAAATGAAGCGGGGCACTGCACCCGGGCGCGACAGGGTTACGGTCAAGCTCTTGGCCAACCTTCCCGACGCAGCCTACGCCGCGCTTCTCAAATACATCAATAGTATTTGGGACGGAGAGACTCCTCTCCCTCTCGATTGGAAATCGGCTCTCGTGACCTTTATTCCGAAGGCCGGCAAACCTATTGATGTGGAGAACCTTCGCCCCATCTCCCTCACGTCTTGTGTCGGCAAGCTGATGGAGACGATGGTGCGCGACACTCTCCGATTTTCTCGAAACACAGCATACTTTCGCGGACACCATGTTCGGTTTTCGCCCTCACAAGTCAGCACAGGATATACTTCTGCAGCTTCACCACGACATCTTAGATCCTGTCGAATGTCCCCACAACGACAAGGTGGTCCTGGCCTTGGATCTTAAAGGCGCATTCGACAACGTCAAACACGAAGTAATCCTGGACCACCTCAGTAACACCAACTGTGGCCACAAAACATTCAACTACATAAAACAATTTCTTACAGACCGTCAAGCCTACATACGCATACAAGATACGGAACACGGGCCATACACCATCGGCTCGAGGGGAACACCTCAAGGCGCGGTCCTGTCCCCCCTCCTCTTCAATTTGGCAATGCTTCATCTTCCCTCCAAATTGTCTTCTTTGCCCGGGATACATCACGCTCTTTATGCGGATGACATTACTATCTGGGCCACGCAAGGTAACCTGGGGCACATGGAATCCTGCCTGCAAGCAGCGGCGACCCTAGTCGACGACTACGCGGCCTACTGCGGACTCCAGTGCGCCCCATCTAAATCAGAATTTGTGCACATACGTCCCTCCCCTCGGGACACAACACCGCTTTGCATCAGTCTCCCCTCGGGACCGATCCGGGAGTCCAAGGAGATCCGCGTCCTTGGTCTCTTCATACACCATCAACGCAGGGTCGACACTACCCTAGCCAAACTTCGCACAGTGGGAGACCAGGTGGGCCGCATGGTCCGCCGGGTCTCCAACAAGCGGGGCGGATTACGAAGCAAGGATGCACTGCGGCTTGCCCATGCTTTCGTGACGAGTAGAATCCTCTACTCAACCCCCTACTTGCACCTGCGCAAACATGATGATGACCAACTGGAGGTCATCCACCGGAAAGTCATCAAGCGGGCTCTCGACCTCCCGGTCACCACGTCCAACCAGCGACTTCTGGCTTTGGGCGTGGTGAACACATTCCGGGAGCTTCGAGAAGCCCACTTAGTCAACCAATACACACGTCTTGCACAGACCACGTCCGGTCGCCGCCTCTTGGACCGGTTACACATCAAACATAACTACCACATTGAGGAAAGGGAGAGAGTGCCAGAACCCTGGAGACGCGCCCTCCGGGTCCGACCCCTTCCCCGCAACATGTCCAGAGAAGACCATAGCGGTCTTCGCCAGGCGCGCGCGGAAGCTTTGGCGCGATACTATGGTAACCAAGAACACGTGTATTACGTGGACGTTACCGGCCCACACCACGGGGGGTGGTACACGGCCGCAGTCGTACACAACACAAACACAGTTAACGGGCTGACTTTCAAAGCCTACAACGCAACACACGCGGAGGAGATTGCCATTGCTCTGGCTCTCACGAATCCCAAGTCTGTTTTCATCATCACCGACTCGCGAGGGGCCTGTCGGAACTACGAGTTGGGCTGGGCTCCCCCGCTTGCCTGGCGCATATTGGAATATAGCTGCCGATGCGAAGATCCAACTCCACGCAACCTGATTTGGGCCCCCGGTCACCAGGGCCTCCAGGGAAACGAACAGGCCGATCAGGCCGCCCGCGCACTCTCTCCCCGGGCTATCTCCCTGTCGTTGGAAGCCTACTCCCAATCAGACAATCTGGCCCTTACATTCAAACACATCACCGATTACTACAAGGAGGAGCACCGGCGCTACCCGGCCCCTTGTAAGGGACTGGATCGCGCTGACGAGCGCCTCCTCATCAAAATTCTTACTAACACTGTACTGTGCCCGGCGGTACTTGAACATTTCAACGAATCCTTTGATGGCACGTGCCAGTTCTGTGGGGAGGTGGCTGACACCTTCCACATGGTTTGGGCGTGTCAATCCAACCCATCCATCCCCCCCAACCCCAACCCCAGCAGAGAGGACTGGGAGGCGGCCCTGCTCGGCTGTCAGGACCTAAAGACCCAAAAGGCCTTGGTTCACCGGACGCGGGCGGCGTTGCTTGCCAATGGGGCCCCGGAATAGGGGCTCCACCTAGTATTGTTAGGGGAAAGGGCCAATAGGGCCTACCCCAATCACCTCTCTGTAAATATTTATTGCACTATAAATGTTTTTCACCACCACCACCACCCGGCGCCGCGCTCCTGCCGTGGTGACCCGGGCCCCGTCGCGATGGAGAGACCCTGCCCTGCAGTGCGCCCCACAAAGGCGCAATGCTTTTTGTTTACTGTGCCGGAACCTGTTCCGGCCGATCGCCTCATCGACCTGCTCGAGGAGGTGCTCGGAGTCGGGGGGCTGACATATTTGCAGCACCTTGGTGGTTTACGTTTCCTGGCGGCCGTGGCTTCCATGGCGCAGGCAGCGAAAATGGTGGCGTTGGGCTCGCTGCTCATCGCCGGAAAGGAGGTGCCACTGGAGCAGATGGGGGTTCCAGTTGTGCACGTGACGGTTTTCCGTCTCCCCCCGTGCGTCAGCGACGAGGACCTCGCCGCGGCGATCCAACCGTACGGGAAGGTGCGCGCCATCACCGAGGTCGCCTTCCAGTCCAGGAACCGCATCGGGAACGGGACGCGCCTGGTGAAGCTCGAGATTACCCGGGCTCCGCCGAACTTCCTGACGGTGGCCGGTGTTCGAGCCATGATTGAATACCGAGGCATGAAACGCGTCTGTTCCCGGTGCGGCGCCGAGGGCCACTTCGGCGCTACGTGTAAGGCGGTGCGCTGCGGCCGGTGCGGCGCGTACGGACACATCGGCGCCAACTGCAAGCCGGCATGCAAGAGGTGCGGAGGCGACCACCCGTCCGCCGACTGCGTCGTGCCGCGGTCCTACGCGGCGGCCGCGGCTGCTGCGGCAGCCATACCTTCCCAGGAGCCTGGTGTGCAACCCGGGCCGAAGGCGACACCTGAGGGGGCTGGCGCCGGTTCGAGCGGCGCGGCACAGGAGGCGGCGGCGAGCCCTCTCGAGGGGGCTGACGTGCGGGACGACGCCGCGACCAAGCCCGATGACGACCAGGCGGGCACGGAGACGGCGGGCACCTCGTCCGGCCAATCCGCGACGGAGCTGTCCATGGGCAACTCCGACGTCGCGGAATCGACCTCGTCCGAGTCTGACGACTCGCAGGGCGAGTCCTCTTTTGTGGAACCTCCGAGTTTGGAGGTTTCGCTGCTTGACGCGCCCACGGCGGCGCAGCACGAGGGCACGGGCACGGACACCACGTCGCCTGGCTCGCCCTCCCCCAGTGACGCCCTGCACACACCCGTGAAGGACGCCCCGAGCAGCGACGGCTCAAGCGAGTCGCGACCGAAGCCGCCGCACATCCCGGTCGCCCTGCCGCCGCAGGGCCCGTGCGCAGCTAAGTTGGTGCGGGGGGCGCGCAAGGCTCTCGAACTCGACGACCCCAAACGCCAGCTCTCCTTGTCGTCGGACGGCGGCGCGACCTGCTCTTCGGCCACCCAGACGCCGAAGAAGAAACCGAGGACGGCAGACGACGACGGCGACGGCGTCCACATGGACGTCGAGGGAACGAATAGTTTCCGCCATGGCGCCTCCTCGCCGGACTTCAGGCCCTGCTGGGCCTTTTCCTCCTCCCCTCCCTGCTCGGCGGCCGCCCGAGCGCCGTTCTTTCGACGCTCTACGGCGCCGTTATCTTTTCGGCGCGCTGGCTCCGTCGGCGCGTTTGGCGAACGATGGACGGTGTTTGCGCGGTGGAGTGTGTTGGTGCGTGTGTGACTGTGTGTTGCTGCCGCGCGCATCAGCCGGACCTTTCCACCGCGCAACCATTAGCACCGCTTGGCATCGTCGTCCCGCCGCCGCGGGGCCGCCAGCCAGGACGCCAGCAGGGACCCGGGACGCCTCCCAAGCGCCTCGACGCCCCCCCCAGCGCCGCTGTATCAACGCACTCGCAGACTCTATCCGCAGAACTGTACTGTGAGTCCGTCAGCGTTTTGTTTTGTTTACTTGTTTCGTTGTTTATTTTTGTTACATTGCTTCCTTTATTTTCATGATGGCTGTTTTTCGTTTCGCCTCCTTTAACGCGCAGGGTTTTCGCTCTCCCGATAAGCAACAGGAGGTGCTTCACCTTGCGCGTTCGTACCAAATTGATGTTTTGTTTTTGCAGGAGTGTAATTTTCGCACCCCTGCAGACGTTATTTCTTTCCGTTCACGCTTTCATGTCGATGCTTTCTTTTCCTTGACGGACTCACGGTCTTGCGGTGTGGGCGTTGTTTTCCTCACGCTGGCTTTCCGCGCAGGTGCGCATTGTACCTTTGGTTACGATGGTCGAGTACTGGTGGCGGACATTTTCCTCGACGGGCGGAGGACTCGCTTTGTAAACCTGTACGCGCCCGTCACGCGATCTCTGACAGGCGAGTTTTTTCGCTCTCTTACATCCCACCTGCTTGAATCCGTGTCATATGTCCTGCTGGGGGATTTTAATTGCGTCCTAGACTCGTGGCGGGACATTCAGGGCCCCAGTCAAGGTGCGTCCAGTTATTACGCCAAGGAGCTAGGCAAACTGGTTCGTCAGCTGCACCTTACGGACGCGTGGGTCGAACTGCACGGGAACCTTTTCGTGGCCACACGTGCTAGGGGCCGTAGCGCCAGTCGAATCGACCGGGTGTACCTACCTCCAGCCCTCGTGCCGCAACTAGTATCCTGCGAGGTAGTGCCATTTCCACCAGGCGCCCGAGCACTCAGCGACCACTTACCTGTCGCGGTATCCTTGAGGTGCGCTTCGGGCCGAATTGCGACGTTCTCTACTTGGAGAATGGACATCTCACTCTTGGTGGACGACCAGAGCATTCGCGACATCCGTGCAAATTTGCTGGACTCTGTTGCCCTCATTGAGTTCAGTCCCTTAATTTGGGACGCCCTGAAAACACGATGGCGAGAAGTTCTCATTCGGGCTGGCAGAGCAAAGCACGCGCGGAAGACTGCGGCGCTCAACGACGTGCTACGCCGCATGCGTATCGTGAAGCAAGGGGGTGAGCTCACCTTTGCGATGCGAGAGTACCTGGACACTCTTCGCGTCCGGTACCACCGCATCCTGGAAGAGGGGTCCCAGGCCTCCTGTACCGCAGCGAATCTCCGCATGCCGTCGCAGGAACGCGCTGACCTCTTTCACGCGAACAGCTGCCGCCACAAGTGCGACCGACCGGCCCGTATTGGAAGCGTAACTATGCCAGATGGCACGATTTCCGAGCAGGTCCAAGACATCGAGCACGTCTTCCGTGATCACTTTGCCCATCTCTTTGCGTCGCAAGGCCTGTGCGAGTGGGATGGGTTTGACGCTGCTGTAGACGCCTTTTGCGACGCCCTTCCCCACGCGCCCGACGACGCGGAATCGGCTCTTTGCGCTCGCGCCACGCGGGAGGAGGTCTACGCAGTCTTAAGCGACATGAATCGCGCCTCCGCACCCGGACCAGACGGTCTAGTCTCCGGGTTTTACTACACCTTCTTTGATGTGCTCGGGGACTTCCTCACGCATTTGGTGAACGCCTTCCTCGAGGAAGGAGCTAAGCCACCGTCTTTCGGTGCGGGCCGAATCGTGTTGATACCAAAGCAGGGAACAACGTCGTCATGCCCGGCGGCGTGGCGGCCGATAACCCTGCTCAATACTGACTACAAACTGGTCGCCTCGATTATCGTCGCTCGCTTGCGTCTTCTTTTGCCAAACCTCGTTAGCCCCTTCCAGGCTTGCGCTGTTCCTGGCCGTTCGGTCTTTGCGTCGCTCACGCTCACGCGCGATGTGTTCGCATACGCACACGCGAAAGGGACTAGCGGGATTTTTGTTTCCTTAGACCAAGCTAAGGCCTTTGATAGAGTAGAGCATCGCTACTTATACTCCGTTTTGCGGTGCTTTGGGCTGCCTGCCAGCTTCATTGAGCGCATCAAATCGTTGTACTCGGGCCTCACGGCCGAACTCTTGGTGAACGGGTCAGTCACCGCTCCTTTCCCCGTAACACGTGGCGTGCGCCAGGGATGCCCTCTTTCTCCAGCTCTGTTCGTCCTGTCTTTGGACCCCCTGCTGCGCAGCGTCGCCTCCAACGAACGCATCCGCGGCTTTCCATTGACAGGACAGGAAACAATCGTCGTCTCGGACTATGCCGACGATATTTCAATTTGTCGTCCGAGACACCCGGAGTTTTGAGGGCTTCCTGGCCCTATTTACTACTTACGCGGCGCTGTCTGGTGCCGAGCTCAACGCCAGCAAGAGCCGGGCGCTTCGCTTTGGGACCTTCAGCGATCCCCTCCCGGTGCCCATTCCTTTCGTGGACGGGGTCCGAGTGCTAGGAGTCCTTTTTGAGCAGAGCGGTGTGTCGGCCCGGACATGGGATGAAGTTGTTGCGCGCACGACGAGCGCGCTAAGGATGGCAGCGCAGTTCGGCCTCTCCATGGAGGCCAGGGTGAGCGTCATCAAGGGCCGCGCGTGTGCCTTTGCCCACTATGTGGCCCGCGTAGCAGTGATGCCGCGTCGTACGGCGGGTCGGCTCGCGTCCCTTGTGGGCGCCTTTGTCTGGGACGGTGGCACGGCGCAGGTCGCTCGACGCCTTTGCCAGCTGCCGCCTTCTAGAGGAGGACTCGGGCTGCCCTGTGAAGCCACCATGGCACGTGCGCTCAGCGCCAAGCTCGTAACCACGCTGGTGGAGAGCGACGCATACCTTGGGCGTTCGCTCATGTTTTATTGGATGAGCACAGTGCGGCGCTTCTTCACCACTGAGCGCCATATAGGTCCACAGGCCGAGAGGCCTCTGCGCTTCTATAGAGCGGCTGCTGGTTTTAAGCAGTCTGTTTGTACTGACTTGCCAGGAGTCGACCTGACTGAGACGCCCGCGTCTCGGCTGAGCGAGATGATCGCGTGCGTGCGCCTTGGCGCCGACGACCAGCGGCGCACCGCGGTACGTAAGTGGCGCACGTGGTGCACAAGTCGTCTCCCTCCGCAGGTCCGCGACTTTGAGTGGAGGAGGAGATGGAGAGTCCTCCCCACGCGCGAACGCCTCTTATCATGGGGCCTTGTGCCCAACGCCCAGTGCGCGCAATGTGGAGCGCGAGAGACAGCGCGACACACTTTCTTTGAGTGCCGTGTTGCCCGGATAATGTGGTGGCAGGTGTATCGGATGTTTTCAGTTCGTGCCGGGCCAGGCACCCCGCAACCACGGGATTATTTTGGCAAACTAGTGTTTATGTCCGCTATGTTTGTTTTGTGGCGTCGCCGCTGTTTGGCCGAAGCCCGGCGTCAACCGGCGACGGCTATGTACCCCGCGTTGCAGAGCCTGCGTCTCCTCATCTGGCAATACCTGTCCGAAAGGCTTGCAGCGGATGGGGAGGCGCGGTTTCTGCGACGGTGGCACACACGCTTCTTTGTCGTGCACGAAGGTCGGCTGGTTATGCCGGCGCTGCGGTATTAGCCGGGCCAACCCCCCCCCCCCCCCCTCTCTTTACCGACTATGCTGGTTTGTTCGAGGATGGTGGTGGTGGTGGTGGTGGAACTTTATTTCCAGCGGATATAGAGGAGCGACCCGAAGTCGCCCCCCGCTTAAACGGCGGCCGCTATCCCTTGGGCAGCGGCGGCGTCTTCAGCCAGCTGGAGGAGCTTGATCTGTGTCCCCGGGTCAGGGCTGAGCAATAGAGCCTCCCAATGATCAGAGTCGGTAATGAAGCGACTCGCGGGTAGGGACTGCGGGCAGTTCCAGATCATATGATTTAGATCGGCTTTGGCATCACAATTTTTGCATTTGTCTGAGTACAGTCCATCCGAATAGAAGCTACACAATTGGGGATTTGGATAGGTTTTAGTTTGAAGTTTACGCCAGGCTTTCGCCTGTTGCTTAGAAAGAGTTTTATCTGCTGGGGGAAATCTGAGTCTTGCAAGCCTGTAGTGCTGCAGGATTTCTCTGTAAGAAAACAACCTGTCCTTGCCGGAGTATAGGGCGGGTGTACTGCACGACCCAGCTCGGCGGGATAGTTCTCGAGCTAGGTTATGAGCCGCCTCATTACCAGCAAGGGAGGCATGAGCAGGCGTCCAGATTAGGCGAATGCGCCGCGTGGGCTGATAATTTAGCAGAATCCGTGCCGCTTGTGGAGAGATTCTTCCAAACGTGTAGTTACGTATTGCCAATTTTGAGTCACTGACAATGGTTTCTGCCGAGGATCCCGCAATGGCTAGAGCAATGGCTGTTTCTTCTCCAACATGTGTGTGCTGAGTGCGTATAGTGCCCCCCGTTATGAGTGTACCACATTCCGTGGTGACCACAGCTACCATCTTGTCAGCCGAAGAATCTGCTGCATCAACATATACCACAGAGGTATCATTAAGGAAGCGTTTGCCTAATGATTTGGCTCTCTCTGCACGACGTTCAGCGTGGAAATCGGGGTGCATGTTCCGAGGTAGTGGAGGAATGACCAGAAGCTGGCGTATATGTTTGGGAAGGTCAGTTGTTGGTCCGCCTTGTCGTTCGTATGTTATGCCGAGTGTGGACAGAATGTGTCTGCCAGTTGGGGTGGCCGTTAGTCGTTCGTACTGCGAGACGGTTACCGCTTCAATAATCTCACTTAGGATGTTATGAAGACCGAGACCTAAGACTTTCTCAGTCGCTGTGTGCATGGGTAGCCCAACTGCCTGTTTTACACATTTTCTGATTATGGCTTCCACTTTCTCTTTTTCAGCTGACTTGAGATGTAGGTAAGGGCATACGTAAGCGATGCGGCTGATCACAAAGGCTTGTACTAAACGGAGAGTATTGCTTTCCTTCAAGCCCGAGTGGCGGTTACTAATGCGGCGAATGAGTCGCATAATTTGCTGCGAGGTTCCCTGAAGCTTCTGAATTACGTCACCATTGAAGCCGTGTTCTTGTAGAATTAGGCCCAAGATTTTAATTTTGGGTACTCGAGGAATGGGGACTCCACGAATACTGAGTTCGATGGCCGGTGGGGGTTGCGCAAGGGATCTGATTTTGCGGTATATGAGAAATTCAGATTTGGCTGGAGAGCACCGCAGCCCCCTGGGGTCTACATAGCTCCCCACGATATCGATGGCACGCTGGAGTCTCTCTTCGATTTCGGCATCACTGCCCTCGGCGGTCCACAAGGTGATATCGTCAGCATAGAGGCTGTGGTGGAGTTGCGGGATCTGCGCTAATTGGTGTGGAAGTTTCAACATTGCAACGTTGAAGAGAAAGGGTGACAGGACCGATCCCTGCGGGGTACCCTTGTTGCCGAGGGGGAAGTCACGCGAGTGGAGACCTCCTACTTGAAAATGCGCCTTTCTACCTGAGAGAACGTCGCGGATGTAGTTGAAGGTGCGGGCTCCCACCCCGAGTTCATGAAGGTTCTCCAAGATCGCATCATGTCTGACATTGCCAAAGGCCTTTTCCAGGTCGAGTCCAAGAATTATTCTGGTGTCCCGCGTTTTTGCCTCAATAATCTGATGTTTGAGCTGAAGCATTACATCCTGCGTAGAAAGTTTTGGTCGAAAGCCAATCATGGTTTGGGGGTAAAGCTCGTTCTCCTCCATAAACCGGTTGAGGCGGGTATGAACTACGTGCTCCATGAGCTTGCCCACACAAGACGTGAGCGAAATTGGCCTGAGGTTCTCAAGGCTGAGTGCCTTCCCAGGTTTTGGAATGAGAATGATCTCTGCCGTTTTCCATATTTGTGGGATTGAGCCCTCCGACCAGCATTTCTGCATATACTCAGTGATTGTAGCGACTGTTCATCTAGGTTGCGGAGGATCTTGTTGGATACTGCATCTGGGCCAGAGGCGTATTTACAGTTTAGGCTGGCAATCTCTGCCCTAACCTCATCCACAGTAATCGGGGAGTCGAGCTGCGTGTTTTCCGGACCAGCATAATCTGGGAAGGCTTGGATAGGAGCATTGCCAATATATCTGTCTTTAAGTTCAAGGAAAAGGTCCTCTGGTGTGCCTGCATATGCATGCACAAGCTTTCGCAGGTTCGGCCTCTGGGTGGTTTTGCTACCTGCAGGGTCAAGTAGATGACGGAGCAAGTTCCAAGTCTTAGAGACTCCCATATTGCGATCCATGCGGTTGCATATGTCCTCCCAGTTTTGCTGAGTAAGTTTGACCGCATGATCCTCGATCTCCTTGTTTAGCCTAGCTATTCTTCTGCGCAGATTGCGGTTCCACCGCTGTCGTTTGAGTCGGTTCTCGAGTCCTCTCTTTGCCTCCCATAGGTGAAGAAGCCGGCTGTCCGCAATCTCCAGGCGGTCAGCCTGCTCTAACGTACGGGTGGCTGCCTTGGTATCTTGACAAAGATCCTGTGCCCAGATATCTATGTCTAGTATATCGTGGGTATCAGCTTCTCGGGCGGCCCTTTTAGCGCGGAACATGTCCCAATCGACAAGGGTGGGAGCTCGAGCGCTACTACGCTTGGGGCCAGTTGAAGCCACTATTTCCAATATGTAGTGATCGCTGCCGAAATTTTGTTGAGTGTTTATCCATGTTGGAGTGCCCGAATTTTTAGCAAAAGTCAGATCGGGAGTCGTATCCCTGGAAACACTGTTGCCGCAGCGGGTGGGGACTACTGGGTCTGTAAGAAGAGTCAACCCACACTGTTGTGCGGTGAGCCACAATTTTCTACCTTTAATGTCCTCCTGTGGGTACCCCCAAGCCGGGTGTTGGGCATTAAAGTCTCCCGTGAAAATGACGAGGTGATTGCCTGCAATTTTCAGGGTCGCCTGAAAGAGCGGGCCAAAGCTTGCTTTCCGTAACTTTGGGCTGCTATAGACATTCAGCACAAACAGACTGTGGTCAGGTTTCCTAGGCGGAATTAATTCGATAGCACGTGTGTGACTTTGTGACTGGGGTATCGTGCTGGACAACCGTAATATTTCGTTTCACGAGAGTCGTGACTCCAAGCGTTTCACTCCCCGATGAAAAGGATTGATATCCAGCTAGCTTGCTATTGGTTTGTGTCTCTTGTAGTGCGATTAAGTCCGGTCCGTCCCTATTGTGGAGGAATTGTTGGAGTACAGCTCGTTTGCGGCTAAATCCTCGGCAGTTCCACTGCCAGATGGTGTAGTTTGGTTGTGGCGCCATATTGTGCTAGTCTGATACCGCTTCAGAAGAAGCGGATTTGCGAATTTTGACGGGAAAAAGCCTACTCTCTGCTTCCTGCTGCCACGTGCCTAAGTTAAGTAATTCCTGCCGGTGCGTGCATAATTCTTCCATGATGGAAGTCATTGTAAGCTGCATTTGAATGAGGGTGTTAGTAGTCTGCGTTTGCGCTTCTTCAATTTTGTGAATGCTGTCGGCTAGTTTTTGGTCTTCGGAGAGGGAACCGCCCGCTTTTCGCTTAGGCGGTGGTGCCCGCGGTGATTCAACATGCATGTCCGCTCCGGCGGAGGTAGAGGGGGTAGGGTTATTGGCGCCACCGGTCATAGGCGGTGACCCAGTCTGCATTTGTTGCTGTTTTAGAGCGGCATTTTCTTTCTTTAGTTCCACCACCTCGCGAAGTAATTTCCCTACCAGCACTTTCAGGTCTGCTAGCTCAGAGGGGTTGGAGTTAGATTTCTGGGAGGCTTTATCTGCCCAGCCTACCTTTTGCGTGCCGACGGCGTCCTGGTTCAAACCGGGGTTCCGTGCCTGGTGTGAAGGAGTCCTGGATTTGGAGGCGGACCGGCCTCTCTGTTGCAGTCGTGGAAAAGAGCTGGATCGATGTCTAAAGTCCGTCCGCCCCCTGCTTTTGGAGCGGCTGCGTCGCTCTTTAGACTGCGGCGTCTCTTGGCTATTCTCGGTCTGATGTTGGCGTTCCTGTTCCCAGCGGCGTTTGGTCACAATGTATGGAGTGCGGTAGATCTCGCGGCATTTGTTGCTGCCCAGCTCATGGCCCTTACCGCACAAGGCACACTTAGGCTCACAGGTATGCGTTTCAGGAGGGTTGGCCATGCCGCATCCGCGGCAGCGAGCGTTTTTCGGGTCCGGGCAAACGTCTCTGCGATGTCCGAGTTGTCCGCACAAAGAACACACTTCGTATTTTTTTTTTTGTAGAGGCAGCAACGAATCATGCCACCGCCGAAGCTGATCCAACGGGGAACTCTCTCACCGTTGAAGAGAATGAGGACCGTCTGCGACTGCGCACCCATGCGCCGGACACCACATATTGGAGGATTTCTGGGATGCTGAAGGTTCGCTAGGATGACAGCGTCCGATAGATGTTTGGGAACGCCTTGGATCACTCCTTTACCACTGCCTTCCGGCGTGGCGACATACGAGGTGATGGCGATCTTGTTCTCGCCGTAGGTGAGCTCCTGGATGCTTAAGTAGCGTTCCACTCGTGCCGCGGAATGGGTGGCCACCAGTATGGTGTGTTGCTTGAAGTTGAGGAGCATGCAGTCTTCAGAAGATTCCGCCAAGGTTACACCCGCAGCGTCACGAATGAGTTGAAAGATTCCGAGTTGGCCACAGCTCTCGAGTATACGGAGGCCGCTCGATGGCCGGAGAATCACTTTGATTACGCCCTTGGGTAGGCGAGGTAGGTTCGACGCCACCGATTGTCGAGCAAGTCGTCGGCCAATCTTTTTCGCAGAGGAGTCGGCAGATTGCCGCATGCTGCCCTGTCCCTGGGCGCTATCGGTTCCATTGTGTGCCGCGGGGTCAGTCCTTCGGCGTTCGCGACCGGATCGTTGAGATTCACCGACGGTGAACCAACCATATTGGTGCGAAACTTCTTCGGGGGCTATATCAGTCCCCTCCACGGTGACTTCCATATCCAATGTTGGGCGAAGATCCCACTCAGAAAATGCGGCACAGCCCCGTCAGAGCGGGGTCGCTAGGCCTGGCGTAGGCCTAGCGGTCCGTGCGTACCGGCGAGAGCCGAATTGCAAAAAAGTCCACACAAACAGGCAAAAAGGGACTTGCCGATGCGTTCGACGGCGTTATCCGAGCTTCAAACACGAAATCCAGGCGAGAGCGGTGTTGACCGTCGCTGAATTCAGCGGTGGGCATGGGTGAAGCGAGGAGCGTTCGCACGAGCGTCCGATCCACGCCACGTCCAGCCAGGGACTAGAGTGATGGTGGTGTATAATTTTGAAAGGGCCAATCACCCTGAGAAAGATCCTTGCCCCCCCCCCCCCCCCCGTGCTTCGTTGCTACGGGAGGCTGATTCTTCTTTGTCCAGTGTTCGTTCTATGCACTATAGGCTGTAATTTGTGATATATACGGTGTGTTAAAATAAGGTCATGGTGTTTCTGGGTGGCCACCCACTTTGTATACATTTGTTTTGCCCTCAGTCATGAGTATGTTTCCAATGTTTTGTTTGTTTGCACTGTTGAATAAACTTCCCTTTTATTCAGAGCCCGGATGACTGGAATTCAGGGCCCGGATGAGTGGATTTCAGTGCCCGGATGAGTGGATTTCAGTGCCCGGATGACTGGAATTCAGTGCCCGGATGAGTGGATTTCAGTGCTTGGATGAGTGGATTTCAGTGCCCGGATGAAGGCTCTCGGTCTCGGCGTGACGTCACCACACTGCCGACAACGGGAGCTAAAAGCATTTCATGCTTAATAGGCGGGGGCTTAGCTTTGGTTAAGCCTGGTAGGTTGCGAAAGCAGAAGCGCAGCGCCTCGAACTGGAGGAACGCCGTGCGCCGCGACTACAGGTCACGCGTGGCTACCGGCCACCGCTGCGCGACGACTCAAAGCGTCTTCGGTCATTTTTTTTATATTTTGTTTTTGATGCTGTTTCGACTGAGAGAAAGAAAACATAATCTACAGCTGGAGGAGGAGGTGAAGCGAGCGTGGCTTCAGCCGCTTATCTGTTTTTTCAGCCAGCGTCCGCTTCGGCGGACGCGGTTGTTGCTGTGACACGCGTATTTCCTCTTCTTTTTCTCTTTCCTCTGATCTTTTAACTCTCTTCTATCTGCACATGGCAGCGGTGGTGGCTCGGCTCGAGCCAGTAGGCAGGCCAGTGCACTTTCCGTTTCATCCTTCTCTCAGTCGCAACAACAACAGCTGGTGCGACGTCACAGCGGCGGTAGCGCCACAGGTGCGCGGCGCGGCGTAACTGCAGCCGGGCTATCTGAAGGAGAGTGAGTTGGTCGCCCATATTCACTCCGCTAAAGGTCAAACGTAACTGCGGCCGGGTCACGCGAAGGCTTGAAAGTGCGAGTAGTATTGCTTTCGCCATAAAAAAAAATTAGCGGCGGCTTAGCTTCGGTTAAGCCTGGCAGGTTGCGAAAGCGCGCAGCGCCTCCAACTGAAGGAACGCAGTGCGCCGCGTCTACAGGTCACGCGTGGCTACTGGCCGGCGCTGCGCGACGACTCAAAGCGTCTTGGAACGCAGTGCGCCGCGTCTACAGGTCACGCGTGGCTACCGGCTTTTTGAGGAAAGGAAATGGCGCAGTAATTCTCTGTCATCTCGGTGGACACCCTAACCGCACCGTAAAGGAAGGGAGGAACGCCACCACCCGTTCGGCGCGATGCCTTTTTGTTGCGACTGAAAGAAAGAGACCTTGTAGAACGCCGCCGGGCTCGCCATTCTGCAGCATAGGTGCATTGCTTAGCCAACCGCTCTTGCCTTTCATCATCTGTCTCCTCGGCATGGCGCCGGCGTTTGCGCGCAGCAGGTCGCTCCAGCGACGCCCTCTACAACTGCTCAGACATGACTAAGCGGAGCGCGCCTGCGGCGCCCCGTTTATCCTCTCCTAGCGAGCGCCCTAACGCGGCGGGCCGAGGAGGCCGTCACGTGGTAGCCGCCGCGCCGAGCGTAGGAACGACTACGGCCGAACCATGGAGGAAAAAGATGCCCAGGCTTAGCTTGGTTAAGCCAAGAATGCGTTGCATATTGCGCGGTCTTTTTGCGCGAGGTATTGCTTGGCGGCACTCGATTTTCTCAGCAGGATGGATGGATGGAAAAAAACTTTATTGTCAATAAATTGGTGTTCGTGACCCCTACGGGTCACTGGGCGCCGTGGTCGATCCTTGGTCCAGGATGCCGCACTTGACTGCTGCCATCGTGGCTCGGCGCACAAGGAATCGTTGCGCTTCCTCGTCCTCGCTGGCCAGCAAGTGCTCCCACTGCATCACACTCGGGTTTATTCTTGGCTCTAAGTCTGCCTCAGGGCAGGTCCATGTGATATGTTCTAGTGTAGGTTTACCCTGCCACCACGGACATTCGTCTACATATCCACGTTGCAGCTTTTCTTCCGTCACGTCACACGCCGGCGCAGCACCCCTAGCGGGAGGAGCGGGAGTCAGGTGGTGGCTGCGGCCGCGCGCGACCGCGCGAGTTGGGGCAATACAGGTATTGGTTGGGGCCCTGCTTTTCCTCCGTGACGTCACGCGCCGGCGCAGCGCCCCTAGTGGGAGGAGCGGGAGTGAGGTGGTTGCTGCGGCCGCGCGCGACCGTGCGAGTTGGGGCCCAGCTTTTCCTCCGTCTGTCATGACGTCACGTCACGTGGTTTGGTGGCTGCCCGGCCGCGCCCAAGGGCTGAACTGAGTGATTGCAATATGCTACGCATAAAAAAAACTAGGCCGAACAGACGAGTTGGCGCCCCTGCTCTCCTCTTGTCGTGACGTCACGCTGCCACGTGGTCGTGCGCCGGAGCGAAGGAACGACCTCCACCGACGGCAGAAAAGTGCTAGCAATATTGTTTTCGCAGTAAAATTATCGAAGACACTTTGGAAATTCTAAAGTGTGCTTGGCGAAAGCCTTGTGGTCAACCCACTGCCGCTTCCCGCATGTGCGGTTTTTTGGCGACTACGGTCGCTTTTTTTATTGTAGTGTTTGAGAGCGCAGTTCTTTGTACCCGTATCGCGGCGTCGCCGTCGCCGTTGCCCGTTCGGCGTTCATTGTGTTCATTGGCGTTGGCGTTTTACTCTCCGATTATTTTAAAGAAAGGAAGTGCGCAAACATGCTCCCTGGGTCAGTGGACTCCTGAATCACGCTGTTGTGTTGTTGATGCGGCCGTATGAGCCGTTGCCTAGCAACCGTCGCGGTGGACACCCGGACCACACCGTACAGGAAGGGAGTGAGTGAAGAAACTTTATTTCCGCCAGAAGAAGACCCGTGCCCCTCCGGGTCCGCACGCAGGCGTCCGGGGAGGGGCAGCGTCGCAGCTGGAAGACTAACGGTATAGTCGCGCAGCTTCTGCTGCCAGGCGGGTAGCGTATCGTTGTATGCTAAGGTCGGCACTTCTGAGTATGGTCTCCCATTCCTCTGCATTATTGATTCTGCCATATCCTGGGGCACTGGGGCATCTCCATAGTATGTGTTCGAGTGTAGCGGTATGCCCGCAGAACTCGCACACCTCCGCATCCTCCCTCGTGTCACCTCCTGTCCAGCTCCTCCAGAGCGGGGATGCGAAGTTTCTAGCTTGGAGTCTTCTCCAGTCATAGGCCTCAGCCGAGCTAAGCGATCTATCCGGAGGAGGATAGATCCTTTTGTTCTTTTTCTGAATGTCTGTGATGCTATTAAAGGTATTGGTTTCCTCTTTAGTGCTGAATTCGTATGAGGTGTCCACGGCTCCCCGAGGTAAAGAGGAGCGGGCGAGCCTGTGGGCGGCCTCGTTTCCAACCAGACCCGAGTGGGCTGGGGTCCAGATAATTAGAATATTGTGGGCTGGGATAAAGTCTTTTAGATATTTAGCCGCCATTTCGTGGATGCGTTCCTTGCTGTAATTTCTAATTGCGGCTTTGCAGTCGCTTACTACGTATTTGGTACCTGGCTGAGTTAGAGCGATAGCTATTGCAACCTCCTCCGCCACAAGGGGTTTTAAGTCAAGGTGTCTTACAACGCGTAACGTTCTGCCTGAGTCCCCGACGGCTACGGAGACGGTGTCTCCTAGCGTGCCTACCGCGGCATCAGTGTAGGCCACGGTTCCCTGTGGCATCTTGCCTAGCTTAGCAGTCAGCTGTGCGACCCTGCTTTTCCTTCCGCCTTTGTCGTGGATGGTATGCATGTTTCTAGGTATGGGAGCGATAATAAGATGCTCTCTTATTTCTCTTCCCAGATCTGTTCTGGTGTTCACTGTGCTATCTACGGTTGCCCATTTCGCTAGCTGTAGGTATTTCCTTCCTGCGGGTGTGGATGTTAGCCTTTCGATTTGCGATGTTCTAACCGCTTCAGTCAGTTCTCTCCAATTGTTATGCAGGCCCATTTTCTCCAGTATATCATTGGACGTGGAAATGGGCAGCCCTAGCGCTCGTTTGACACATTTTCTGATGATTGTGTCTAATGCCTTTTCTTCGGTTTTGTTTATTTTCAGGAATGGGGTTGCGTAGCATATCCTGCTAACGATGAAGGCCTGCGTGAGTCTTAGTTTGCTGGACTCTGAGAGTCCTTCCCCCCTTCTAGATACCTTTCTGAAGGCTCTGACGACAAGTTCAGCTTGCGCTTTGAGCTTGTCTAGCGTACTTTTGTTTTTCCCTTTTCTGTTAATATACATGCCTAGGATTCTTATTTCCTCGACAATTGGTATCGTTCTATTTTCAAGTGTAACCTCGATTGCCGGTATCCTTTGACTGCGCTTGCTCATTGCTACAAATAGCTCAGACTTTTGCGGAGAGCAGCTGAGACCCACGCATTTCGCATGCTCGTTAATGATATCCGCTGCCTTCTGTAGCTTTTCTTTCATTTCTGATTCGCCTCCTTTCTTTAGCCAGACATTTGCATCATCTGCGTAGAGGCTGATGTTTAAGCCTTCTATCTCTCTAAGCTTGCGGGGAAGGTCCCTCATTACCAGATTAAAGAGAAATGGGGAGAGGACAGCCCCTTGTGGGGTTCCTCTGCATCCCATGGGGAACTCATCGGATGTGATGCCCTGAAAGGTAATGATAGCAGTCCTGTCCCTTAGGAACGATCGGATGTAGTTATAGGTGTTTTTTCCTACAGCTATCTCATTTAGCCCATCAAGGATGGCGTCATGGCTGACATTGTCAAAGGCTTTCTTAAGATCTATACCTAAGATCGCCTTCAGGTTGCCGAGGTCCAGCTGATCTACTATATCTCCATAGAGTCTTAGCATTGTATCTTGGGTGGTGAGCCCAGGCCTAAATCCGACCATTTCATCTGGCCAGAGGCCGTTATCCTCCATGTATTTGGTCAGTCTGGTCAGGATGACCTTCTCAAGCAGTTTCCCTACACATGATGTTAGTGAGATCGGCCTGAGGTTCTCCAAGCTCGGAGGTTTGCCCTGCTTGTGTATAAGCGTGATCTTGGCCTTCTTCCACTCCTCGGGGACAGCGCCTGCTTTCCACACTTGGTTGAGATACCTAGTGAGGCTATTTATTGATTCTTCATCCAGATTTCTCAACATTCTGTTTTCTACTCTGTAGAGCCCCGGGGCTGACCTTCGTTTTAGCTTCAGCAGTTCCATTCTGACCTCGGCTCTTAATATGGGGGCATCCAACTCCTCATTTGGTTGTCCCTTATAGTCGTCATATTTAGCGGCCCCATGGGGAGCAATATACAGTGACTTGAGCGTGTCAATAAGTTGCTCATCTGTGCCATTAAACTTATACCTAGCTTTTATTTGCTCAGTTCTCATAGCCGTCTTAGATTTATTTGGGTCTATAAGAAATTTGAGCAACTGCCATGTACTAGATTTTCCCATGCTTTTCTCCATTTCCTCGCATCTATTATCCCATCTCTGAGATTCCAACTGTCGAGCATACCTTTCTAATTCTACATTGTGTCTAGCTATTTCCCTCCTTAGGTTTCTGTTCCACCTTTGGCGCTTCAGCTGGTTATTTAGCTGTTCCTTCCTTTTGTACATGCTGAAGAGCCTGCTGTCCATTCTATCTTGGGAGTCATCTACCTTAACCTCCTCAGTTGCCCTTTCTACATGCTCAAGCAGCGTTGCCGTCCAGTTCTGGATACAGGTTATGTCACTATGCCCATGTTCTTCTCTGATAGCTCTGAATTTATACCAATCCGTAAGCTTCTCTTGCCTGTAGGTTGTAGGTTTCACGCTGACTTTTCTGTTGAGCTCGAGCTCCAGCAGAAAGTGATCGCTACCCAAATCTTCCTGTCGGTTCCGCCATTTCACAATACCAGCGTTCCTACATAGCGTAAGGTCGGGAGATGTGTCCGCTGTAACGCTGTTACCAGTCCTCGTGGGACAGGAGATGTCATTGGCTATGTAGAAATTGGATGCTACTATATCATCCAGTAGGGCTTGACCCTTGGCGTTGTTGCTTACGTAACCCCATTCCTGGTGCCGGGCGTTGAAATCGCCCATTATGATCAGGGGGTTTTTCCCCGCGAGTTTAGCTGCCCTTCTAAATATGGGGCCAAATTTTACTTTCATCTTTTTTGGTGGGCTGTAAATATTTAGAAGGAATATGCTACCCCTATTCTTTTTTCCAGTTAAAATTTCTACGCATACTGTCTCCGTTTCCTGGTTTCCAATGTCGTGTTGGATTACCGCGATGTTGCTTTTAACATACGTTACTACCTTGGTGTCGTTGCCATCCTAAATAAATAAATAAAATAAATAATAAAATAAATAAATAAAATAAAATAAATAAATAAATAAAATAAATAAATAAAATAAATAAATAAATAAATAAATAAATAAATAAAATAAGTAAATAAGACAAAGAGGGGCCGTAGTGAAGGAAATGAAAATTGTATATGAGGAAAGGAAATTAGGCGCTAACTTTGTAACGGCGCTAATGGACACCGCGAGCAAGGACGGACACCGCGGGCATGAACTATTAAAGGCTTTTGCCTTAAAACTGATTTAGTTTATGTGTTGGGTTTAACGTCACAAACCGGCACAGGCTATGGGGGCCGCCGTAATGAAGGGCTCCCGAAAATTCTACCACCGGGGGTTCTTTATCGTGCACTGACATCGCACAATACACGGGCCGTTAGAATTTCGCCTGCATCGAAATTCGACCGCCGCGGACGGAGTTGCACCCGCGTCTTTCGGGTCAGTAGCCGAGCGACGTAAGCACTGAGCCACCACCGCGGAAGCATCGGTGTCTACGCGTATTAGACCAGTGTTGCTATGTTACATTGTGTGGTCAGGTCGTTACTGTTTTGGTCACTGAACTCCATTGCTGACAGACGCGTCCTTGACAAACGTAAGTAGTAAGAGTTAACGCTCCTAAAAGCCGCCCGTGTGCTGTCCGATGTCAGTGCAGGTCAAAGATCCCCAGGTGGTCGAAATTATTCCGACCACTACTGCGGCACCTCTTTGTCTCTTTCTTCTTTCACTCCCTTCCTTTATCTCTTCTTCTACAGCTCGGTTCGGTTGTCCATCAGAGGAAGCCGCCATTGCACTAGCTATCACTCGCACGGAAGCCCGGTATATATTGACTCCAAAACAGCGATTTTAAATTTTGCTCGAGGCCGAGTTCATGTCCCTGCTTTTGGAATACTGGACTCGCCCGATGCACCCCCGCCCCGCCATGTGGAGCTGATATGGGTGCCTGCGCACTCCGGGAATCCCGGAAACGAGGCTTCCAACCTTTTAGCCCGAGGTTCTTTAAACAGGGCTCAGGTGGCCTCGGATCGGGGATTTACGAAGGAGCGCATGCACACATTCAGTGAGCTGACCCAGGCATACAGAGCCTCACGCCAGCTCTACCCCCCGCCCCACCCCTCCCTAGATAACAAACACGCAACACTCTGGCGCAGACTACAGACACACACTCTCCCCTCACCCCTTACCCTAGCCCACTATCATCCATCCTTCCCACTCCCGCATGCGCCCTATGCCCAGAACCCTTCGCTTCTTCCCTCCACATCCTTTCCCTCTGCCCGGCGGACCCTCCCCGCGGGACCTAGAGAACCTCAAGACCTGGGAGGACTGAGAGCCCCTGGTGCGCTCGGAGGACCCGGCCGTGCAGACCATCGCCACCGGCCGTGCTGCCAGTGTTATGGACCGTAGGAACATACACTTGAGTGCAGAGGGGTCGTGCGGGGACCCTGGGGCGTGCCCCGAATTCCTCTGTAAATAAAGTCTTTCTTTCTCCTCTTTCTCTGTGAGACAGTTACCGCATTATTTCCTTTCCGCAAAAATAGGTGCGATGTAACTACTGCTGAACCTGGTTAGTGGTGGTGGTGAAAACATTTATAATGCAATAAATATTTACAGAGAGGTGATTGGGGTAGGCCCTATTGGCCCTTTCCCCTAACAATACTAGGTGGAGCCCCTATTCCGGGGCCCCATTGGCAAGCAACGCCGCCCGCGTCCGGTGAACCAAGGCCTTTTGGGTCTTTAGGTCCTGACAGCCGAGCAGGGCCGCCTCCCAGTCCTCTCTGGTGGGGTTGGGGTTGGGGGGGATAGATGGGTTTGACTGACACGCCCAAACCATGTGGAAGGTGTCAGCCACCTCCCCACAGAACTGGCACGCGCCATCAAAGGATGTATTGAAATGTTTAAGCACCGCCGGGCACAGTACAGTGTTAGTAAGAATTTTGATGATTAGAGAGCGCAAGCTGTGGCGTATCGGGTACTCTACGCGGCTTCGCGTCTGTGACGTTGAGTGCGTTCAAGGAACTGGATAGGCAGCGCGCCCACCCTACCACCCTGGCTGGTGGTAGTTAATGGTTTATGGTGAGAGTTAGGACAGGATAACTTTATTTAGCTCTAGCGCAAGTGCTTTTATGCGGTCATATGAGTCCATCAGCAGCGGTCGGTTGCCCCTATTCCAGGGCTCCGCTGGATGCTGCCGTCAGCTTAGCTCGCCGTATCAAACCGTTCTGGTCATCTCCTCAGTCGCTGGAGAGAAGACCCTCCCATAGCTCCGCACTTGGGTTTGGTATAACTGGGACGACGTCGACTTTTTGACATGCCCATGTTATGTGATACAGTGTAGGTTTTTCATGGCAAAACGGACAGTTGTGGCGTAAAGTGTGGGGTAAATTTTATTTAGTGTGTTTAGATTTGGATATGACCCCGTTTGAAGTTGTCTCCATGTGACAGCCTCTTCTTTGTTTAAGGATTTTGCGGTGGTGGGCACCGCATCCCGCGTTCTTTGTAGTTGCTGAGTATGGCCGAGTATTCCTGAGGTACTTGCAGGGATTCCTCTAGGTCGTTGACGTTGGGTGCTCGGTAGTTAGTATATCCTCGAGCTATCCTGTCCATATCTTGATTTCCTGCCACCCTCGCGTACCCCGGTACCCAGATGATCTTATGCTTGATCGTCTTGTGCGGTTCTGCATGTGTTTGTTGCGTCTTGCTGTCTACAGAGCGGAGTATGCGGAGCGCTTTGTGACCCACTCTGCCGCAAAAATAGTTGCGGCATGCTGCTTGTGAATCAGTAAGAATTGTCAGTAACCGCCCAGTCCGATAGCCCTCCGCAGCCGCTACTGCGACGGCCGCTTCTTCAGCCTCAGCTATCGTGCAGTCTTACAGTGAGGCGCTGGTAATCTCGTGTAATTCCGAGTTGACTACAGTTGCCACTGCGTTGTTGGTGCCTTTTCCCCTTGCCATGGCACAAACCCCGCCGTACCCGCTCGCATTGGCACAAGTGTCACCCGCGACACCACACCCGATCTCACATGGCCCACAGCGAACATAATCGTTAAGTCTCACACGGTGCTCCAAGACAGCCTTGGAAGTGACCACTTTCCAGTCTCCACTATTATTGCTTATGATTCAAAGATTTTCAACCCTTGTTCGCAGCTTCTCACTGACTGGGACAAATTGCGCTCATACTTTGCAGCTGGTTCTACAGAACCCCGTACTGTCACTGATTGGACAGACAATCTGGTGAAGGCCATCCAGGTGAACAGCAAAAACATTAAAAATACCCCTAAGGCACCGCAGGTTGATCCGCATCGGGCTCATCTCTGGGAGGCCCGACGGGCACTTCTCAAGCGCTGGCGTCACCAGCGACACAATCGAAAATTGAGAATCCGCATAGCCGCTCTCACTCGCGAGCCAGAAGAATACGTGAACACGCTAGCCCGCGCAAACTGGGCAACCTTTTGTAACGACCTCAAGGGTACATTAAGCACAAAACGCACGTGGTCCCTCCTACGCGCTCTCTTAGATCTAACAACCACTAATTCTCAGACACAAGTAAACACACAACCTCTAATACAACTAGAGCTCCAAAAGGGCACCGACGTAATTGGCCAACTACGGGACACTTATGTACCCACACCCCTTCAGTCAGCAGATCCACCCAATCTACCTCCACATAACCCAGAACTTGATGCCGACATTCCCTTAAACGAAATCTGCCGAGCACTCTTCAGTATTCGCCGCTCTACGGCGCCGGGGCCGGATGGCATAACGTACAAGGCACTACTCAATCTGGACGAAGTCTCCCTCCAGGAACTCACGGAGCTCTTTGATAACCACTGGCAAGCTGGGACGCTCCCATCAGCCTGGACCCATGCCAGCATGCGATTTATACCCAAACCGGGCAAAGCCCTCACTCTTCAAAATTTGCGCCCCATCTCCTTAACGAGCTGTGTCGGCAAGCTCTTCGAGCATGTCATTCTCAATCGCCTGCAACCATTTCTAGAAACAACAGGCTTTCTCTCCAACGTTCAATTCGGTTTCCGCCCAAACATCTAGGCGCAAGACGTACTTCTTGCCCTTAAAGAGTCCCTCTTTTGCACCAAGCGCCGTACAGCCAGTACGCGAGCCATACTGGCCCTGGATATTCATAAGGCTTTCGACACAATAAGCCATGACCATATCCTCACGACATTAGCCACCACGAGATGCGGCACCCGCATATGGCAGTATATTCGGGCATTCCTTCAGGGACGCACGGCAGAACTCCACCTTGGGGATATTGCCTCCCAGCCTTTCCCCCTGCCTAACTAGGGTACCCCACAAGGGGCGGTTCTGTCACCTTTACTTTTTAACATTGCCCTAGCGCCACTGGCAAAGGCCTTTGCTGCTATCCCAGGGCTCCACACAGCCATATACGCAGATGATATAAACCTCTGGACAACGGGAGGATCCCATGGAACAGCCCAGGATATCCTGCAATCTGCCATAGACATGACCAGCACTCATTTAGCGAACACAGGCCTCCGTTGCTCTCCAAATAAATCAAAACTCCTGCAGCTGACGCCCCTTCCCAGTGACCCCTAGATTGAACTGCACATGTACGGGAATCCAGTGCCCACTGTGCCTCAGGTGAAGATTCTCGGCCTTCTCATTAGCAACACACTCGATGCAACCGCCACCCTTCAGCTCTTGCAAAGACAGGCCAGACAGGTCGCTGCATTTATCAGGCGGGTGGCAGCACGCAATCATGGGCTGTCTGAACGCGAGACTCTCAATATGACAAATGCACTAATCATTAGCCGCATTATATCCCACCTCCCTTACCACATACTCACTCAGCGCCAAACACAAGAGGCACACATCCTAATATATATATAGTATTTAGCTCAAGAGGAAAAGTCATCCATAGCAACCAAATTAACATTTTTATTAATGGCCACTCACTTGAACGAACACACTCATTTAAGTATCTTGGAGTCATTCTAGATGAACATATTCACTGGAAAAATCACATTAACGCCGTCTGTTCGAAGTTGGCCTCAGGCTGTTACGCCTTACTACAGGCCCGCGATTGTTTTAACACACAAACACTGCGTACCCTTTATTTTGCACTTATTAATAGTCATTTAACATACTGTATAGAATCATGGGGTTTGACATACAATACTTACCTTGATCCTATCCGGCGATTACAAAAACGGGCTATCCGAATTGTAACACAAAGCAAGTAAACCGAGCCAAGTAAACCACTTTTCCAGTTATTAAATATCCTTCCTTTTGACCTTTTGCGCTCTTTAAAGATAGCGGTGTGTGTAAACAACATAGTCAAATATAATCAACCTTTCAATGCCTCCCTGTTTCGCTCATCTTCTCGACTCACAAGAAACCTTACACATAGTAACTTTAATCTACCACCGAATTATAACGTTTACAGCGAAAGATTGGTGCAGTTTTCAGGAGCCAAGGTTTGGAATGCTTTACCCCCAGATATAAAACAGTCTCATGAAACAAATAGAGCATTGCGAACATACTTTATGAGCCTTATTTGACATATGTGACAATTGTCTTCGGTTTGTGTCTATTGTACCATGTTGTTCATGAAAGATTTTTTTTTCCTTCTGCTGTAAAATGCACATTATTTTATTTTTTCCTTGTTGTATGATGCATTTGGGTCTTTTGCCGTGATTTTGTGCTTTTCATTTTTCACAAGTGCTGTGTCATTGCCTTGATATATTTTGTTTCTGAACCCCACACTAGCCTCTGGCTATGGGTTCAGTCAGTGTTTTGGTAATTTGTATGGCAAAAGTAGAAATAAAATGAATGAATGAATGAATGAATGAATGAATGAATGAATAATGCGCACGGCTGTCACCTCCGCCCTACGTCTTCCACGGACAGTTAGCACGAATCGTCTCCTGGTCACTGGTACCCACAATACAGTGATCGAATTAATAGAGGCTCAACGCACCAACCAATTAGTCCGCCTGAGTCACACAGAAACAGGACAACGTCTACTGCGACAGCTACGTCTCAATCCACCCATTCCCACCCCAACAAGTCCTACACCTTACATGATTTCTCTGCGCACTCAGGATCACATATATCAGAAGCTCCTACCGCGCAATATGAGCACATGTCTCCATCGTGGTAGGCGGCAGGCATGAGCGAGCTATTACACCAAAGCATACAGCAACCGCTCCGATATCCTTTATGTGGACACAGCACAAAATTCTAAAGGACGATATTTCACGGCAGTTGCAGCCTATGAAGACGGCACAGTGGGGGCTGCCGCCACTATCCGGACTAATTCGCCTGCAGAAGCGGAAGGAGCCGCTATCGCACTTGCTCTGGCCCACTCCATCATTGACAAAAACGTAACCGAAATTTTCAGATTCCCAGGCCGCGTATCACCACTACCTAAAGGGCGTGGCGACGCCGGCAACACGTCGTATTCTTGCCACAGTCACCTCTCTCGACCGAACGGTTCCTCTGTCGTGGGTCCCTGCGCATGCCTCAATCCCCGGTAATGAGCGCGTTCATGCGCTGGCCCGGAAACTATCCTCCCGGACCCGGATGATCAGGCACCCAACCCGGCGAAAGGGGCTACATCGGTCCTGTCTACATATCATCAAATCACAACGTTCTACAAACTCAGCCGCATGACACTGCCATAATCCCACAGTACCTTGTTGCCCTCATCCAGCGCCACATGGCGACAATTACAGACAGGCTGTTTTATTTCCCCCCACCGTCTCTCATGCTTTCACCCCACCTTTCCTCCTGATTCTACCACCTGTGGCGTGGGGTGCGCAATCCACACTTTGCCACTACCTTTGGGAATGTCCTTCCCCAAAGGCAGCACCCCCCATCCCCAATCCCACTCATTCTTCCTGGGAGGCTGCTTTACGTACCACTCAGCCCGCAGGCCAGAAATGGCTAGTGGATCTAGCTCTCCGTGAAGCACAAGCCCGTGGACTCCTGGACCAGTAGAGGACCACCCTGGCGTATGTTACAGCTTCCACATACACTTGTATCCTGGGATGCGTGTGTTTTATTATTGCGAACGCAATACTACTCGCACTTTCAAGCTTTCGCGTGACCCGGCCGCAGTTACGTTCGATCTTTGGCGGAGTGAATATGGGCGACCAACTCGCTCCTTCAGGCCCGGCTGCAGTTACGCCGCGCCGCGCACCTGTGGCGCTACTGCCGCTGTGACGTCATACCAGCTGTAGATTGTTTTCTTTCTCTCAATCGCAACAACATCAAAAACAAAATATAAAAAAAATACCGAAGACGCTTTGAGTCGTCGCGCAGCGCGGCCGGTAGCCACTCGTGACCTGTAGACGCGGCGCACTGCGTTCCTTCAATTGGAGGCGCTGCGCCTTTGCTTTCGCTACCTACCAGGCTTAACCAAAGCTAAGCCCCCCGCAAATGTTTTATTGCGAAAGCAGTTTGAGCCCTTCAGCGTCATCCCGGCGGTGTAACCACGTTTGACCTTTAGCATGGCCTCCGCTGTGATGTCGCGCCAGACGGAGAGAGACAGAGCCCCAACTCGTCTCGTCGCGGTCGTCCCAGCGTAACCACGGTGCGCCGTGCAGCAGCTGCGCCCCCAACTGAGCTCGTCGCTGCTGTCCCAGCGGATCCGCGCCGCGCCGCGCAGCAGCTGCGCGCAGCTGTCGCGAATAAAATAAAAAATGAAAAAGAAAAAAAGAATACAGAGAAATAAAAATGAAAAATGAAAATAAAATAAGAAATGACATAGAAAAATAAAAATAAAAAAGATAATAAAAATGAAAAAGAAAAATTACAAATGAAAAAAATAAAGAATAAAGATAATAAAAAATTTGCGAAACAAAAGCTGAGCATGGTGGCAATCGACACCACCCGTTTCAAAAGGGGCGCTCCTATCCATCCATCCATCCATTCAGCGGTTATCCGTAACCTCGGCCGCCGGCTTTGGCCGCGTAGCTCGGAGCTTCTAGACAATCATCCCTTAGCGTCAGCCGCTCGTTTTGGCGACCGAGGCACGCATCAATCTCCCAGCACATGGGGGCCCTCGTGTGTTGAGTATAATGCCATGTGAAACAAATGGACAAAACTTAGATAAACATAAGCTTTACTAAGAGCACTACCAAGACACACCACCAGCGAAACCAGGCGCAGCCAGGGCTTTCGCAACTTACCGGGCTTAACCAAGCTAAGCCTCTGCCAAATTTTTTAAGCGGTCAGCCCTTGCCTCTCTGCGCTCTTTGTGGAGGTTAGGGTTCATATTTCTTGGTATTGGTGCCACCTTGAGCGTGCTGCGGTACTCTTTGGAGATCGTTCCAGTTGAAGAAGAAGAAGAAGAAGAAGAAGTTTATTCACATCACATTACATGATGCAGGAAGCCTGCAGAAAAAGCTGCCAGAAGCCAGCTTGAGAGGGCCGCAGGCCCCCTTTCATTGGCAGTTGGCGGAATGTCGTAAAAAAAAAGTTTATACACAGCATATTTTATCACAACATGTAAAGAAAAATTTATCTCAATATCTCAAGTTCTCAATATTTATCGAATTTGCTCGGTGTAGCCCAGTTTCTTTTAGAGAACTCTGTCTGTGGGGGTGTGCTGTAGTCTGCGCATTTGTGCAACATGCTGCGCTTCCCGTAGTTCTTCGAACGTGTTGTGCTGTCCCAAGGCTAAGAGCTTTTCAGTTGAGGTGTTATGGGGTAGTCGAAGCTCGGTTTTATACGCTTTGCGTAAAATCGCGTCCACCTGTTGAATTTGACTCTTGATATGGTTGTAGTACGGGAGACTGTATGTCGCCCGGCTGACCAGTAGGCTCCTGACCAGCTTGAGTGTGTCTTCGTCTCGCATGCCATGACGTCTGTGTGAGATGCGCATAATCATGCGGGCCACTTGGAGTGTAGATGCCTTTAATAGTGCAAGGGTATGAGTACAGTGCTGATTTGACTGTATCCACATCCCTAGGACTCGTATGAGTGTCTTCTCTGGTATTGGTTCTCGCGAGAGTTTGCTCACACAGTGAACGCTGCGGCCTATTTCTGAAGTGCCGCGTGTCTGCCACAAGGCTGTCAGCGCTAACTCATGCAGCCCACATCTCTCTCTCACTATCTAACGTACCTCAAAGCGGGATTCAGGCGTCCAGTGACTCCGGAAGCCAGCTAGGCACACTTTTTCTTAAAATAATCGGAGTCTAAAACGTTGTTAATGTTGTATTACGTGGTTCATGCGAAGGAGCAGACAAGTTCCCAGGGGTGAAGCGACGTTTATTGCCACATGTTCGTCGGTGCGTGGCTGGTCGAGATAAGCCCGCGCACAGGTGTTGTTGTGACTGAGAAAAGGATGAAAAGGAAATTGTACGGGCCTGCCTACTGGCTCGAGCCAAGCCACCACCGCTGCCACGTGCAGATAGAGGAGAGTTAAAAGATCAGAGGAAAGCGAAAAAGGAAAGAAAAGACGCGTGTCGCAGCAACAACTGCGTCCGCCGGAGCGGATGCTGCTGAAAAAACAGATAAGCGGCCGAAGCCGCGCTCGCCGAAGCGAAGACAGATACCCGCGCGCAGGTTGCTGCGCACGCCTTTTATTATTTTCGCGTGCCTGCGCATTAGCGACAGCGGCGATAAGCCGGACACCACAGTTAACGCCAACGCCAATGAACAAAATGAACGCCGACGGCCGCGTTTCTGCCAAAACGTTGTCCATTTCAACGCATGCAACGCTTTTACTACCGCCACGTAGCTTAAAGCACGACTAAGGTGTCCCCTGTTCGGGGGGGGGGGGGGGGGGGGGCAGTTATGCGCTTTGTTTTCGAAGCGGTCGCTATTCATCAGCATGCTGGCCACATCTCTCTCCCTCTCACCACACCACGTACCTCAAAGCGCGCGATTCAGGCGACCACGTACACGAATGAGATGTCCACAGTCCCAGAGGGGAGGTGGGGGGGGGGGGGGGGGGGCGTTATGCGCCTTCCCCTTGCCTGCCGCTTGCACGTTTAGAGAGAGAGAGAAAGGAATTTTAATGAGGGAAAGGTGGAGAGGTCGGCCGGTGGTAACATGGCCCTGGCCTGCTACTCCACAGCTTGCACGTTTAATGCACGTTTAACAACCCCAGGTGGTCGAAATTATTGAGGAGCCGGCTCCCTCCACTACGGCGCCTCTTTCTCTCTATCTTCTTTCACTCCCATCTTCTTCCCTTCCCTTAAGGCGCGGTTCAGGTGTCCGCCGATATGTGATACAGATACTGCGCCATTTCCTTTCCTCAAAAACCAATTTACCAATTTTAGCCGGCTCCGGAAAAAATTCAGGGGGGCACTCTGTTGACCTAAAGTGCGGTGAGGCGAAAGCCTTAAGCACGGTGTTGCTGCTTGTGTCACTGATGTGTGACTAAGATGTTAAGCTTCACCTCTAATATCCTCTTTACACTGGCAGCCTAACTATAGTTAACGTTAACTGCAGTTATAGGTCTTAACAATGGTTAGCGCAAACCATA
This sequence comes from Amblyomma mixtum, assembly GCF_055824585.1. Lineage (NCBI taxonomy): Eukaryota > Metazoa > Arthropoda > Arachnida > Ixodida > Ixodidae > Amblyomma > Amblyomma mixtum. The sequence goes on along the minus strand of NC_143015.1, from coordinate 46,685,848 downwards.
GTTACCTGCGCTTACACGCGGTTTGGGCATGTCGGTTAGAGTGACAGAAACCACCATGTGATTTCCTTCATTGTGAATTTTTTTGCAACTACAGTAGTGGATTATTAAACAAGATTACATTAAAAAAGGATAAATGAAAGAAAGAGAGGTTGTTTCTCGCACTACTACCTGCAGGGCAGAGCACGGAAACGCACAGGCGCACACTCTCGCCCGAGATCTCAGCTGCCGAGCAGAGTGTATGATCGGCCTCCCTGCTTCCTCTGACACTAATATCTCACGCGCTTCTCTACTCAGCACTTACACGGACATACTACAGCACTACCGGCTCGAAAGATGTATCTATCCTTCCGCACACCGTGATCTAACAAGACGCGAGGCCGTCCAATGGCGCAAACTACAAACTGGCAGTTTTCCATGCCCCCTCTTATACAGCAAGATCTTTCCACAACAGATAGACCCCATGTGCAAACACTGCTCAACTCCAGCCACTCTCACACACATGGTGTGGACTTGTACACATTACAACACAAACAACCCAAACACCCCAGAGACGTGGGAGTCTCTCCTGCGTACTTCCGAGCCGGCAGACCAACGCCGGCTTATCCAGCGCGCGGTGGAGGCCGCGACATCCCAAGGGATCCCCGCCGACCTCCTCTAAGCCAGCGCAACCGGTCCTTAGACTGGTCCCCTGTTTTGGGAGCAATAAAAGAAATCACCACCACCACCGCTTGCGCATTTGCGGGCATTAACGAAAACCTGAAAGGAAGTCTACAAACAATGATCATAGTTGACTTTATAGCCGACAATAGCCACCTGTACCCACTACTTTCCTAGGAGCAGCAATGCTTTTCTTCCTCAATGAATGTGAGCATTGTGCCTACAGTGAACTATAATTGTGCCGCTTTTGACAGCAATCGCAACGCGTGTGCGTCATTAGAGGAGTCAAGCGCGGTGCCTCGACTGGTGTGCGATATCGTGTCTTGTGAGCGTATCATTCTTTTCCGACGTTGAACACTGCGGCTGTGATGGCTTTGAGCAGGCCTGTGGCGGACGTTGCGGACGACGCCGACGCTGAATTTTGGGCTGATTTCGCAGCGCATCAGGCAGCACTTCAACGCCTCCGCTTGCAGCAGCTTGCTCTGAGCGCCGACATCGACATGCTGGAAGCGAAGAGCAGGCGTCATCGAAGGCGAGCTAAACGCCTTTTGTTGGCGGCGATGGTGCAATGCACACGGCAGCGTGGTGTATGGATGCACCCGTGCCCAGAGTCGTGGTATGAAACGACGTTGCCACATCTTCCGGACAGCAGCTTCCGCGAGAATTTCCGAATAAACTGCTCCACATTCCAATACATTGTGGGCGTTTGTGAGAGCATGCGGCGGCAAGATACGAACATGCGAAAGGCAATTACGTTCGAAAAACGTGTGGCGATTGGCCTTTACCGCCTCGCAACATCAGCTGAAGAGCGGACTGTCGCCAACCTCTTTGGCGTGAGCCCTGCCTCCGTCAATCTGGTGTTCAGAGAGTTCTGTGGAGTGATTTTGCAGAACTTGGAAGCGCGATTTGTGGGCTTCCCGAAGTGTCATGAATTGCATGAACATATGCGCCAGTTCACAGCAATTTGTGGCTTCCCACAAGGTGTTGGTGCACTGGATGGCTGCCATATTGAGGTGTGCCCTCCAAAGGAGGAGGCGGCAGATTATTACAACTATAAAGGGTGGTAGAGCACCATCCTCCTTGCTGTGGTTGACCACACTTACAAGTTCCTGTACACGAACAGTGGGAGTCCTGGAAGGAATAATGACTCTGCCGTGTTTCAGACCTCACGTCTTCCACGTATTCTATCCAGTAATCTCTTCCAGTCAGCAACAAAGGAAATTCAAGGGGTACAAGTTGGTCCCGTCCTCCTTGCTGACCAAGCGTTTGCTCTGCAGAGGCATGTTATGAAGCCTGATCCCTTTCCTGGTGCTGCTGGGTCGCCCGAACAGACCTTCAACTAGCATTTATCAAGCGCCAGACGTGTTGTTGAAAACGCGTTTGGACGAGTGAAGGCACGCTTCAGAATGTTGTTGAAGGGCCTTGAGTGCGATATTCACAATGTGAACAATGTGATCCGCGCTGCTTGTGTGCTGCACAATATCTGCGAGTGCCTCAGTGATCAGTGCGATGCAGGCTGGCTGAGTGTGGTGCAAAGCGCAAACGAAAGGCGTCCTCAGCCATTATGCACGAGTAGCCGAATAGAGCCATCGGGAATAGCTGTGAGGAATGCCCTAGCCAAGCACCTTGCAGACAACTGAAACATTTTGCAAGAGTCTGCTATGTCAGCTGCTGGTCCTAATGAGAGTGAGCGTGCCACTTTCTCCTTCTTTTGCTCTTTGAAGGATTGGCATAGCTAGTGCGACTAGGCGAGCGAACAGTACAGTTCCATCACCACATGCAGCACCACTTTGTACTGTGCTTCTACTCGGGCTGTCTGCATTATGCCGAAGTCATAGCACAATGCCATATGCATCCCCCCCCCCCGCACACACACCAGAACAGCTTGCATAAGGGTACGTGCTCCATTATGGCACCTCCAAACATAGAAATGATCCTCCTGATAAGCAAGAAAGGTTGTGTCATTTGTGTTTCATGCCTGTCTACTGGTTTGGTTTGGTTTATTGGGGTTTAACGTCCCAAAGCAACTCAGGCCATCAGGGACGCTGTAGTGAAGGGCTCCGGAAATTTCAACCACCTGAGGTTCTTTAACGAGCACTGACATCGCACAGTACATGGGCCTGTAGAATTTCGCCCCCATCGAAATTCGACCAACGCGGCCGGGATCGAACCCGCATCTTTCGTGCCAGCAGCCGAGCACCATAACCACTGAGCCACCACGGCGGGGCCGTGCCTGTCTACTACTGGATGGCTGAATGAACTGGAATTATTTTAGCTGGGGTAAATGAAGGTTTTCTTTCATTGTGGGCCACATAAATGTACTTAGGGTGAATACACAGTCTGCTCCTGCATGGCAGCTTCAAAGGAGATGCTGTTTAACACAAGTTGCCTGCTCTGGCATTGCTGGATTTTTTGTTGATTTTTATCGTTTGGTTTTCTTCAGCCTCAGTATTCATACTTTTCTTGGACTGTGGTTTAAGCTGTCATATTTTTTCTCACATGTGGGCTTCTGATGAATATGCTGCTCCTCTCTTTCAAATTATCTGCGACATTGACTTTGCGGTCCTGCGACATTGATCTGCGGTCCTCTTTTCATCACTGTTCAGTTTGTGATGGGTCAGACAGTTGCATCTGACCGTCTTTCAAGGTTGGCTAATCCTTGGCATGTCTTTCTTGACAAAGATTGTTGTTTGGCTTCCAGTATGCTTTTCATCTGTCACGTTCATTAATATGGGTTCCAACAGCTTTGCTGCCTTGAGCAAAAATATTCTTGCACACTGACCCACCAGCAGCTGTACCAGGCTGGAAATCAGCCTATGGCAGCGTGTTTGAGAAGTTAATTCTGGCTTGCTTTCTTCTGACAGTACAGTTCTGATGCCGTGTTTCCTGCCTTTCTTAGTAGTGGATGGCTCGATGAGCTGAGCAATTCTAAATGCTTGGGCTAGTTGAGGTTTAGTTTTGTTCGGGGCTACGTAGATGTGCTCAAGATGAATAGATGTGTGGTCCTGCTGCGGAGCAGCTTGAGAGATGTGGCACTATGTAACAGGAGTGTGCTCTGTGTTTCTATTGAGGATTAGGGGAAGATGGTGGCCGCAGGTTGGCACACGAGTTTTGCTCTCGCTGCAGCAGAGCTGATGGGTTGCTGGTCAGCTGGCGCCATTTATTATTACTTCTGTAAGAAAGAGAGTTGGGGTTTGCTGCCTCAGCGGCTAGCGCTGCCGAAGGAGAGGAAGATGCCAGAAGACGAAGCTGACGAAGCTGACGAAGCTCGGGTGCGCGCTTGCGAACGCCGGCCTGCTGAGCAGCACTGCTGGGACAAGGACTGTGCCCGACCACACTAACTGTGCGAGTTTCCACATTACACTTGGTGGAGGTGCTGCTTGTTCTCCCCGTGGATCTACGCCACGATGCCCAGGCTACCAGGCTCTACCATGACTTCCGACACCTCGGTCCAACCTACCCAGGCTGTCATCTGTTCCGGTGCCGTCCGTCAGCGCGACCCGACAATCTTCAGCGGCACTGACGACACCGACGTAGAAGATTGGCTGGCCTCCTACGAACGCGTGAGCGCCTACAACAAATGGGATGACGTCGTTAAGCTCACGAACGTCATCTTCTACTTGACTGACGTCGCCAACTTGTGGTTCCGCAACTACGAGGCGGATTTTACTACCTGGGCGGCTCTCAAAACCAGCCTGACTGACGTCTTCGGCCGCCCCGTTGTCCGAAAACTTCGTGCCGAACAACGTTTGCGCAGTCGTGCCCAGCAGAATGGCGAGAATTTCACCAGCTACATCGAGGACGTTGTTGACTTGTGTAAGCGGCTCAATCCATCTATGAGCGAGGCTGACAAAATCAAACACATTCTGAAAGGGATTGAGGACGACGCATTTCAGATGCTGGTGTCTAAAGATCCTCAAACCGTCTCAAACGTCGTCTCTTTGTGTCAGAGCTACGACGAGCTCCGAAAACAGCGTCATGCCACCCGGCGTGTCATTTGCCCGGACGGCAACCATTCGAGCTTGGCGGTAGGCGGTCCTGCTAACGATCAGCCGACCCTTCTTCAGCACATCAAGCAGTTTGTGCGAGAGGAGGTCGCCCGTCAGTTATCGCTGGTTACCTCCCAACCCGCCCCAACGCCATCACTATCGCCTTCGATTCAGCGTGTAATCCAGGAGCAGGTAGCTGAGGTCCTGCTGCCCACTAACCTACTCTGGTCACTGCACCGTTGACATACGCTGAAGCAGTCATCCGGCCAAGACCTCAGCCGGTTCTTCCGACTTATGCGCCGCCTGTCAACGTGTACCCTCAGCAGCAGCTCACCCCTGCACTGCCACGCACTCACCATCCTTTGCCTCGCACCGGTCCCCGCCCTGTGAATCCGTGGCGCACCCCTGACAACCGCCCCATATGCTATGCCTGCGGTCTCGCTGGTCATGTGGCCCGCTGTTGCTGTACGCGCGGATCCGGTCCTTACGACTACGGGCGCTCGCCAACGAACGACGCTTCATTTCCCTCCGTCCCTGTCTCTTCTCCTCTGCCGCCTCCGAATCCCTCTCCGCCTCGCTCCGACTCCTACAACCGAAGCCATCGGTCACCGTCTCCTCGACGCCATTCGCTCTCTCCTATGCGCCGCCGGTCCCCACCTCTTCAAGCGGAAAACTAGGCGCCGCAGTTCCGGAGGCAAGAACTGCGCCGTCAACGACCGTCTCAAGCCCTATGAACGTTATTGAAGTGATCGTTGAAGGTGTTACTGTTGACGTGCTTATTGACACTGGTGCTGCCGTGTCCATCATTAGTCGCAACTTCTGCCGCAAATTAAAAAAAGTGATGACGCCGCTTTCTGACCTTTCGCTTCGCACCGCCAGCGCTGACCCCATTTGCCCTACCGCAGCGTGCACTGCCTGCCTCGTCATCCAAGGCCTCTCATACACCATTGAGTTCTTCGTTCTCGCCCGCTCCTGTCATGACATCATCCTCGGGTGGGACTTTCTGTCCGCGCATCACGCCATCATTGACTGTGCACGTGCGGAAATTGATTTGTCGCCGCTGTGTGATGCTCTTCTGGACGCCTCCCCTGTTACCGCCGCGCCTATTCTCGCCGCTGACGACGTCGACGTACCAGCTTTCTCTTCTGTTCTCGTGCCGCTGACTTGTGCTGCCCTCTCTGACGCTACTGTCCTTTATTCACCCTCACTTCTTTGTGCGCACCGAAAGTCTGTCTTGCTCCCTCATGCCGTGCTCACACTTGCTGGTGGTTGTGGCGCTCTGTACGTCGCGAACCCGTTGCCTTTCCACCACTTTACTTCGGGGAGAATCACTTGGTACGGTTGATGTCATCGATCTCGACGACGCTTCTTCTGTCCTTGATGACCCTAACGCCATGACATCAACGCCCTCACTCCTCCCGCCGACATCGCCGACTCGTCCTCCCCGGATATGTTTTCCCATTCTGTCGATGCCGCTCTACCACCTCACCAACGCGCCCAGCTCATCGCTTTCCTGCAGCGCTTCCGCCCATCCTTCGACTCTCCTCAAGCACCGTTGGGTCGTGCCGCAGCGGTTCGCCACCATATCGACACTGGCACCCATGGACCCTTGCGCCAACGCCCCTACCGCGTCTTCTCCGCCGAGCGCCGCATCATTGATGAGCAGGTGAACGACATGCTACATTGCGGCGTGATCCAGCCCTTTCACAGCCCGTGGGCTTCTCCAGTCGTGCTCGTCAAGAAGAAGGACGGATCCATTAGATTCTGCGTAGACTACCGCCGGCTAAACAAAATTACTCGGAAGGATGTCTACCCCCTGCCTCGTATAGACGACGCGCAGGATTGCCTGCAGGGAGCGGAGTACTTTTCTTCGTTGGATCTGCGCTCTGGGTACTGGCAGGTGCCGATGGCCGACGTCGATCGCCCGAAAACAGCTTTCATCACGCCTGATGGGCTGTATGAATTTAATGTGATGCCCTTCGGTCTCTGCAACGCGCCTGCCACTTTTGAGCATATGATGGACAACATCCTCCGTGGCCTTCAATGGCAGACATGCCTCTGCTACTTGGACGACGTTGTCATCTCTCAGAATTTTGCGTCTCATCTTCTTCGCCTCGAGAGTGTTCTTCGCTGTCTCAGTGACGCTGGCCTGCAGCTAAACTTGAAAAAGTGTCGCTTCGGCGCTCGTCAGCTGACTATCCTAGGCCACGTCGTGTCCAAGGATGGAGTACTCCCGGACCCTGCCAAGCTCCGCGCATTTGCTGATTTCCCGAAGCCCACATCCCTGAAAGAACTCAGAAGCTTTCTTGGCCTTTGCTCCTACTTTCGCCGTTTCATCAAGAATTTTGCTGCCGTTATCGCCCCGCTGACGCAACTTCTTGCTGGTAGCCACGACTTGTCGACTTGGTCCCCTGCATGCGACGAAGCTTTTGCAACGCTGCGCAGCTCCTCACCTCTCCTCCGATCTTGCGCCATTTCGACCCTTCCGCGCCAACAGAACTGCACACAGACGCCAGCATTGGTCTCGGTGCTGTTCTAGCTCAGCGGAAACCTGGTTTCAATGAGTACGTGGTAACAAGATATTCCTCAGATGCGTCTAAACCTTCATGTAGCCATGTGATGTTTTGGTGGAAGGTGTGCCGCTTGCATACTTCTATTCAGATGGTGACTGTCGGCAGAGGCTATGAAGTGTACGGCTTCAAGGTGGACAAGACAACTCTTTAGCCAATTGTGTTGTCAAGCTTTTGCTGCTTTTTTTCCAAATCTCAGGCGCCGCATGAAAGACTGTTCGCGCTTATCCTCCAGAGCCCTACTGCGAGGCAGCCACTTTGCCCTCCCCTTGAGTTGCAGTGATCATCTTTCATCAAGCAGTTATGGCGACAAATATGACTGTGTGGCCAGCGTCGACAGTGTGCAAAGTGTGTGTGGGTGTGTTGCGCAGCATGGCATGAAGGTACTATCTAGGATACTTTGCTATTACGCTACGGGAATTAACCCCCTGTAGCAACATGAACGTGAATCTCTTCAACCACACGTTTGTAGTCCTGTACGTTTTGTCCAGCCACGAGTAAAGTGCAGTGCGAAAGTTTTATCTTGCGCTTATCGTACATTATGTGCCAGGATTTTTTTATTTCTTTGTTACTTGTCATGATTTATTTTTGTGAATGATTCTGCTAGTGGACAGTTCTGCCCGGGAACGAACCAGTCCATTCATATTGATGCACGACTGTATCCTCCTTGCTGTGACTTAGCATTTGGGGAATGCTAGGAACCTGTTCGTGACATGGTGTGCACAAATTTATTCCAGTAGAAGTTCAACTATCTCCAAGTTCAGACTTGTTTCCTTTATTGTGGATGGTTTAGGCAACACATGGCTAATTATTTTCCCATAACAAAAGTTATTGTATGCTTATGCAATCTGAAAATCAAGAACACAGGCCCTGGTAACAAAGCTACAATAAATCTCCAGTTCATTGTGTCAAGATTCTAGGCATTTTAATTGGCTTTTGCTAGTGAACAGGACTTTGAAAAAGTGTGATGTAATAAATATGTTTGCAATGACCTACTTGCATGCAATGCACGTTAGACGTGCATGATTTTATGTCAGAACTAATTCATCAGCATCAGCCTGATTACACCCAATGCAGGGCAAAGGCCTCCCATTTTTCTCCAGTCCTTTGCCAGCTGCGGCCAAAGTATCCCCGCAAACTTCTTAACCTCTCCGCCCACCTGACTTTCTGCCGTCCCCTGCTACGCTTGACTTCTCTTGGAATCCACTTTGAGAGAAGGTTATATTTAAATTCCCAGTCTCAGCTGGAATACTCACTTTCATAGCGGAAGCTCATATAGGTACAAACCAAATGAAATCCCTGTAGCAGAGATTACTCAGTGCGCAGGCACTGCTTTGCTGCTGTGAGGCAGGTGGTATGATACTGTAAAGATTAACTATTTTAAGCCAAATGTTTGGGAGAATAGGTACATATGTAAGGATAAAAAACAGCACAAAATAAAGGATGAGAACTTGACAAAACAAAGTGCTGATTGTGAACTCGTCTTCTATTCCACTTGTTTCAAATTGTACAGTTTGAGAAGGGAAACACTGCTGTGTAGGAAAATGTGAGATGGATAGATGGGTTGCTGTTTAATACATTACTAAACACCACTGCCAATCTGTAGAAATGGGCACAGCCAGCAAATTTGGCCTTGCATTACAAGTTATCCCCTTAAAGAGCTTGCCCCCTTTACGTTATAGGACATGCGTCCTGAAAAAATATGGAAGCTGGAGATTCACCAGCTAGGTCAGCCTGCTTGAGGAAGAAATGCAAGATTGCTAGACTACACAACTCCTTTAGTGTCTTGGCCCGGGCCTTAGTTTTTGGACTTAATAATTTAAGTGGCCCTTGCAAGTTATATAACGGTCAAAAATTATGCCCAAATATTTAATACTGATTTAAAATTTAATTGTAGATTTGCAATTATGGTAATTTGATACATGAAGGAGCAGCGGTGGGTTACAAAAAGAGGTTTAGTTTTTTGCTGATTGACAGAGATTTGGTTGTTTCATTAACATTTTATAAAAGAACAGCATCCACTTGCAAAAAGGTCATGCCATAAGTAAGAGAGGAGTGACAACAGAAATGAATGGCATCTAAGCATATTGAAATAATCTAGGATGAGTAACAACACAAGACAAATTGGTAACATATAAATTAAACTAAACTATGAACAAAACTGAACTTTGACGTACACCAGATTGTAAAAACTACAGAGAATGTTTACTACATTTGAATCGGAGCGAAAGTGCGGACTTGTGCTACGTAGAAGACGACGGTGAGCAGGCAGTGCTGCAGGACGGAGCAGATGGAAGTTGATGAAGACCACGCTCTCCAATGTACACTGCGAGAGTGTGGTGCAGTTTAACATGAGCCGTGTTGGCTGCGGTGACAGCCTAGTGGTTTTGCTGAGCGGCCATTAAAGGAGATCTGTTCGCACAGCCGTGGGTTCGGCTCCCAGCCATGGATATTGATTCAATTTTTTTATCTTTTTCAAGGTTTCACTTCGAACTTGCATCTCAAGCAAACTAGGTTCGTCCCTGATTTATTCGCCGCGGGACGGAGCACATGGAAGTTGATAAAGACGACGTTCTCCAATGCACAGGGCGAGAGTGTAATGCAGTTTAACATGAGGCGTGTTAGCTACGGCGATAGCCCAGTGAAAAAGAAAAAAACGCAAAACAAGCCGATGCACTAAGTGAGCAAGGCCTATTCCACCAGACTCTACAGGAAGAAATAGGTTATCGTGACGCAAGGGTTCCCATTGGGAACGCCATACGAAGGTAGCAGATATTCTATGCATCACCTGCACTTTCTTCCTCGCACAGTGGCGAACCTGCAGCACAGAGGCAAGCAAGTTTGGCGAATAAAAAAATGTTGCGTTTTTTCTTTTTCTGTTTCAAATTGGAAAACAACCCTTTTTAGTAGCTGTGCTCATTAGGCGTCTCGGTGCTCATTTGTCTTTCCTGTTCGCACCGACTGGAAACACTCGTGAGGGGCCTTTATGAGGATTCCTTAAGTTGCCAACACCTTCAATTTCCTCACTTTGCGCTTTTCTTTAGACTACCTGTATAGCCTCTCCAGAAGGCAGGCACTTACAGAGTATTTGTTTCCTGTACCGTTGGATCGGCAACCTTTTCTGGAGTTCCTTGACACCAGTGTTTTAAAACATGTTAGGTGAATGTGCATTTCTTCTGCTGCCAAAACATTCCTTAAACTACACATATCTATGCTGCCTGTCAAGGCATGGCTTCATGCTAAGGATATGCTTGCGCCATGTACGGTGAATTGCTGCCTGTGCACTACACCAGAGACCATAGTTTTATTCTATTCTTTGATGCTGTGCTCTTCTGGGACATATTACAACAAACAATTAAGAAGGACATGGACATCGCACCCTACAGCGTCCGTTTTTTGCCTGTGGAGAAACACTGTTGTGCCATATGATCTATTTATGTTGCTGGGACTGTTTAGTCTCTGGAAGAGCCGCATAATGGACCACCATGCTGAATCACCAGGGTCGTTGAAATCTGTGTTTCGTGAACAATGCGCTTTGGTGCGGGGAGTATATGCTGCCCTGCAAGAGCCGCCTAGCTGGCTCTCCTACCTGGGTCCATGTGTGTGCCTGCGAGACTTTTGATGTTTTGGAAGGTTGGGTCATTCCGAAGTATGGTGGCCTAGTTTTTTGTGGTGTAAACATGCTTAGGTTTTTTTTTTCGGCACTATTTCCATGCAATAAAGCAAAAAATGCGGCGATAGTCTATAGAGCTCTCGCTGAGCGGCCCTTAAACGAGATCTATTCATGCAGCTGCGGGTTCGACTCCCAGTCATGGATATCGATTCAATTTCTTTTTCTATTTTTCATGGTTTAACCTCTAACTCAGCTGAAGGTAAAAAACTAGGCACCCGGCGATTGAAGCACGAGGTCCCGTAGTGAAGTTTTCGCTTCAAAAGTAGCTTGTTTGAATGATGTGAGCATGGTTACAAAAGTAGTTTTTCAAAAAACTAATAATAATCAATGTATTGTTTCGCAAATCTTTCATGTCTTGTGTTTCGCACTGTGCTTTCTATGCTCTGAAAGCGACAGTGACGTTACTGGTCACCTGCACCCACTCATTCACATCTACTCTTGTAGTGCATATGCATGCTTACTGAGTAGAAGTTACTCTTGTAAAATATATTTGTTAACCTCATCGCATGCTGTTGTATCACGAACAGCAGACCAACAAATACGCAGCACTCACGATAAAGCGTTATTTATTTATTGGTCGTTATTCTCCTTATTTTCTTTTGAGACTAGATATCTGTCGAGCAGGCGAACCAAACTGGCATTGATATCATTTCCCTCTTGTGTCATGCGCAACATGTTCTTGCGGAACTTGTGAGCCCTTTTCTCGGCTTTTTTTGCTTCTGCTGCCTCATCTTTGTGGAGCGCAAGAAGCTGGTGGAAAACAGAAGCATTTTGCCGCTTGCGGCGGCTTCTGTCACCTCCAGTTCTTCCGCCACTAATGTCCGCTTGGTCCATGGTGCCACTTGTGCTGGGTAGAACAGCAAGAGCAGATGTGCTCAGCACTGCAGCAGTGGTACTGGTACTTAGCGTGCTGGCAACGCTGACTTGGGGGTCTGTGGTAGCTCTGAGGGGCCCGTCTTCCCCTGAAGCAAGCACCTCGGCATCTCCTGGTGCCTCAGTGACGACTGGCAGCTGCACATGACCAAATATAGTATATTGCATTTGCATCGTCCCAGGCGAGGGGTCAAGTTGCCCTAATGGTGTGCAATCATCAGCTGTCCCAACCTATGCCAGCAAAAAGAAAGGTACAATTCGAGAACTTTAATCTGCACATAACTGCATAGATATATTATTGAAAAACTTAACAGTACAGGCTAGTGAGCTGATCACTCAAAAGCAATAATGAATAGTATGTTTAAAACGAGTGAGACATTGGAGCGCCATTCTTTATAATCTTGGCAAGAGGCCAAACCAATTACCCAAAGTAGAGATTAGGTTGGGACTTTAGTGGACATTTTGGTTTGAACGGGAGTGGGATAGTAAGTACCTTTTTTCGTCCTTAGCTGACAGCCACGGTTGTACAAGGGTTATTTTTTTCTGTGCAACCTCTCCCTCTTTTTCCTAGTCAGTTCTCTAACATCTGCATCCGGCCTGCCTTGTACAGTATTTTGTACATTTAGATATTAGTAGTCATGGAAATCGACAGTGATTGAGTGGTCTAATAACAGCTAATGTTTGAAACTGCCAATTACCTCCAAATTTTCCTCTACCCGTCCATCATCATTGATGGGTAGGCTACCGAGGAAACTGTGAAGCGGCCAGTAAAACTGCCACGGGACACCAGGAGACCCAGTGGACGTTGCTGTTCGTCTAAGCTGCCTGGAAAGATGGAAATGATTTGATCATTAAATGTGCTGTTTGTGATCTCTGCAGTTCTCTTCAACATCACTGTGAACACTGGGGCTGCAAGACTAACGTGACAAAATTATGCCTAACCACCTGGAAGGTACTGGTAAAAATGTGACTTAACTGCACCAGTTGGAGCTTTTCTAGTGGTTGGCTCAGCTGACATCATTCTAGCAACATCTGCATAGTAGGCCAATGAGGCCTACAGTTATTCTATGTATATAAACAATTGAGAAATTTGCTTAGCTGTTACCCTAGCTGGTAGCCAGAAGTACCCAAGCACTCTGTGAAGTCTCCTTAACTCAGGCAAAAAAAGGAAAACTTTGAACCACATGTGTTCGGTTCACCACACAATGCTTACACTTAAGAAGTTGCCTGACTGAGAATTTGGCCTGCCGGTCAATGAGTGCTAGTTAAATAGGAGATGAGTAAAGATCACAACGCTCCGTGCTCTAGTCATGCCTGCTGACTGCTCTATGGCAAGGTCACTAGCTGTGTGGCAGTTTGTAGACGAAAATCTTGAACGAGAACAGTCCGCGCGAAAATGAGAACGACGAAGTTTGCATGCAGAGCGGTGCATGCACGCGTACGCAAACGAAGGCGAAAAAGAGTACTTATTTACGAAGAGTACGAACGAAAAAAAAAAACGAAGAACAGTCTGGCACTGCATATTGAGTGCAACATACGCTGATCCTGTCACGAGGCCTTCGTTGTTCAGTTCTTATTGAGACGCTCGCGAGGTAAACAATAGGCGACGACGGCGAGAAGAGTTTGCACATTGGTGAACCAACACATTACTTCCGCATGTGGGGCTAACGTCGCACCATGAAAACGGCGCTAGATGAGCAATGCGATTGGGATAAAGAGCGCACTTACCGGTATTTCTTGTTCAGGTTATCCATTTTCTGCTTAACCTGTTTTGCCGAGTAGGGGCCTTCGGCCGGCGCCAGACCGGCGTTTAACTCTGCTGCTATAGCAGCATATATACGCGCATTGCGCGTATTTCCACGCAATGCGGGTAGCTGGTCCTCCCAGATACTAATCAAAGCCGTTGTTGTCGCATCAGGCCAGCTGACACGCCTCAGGGAGGACGATTCCTGCGACACCGCTGCTGCACCAGCCATCCCTTCCGTGGGCGTCGCCATTTTGTATGTTTATCGCAAACGGTAGTTAGCCAGCTCGGTTACGTTAACTACAGTTAGTGGCGTAACTATAGTTTGACTTGTCGTGTGAGCACGGCTAACTATAGTTACGGAGAACCATAGCTACATTAACTATGGTTCAGGGTGCCCGTGTAAATACAGTATGAGTGGAACGCGACAGCGTCTTGCAACGCTGCCAGGGAGTCCATAGAACGCCATCGTCTGTTCTGTTCTACGCCTTGCTCGTCGGTAAATTGGTTTTGGAGGAAAGGAAATGTATCTGTCTCTCATATCTCGGTGGACACCTAAACCTGGTCGTAACGGGAAGGGAGGAAGGTGGGAGTGAGCGAAGACATCGTATTCACTAGACGCGGCTTTGTTCATTCCAAACCATCGAGCTGGCATGCTCGTCTCGAGCTCCGGCGACCGAGGTTTGATTCCCGAGCTCGACGAATTTCCTACTCGCTTTTATTTATTTATCTGGCCTTACAAGAAAGGTTAATTAGGCTGGTTCGGTAATTAAGCATTTAACTAAACCCAGTCGCACTTACTTGAAGCATCACTATACGATCCCTTTATTCGGTAGATGGTTACTAACCAAAGTACAATTGGCCCCGTTTGAAATTCGCGCACTGCGACGTCACGACCGTTTCGACCAATTGAAAAGCGTGACATTTCTGTCGACAACTGCTGCTTACAACGGCGAGGCATTAAAGGCTTCCGCCTTAATAATTTGAACCACGTGGGGATCGTTAACGCTCCACTAGCATTGTGCCTCTTTCTCTATTCTTTCCCTCCCACCTTCCACACCTCCCTCACGGAGCGGTTGAGGGGTCCACCGAGAAGTGAGAGTTACTGCGGGATTTCCTTTCCTCAAAAAGCGACTATTAAAGCCATGCCGTCACACAGCGCACAGGGCCTCTAGTATTCTGCCTCCATCGAAATGCGACCGCTGAGGCCAAGATCGAACCAGCGCATTTAGGCAGCAGCCGAGCACCATAACCACTGAGCCACCACGGAGGCCTTGTCATGGCCGCTAAGAAACGAGGCAGTTAACGCGCCTTTCCTTTTGTTGAAAAAACACTTTTATTTTTTTATTCATCTGTGCCCACAAAAAAGGACATAGATTTTGGAACTATATAGTAAATAAATTTGTTAACTTTAGTCTTGCATATCGTTCAGAATAGCAACACAATGCGCTGCATGAAACCCAGCGTTGCGCTTAGGAGATTGCGGGCAGAATCAAATATTTTTTACGTATGGGGGCAAAAATTACCAGCAAAGCTTGTACAGCTGCGAAACTTTCAATGCAAGCCTTTCAGGATAGAATCGTAGTAAAGCACGGTTCTGCTGACGGTCCAGTAAGTGTTGATGCTGCTTTTCGTGTTTTTAGGATTTGCCATCGTCTTTAAGATGACGTGAAATGGCGTGTCGTCAGCACATTCCATATGGCGCGGATGTGCGCGCGCGCGTACTCGCCTCTGATGCACGAAGTCCGATCAACGACAAGAAAAAAAATTCAGGCGGCACTTGGACTGTCTAAACAAGCATTTTCCGCATCACTTTGGCTCTGAGCCGCTGGTGACGTCACCACTAAATGACGTCACACATAATTAATGACAAATCACTAATTAATGGCTAATTACTGATTAATGACAAAAAAATCTCTGCCTCTCCCGTAACCGAGAGTAGAGTAAGCATGAAATGTTTACGGGCAGAACAGATTGATAATCATGGCGTTGTCGGCAGGGGCGAGCAGTGTTCTGCTGTGGCGTATCACTCGCAAAGCGATCGCTTTCCGCAAGGCGCTTCCTAGCTCTCCTTCCATCAGGCTCCATTGCTCGGCTTAAGCTGCTGTGACGGTGGCGGCATTGCAATGCAGGACGATGCAGAAGCGTAAGCGGACACGACGAGACGCAGGCCTGACAAGAATGTATATGCAGCGCGTTCGAAACTGTCTAAAGTGCGTAGAGGCAAAAGCGTTTTCCGCATCACTTTGCCTATGTGACACTGGTGACGTCACCACTAGATTACGTCACACATAATTGATGACGAAGTAATGAAAAATTAATGACAATTAATGAAGTAATCACAAAAGTAATGACACGGCCAACACTACGTGTATCTGCGCGCCTACTTTGGCGCGTAGAACAAACAGTCGAGGACCAAGCCTATATAAGAAGGGCGTTGACCGATGTCAGATTAGTCCGAACCGCCGTTTAAGCTTCATCGAAGCGCGCCCGTTCGACTCCCGGGACAACACCGCTCGCCCAGCCACGGACCAACGAGGCAACGTGCCCCAGTCTGCGGGACGGAATCGTCGTGGCCCTCTGGTCGTCGGACTGTAGCAGTGCCCGGTGAACAAATTGTGTTTTGTTTGTTTGCCTCTCTCTTGTGTTATTGCCCTTTAGGTGCAATATTGCCTTTGTATTGTATTCTCTCTCGAGTTTAACTTTGCACGAGTTGCATTGTTTTGTTAATCACTTTCTATGTGTCTGTACTAATGATTGTGAAATCCTCTGTATCGTCTCTTTGCTGTATAAACTTTGTTTTGTTTTTGAACCTACACCTCCGACCCATTCTCTGGCTTACGACCGGCGGAAGCTGGGCATCAAACGACCAAAAACCTCTTGTCACTTGGTGTCGCGAATCGGGTTGACGCGTCCCAGACTGCTGAAGGGGAACGCTTTCGCGTGCAGGTTCGGAGAAAGGAACAAAGAAATCGAACAAAACAAAACGAAGCCGTGTTTATATTTTAAAGGAAATGGAGCCAATAGAAGAAGCGAAAACACCAAGGAAAACACACACTAGGCACGCGTAAAACACAACAGATAAAAAGGAGAGAGTTCACCGGCTACAAAGTGTCCCAGGTGGTGCGGGAATGCCTTGCAGGTAGCAGAGACGCGGGTTGGCGAGTTGGTGGTGAAAAAAATTACCGACGATTACGTTACTTCCTAATGCGAAATTTGAGCGCAGCAAATAAGCTGTTTCACCTTTTCGATAGATTGAGGCAAAGAAATCGAGCAACACATGTATGCGCTATCATAGAATTTTTTTTTTTATTTTTCGCAGGAAGAGGGGGGAGGGGGGCGGCGTGTACACCCAGCGGCAAACGATGGGGGCAGAAGCGCGCGCAGCAAGCGGACAACACGATAAAGGGAGGAGGGAAGAGATAGCAGCGACTGACTGATGCCGCTGACACCGATAGTGAGTCAACCCCAGCTGCGGAGTTGGTTTCAGGGACAACGCCGCCGATATCGACACAAACAATATGATACCCTCGCTTCCGCAGCGCTAAGAACCAGGTCTAGCCGTGGGAAGGTGGTCACGTATTCGTCGACGTGCCGGGGCCTACGTGAAATAACCGGCGCGTCGGCAACTGAAGAGCACCCTATCCGCCACACAAGAACAGAGGGGGGGGACCCTTTCCTCCTCTTTCTGCATGGCGGCGACGGTGTTCTATGCAGTCACGTTATCTTGACTCTCTAGCGGCGTCAGCGGCACCCAGCGGTATCAGTCGGTCGCTGCTAGCGCTGGGGGGATGAAAGGGGGGCGGAGCTGGTTACGGGGCCGACGACAACGCCGACGACGACGCGAAACCCAGGAACGGACGCCAAAGAGCTGCGCTCTAAAACATTTATAGTGCAATAAATATTTACAGAGAGGTGATTGGGGTAGGCCCTATTGGCCCTTTCCCCTAACAATACTAGGTGGAGCCCCTTCCGGGGCCCCATTCGCAAGCAACGCCGCCCGCGTCCAGTGAACCAAGGCCTTTTGGGTCTTTAGGTCCTGACAGCCCAGCAGGGCCGCCTCCCAGTCCTCTCTGGTGGGGTTGGGGTTGGGGGGGATAGATGGGTTGGATTGACACGCCCAAACCATGTGGAAGGTGTCAGCCACCTCCCCACAGAACTGGCACGTGCCATCAAAGGATTCGTTGAAATGTTTAAGTACCGCCGGGCACAGTACAATGTTAGTAAGAATTTTGATGAGGAGGCGCTCGTCAGCGCGATCCAGTCCCTTACAAGGGGCCGGGTAGCGCCGGTGCTCCTCCTTGTAGTAATCGGTGATGTGTTTGAATGTAAGGGCCAGATTGTCTGATTTGGAGTAGGCTTCCAAGGACAGGGAGATAGCCCGGGGAGAGAGTGCGCGGGCGGCCTGATCGGCCTGTTCGTTTCCCTGTAGGCCCTGGTGACCGGGGGCCCAAATCAGGTTGCGTGGAGTTGGATCTTCGCATCGGCAGCTATATTCCAATATGCGCCAGGCAAGCGGGGGAGCCCAGCCCAACTCATAATTGCGACAGGCCCCTCGCGAGTCGGTGATGATGTGTTTCGACTTGGGAGTAGTGAGAGCCAGAGCAATGGCAATCTCCTCCGCGTGTGGATTCGCCAAGTGCCATGTAGGGGGCTTCGCCCCACGATTTACATCATTGGCAATAAAAGTTTCCACCACCACCACCTCCGCGTGTGTTGCGCTGTAGGCTTTGATAGTGAGCCCGTTAACTGTGTTTGTGTTGTGTACGACTGCGGCCGTGTACCACACCCCGTGGTGTGGGCCGGCAACGTCCACGTAATACACATGTTGTTGGTTACCATAGTATCGCGCCAACGCTTCCGCGCGCGCCTGGCGACGACCGCTATGGTCTTCTCTGGACATGTTGCGGGGAAGGGGTCGGACCCGGAGGGCGCGTCTCCAGGGTTCTGGCACTCTCTCCCTTTCCTCAATATGGTAGTCATGTTTGATGTGTAGCCGGTCCAAGAGGCGGCGACCGGACGTGGTCTGTGCAAGACGCGTGTATTGGTTGACTAAGTGGGCTTCTCGAAGCTCCCGGAATGTGTTTACCACGCGCAAGGCCAGAAGTCGCTGGTTGGACGTGGTGACCAGGAGGTCCACAGCCCGCTTGATGACTTTCGGGTGTATGACCTCCAGTTGGTCATCATCATGTTTGCGCAAGTGCAAGTAGGGGGTTGAGTAGAGGATTCTACTCGTTACGAAAGCATGGGCAAGCCGCAGTGCATCCTTGCTTCGTAATCCGCCCCGCTTGTTGGAGACCCGGCGGACCATGCGGCCCACCTGGTCTCCCACTGTGCGATGTTTGGCTAGGGTACTGTCGACCCTGCGTTGATGGTGTATGAAGAGACCAAGGACGCGGATCTCCTTGGACTGCCGGATCGGTCCCGAGGGGAGACTGATGCAAAGCGGAGTTGTGTCCCGAGGGGAGGGACGTATGTGCACAAATTCTGATTTAGATGGGGCGCACTGGAGTCCGCAGTAGGCCGCGTAGTCGTCGACTAGGGTCGCCGCTGCTTGCAGGCAGGATTCCATGTGGCCCAGGTTACCTTGCGTGGTGTAGTCAAGGGTTCGACGGCATACCGTCTGGTCAGGGATCATGGCTTGATGAGATTCACTGGTCACTGACCATGGTCAAACAAAAACAAAAATGACGTTTCGGGAGCGCTACGGCTCCCTTGTTCACAATGAGCCACCGGCTCGTCGTCCCGGGCTTTTTGTAGCGGTTAGTATCGTTTTCAGACATTTAGTGTAGATAGGGTGCAATGTACCATCATTCTTATTTATTGTGTTAGGAGTAGTCTGGATTATTAGTGACTCGAGATTTCGGCGTCACTAATAACTCCTAGTCACTAATAATCCAGACTACGCCTAACACAATAAATAAGAATGATGGTACATTGCACCCTATCTACGCTAAATGTCTGAAAACGATACTAACCGCTACAAAAAGCCCGGGACGACGAGCCGGTTGCTCATTGTGAACAAGGGAGCCGTAGCGCTCCCGAAACGTCATTTTTGTTTTTGTTTGACCATGGTCAGTGACCAGTGAATCTCATCAATACCTTGCGTGGCCCAGATTCTAATGTCATCCGCATAAAGAGCGTGATGTATCCCGGGCAAAGAAGACAATTTGGAGGGAAGATGAAGCATTGCCAAATTGAAGAGGAGGGGAGACAGGACTGCGCCTTGAGGTGTTCCCCTCGAGCCGATGGTATATGGCCCGTGTTCCGCATCTTGTATGCGTATGTAGGCTTGACGGTCTGTAAGAAATTGTTTTATGTAGTTGAATGTTTTGTGGCCACAGTTGGTGTTACTAAGGTGGTCTAGGATTACTTCGTGTTTGACGTTGTCGAACGCGCCTTTAAGATCCAAGGCCAGGACCACCTTGTCGTTGTGGGGACATTCGACAGGATCTAAGAAGTCGTGGTGAAGCTGCCGAAGTATATCCTGTGCTGACTTGTGAGGGCGAAAACCGAACATGGTGTCCGCGAAAGTGTGCTGTGTTTCGAGAAAATCGGAGAGTCTGTCGCGCACCATCGTCTCCATCAGCTTGCCGACACAAGACGTGAGGGAGATGGGGCGAAGGTTCTCCGCATCAATAGGTTTTCCGGCCTTCGGAATAAAGGTCACAAGAGCCGATTTCCAATCGAGAGGGAGAGGAGTCTCTCCGTCCCAAATGCTATTGATGTATTTGAGGAGCGCGGCGTAGGCTGCGTCGGGAAGGTTGGCCAAGAGCTTGACCGTAACCTTGTCGCGCTCGGGTGCAGTGCCCCGCTTTCATTTTGCTTAAGGCTGCCCGGAGGTCGTGGAGTTGGAAAGGCTTGCCCAGCTCCGTGTTCTCTTCGCCTGCATACGAGTACGCGGCATTGCCTCGTCCGTCGGTGGCGTCGGCAGAAGCACAACCGGAAACTTAAAGCTCGCATCGCCGAGCTCACTCAACGAGCGGCTGAGTATGCGGCCCAACTCGCCGACTCCAACTGGGTGGCACGATGCAACACGGCCGCGCGGCAAATGTCCAGCCGGAACACGTGGCGACTTTTTCGCGCCCTAATTGACCCCACGCAAACACGCCCGGAAACTCAAAAACACCTCCAAAGAGCCATACACAGCTTTCAGGGCAACACGACTCAGTTGGCGCACAAGCTCCGGGACCAGTACTTGTGCACCACCCAGGACCCCCGCGGGCCGGCGTACTCTTATGCAGGTTCTGAGAACGTTGAGCTGGATCAACCCTTCCAGCTCCACGACCTGAGGGCGGCCCTGGAAAAAATTAAACATCGCACCGCTCCGGGTCGGGACAAAATTACAGTCAAATTGTTAGCCAACCTCCCCGACCCGACATACTTTTCTTTACTGAACTACATTAACTCAATCTGGCTTGTTAAGTACCACTCCTCATCGACTGGAAGACCGCCCTGGTCACCTTCATTCCTAAACCTGGAAAGGCCATCAACACGGACAACCTCCGCCCCATCTCTCTGACTTCTTGTGTGGGCAAACTCATGGAGACGATGGTACGTGACAGGTTGTCCGAGTTCATGGAATCCAAACATCTTTTCGCAGAAACCATGTTCGGGTTTCGCCCCCAGAGATCTGCACAGGATGTCCTGCTACAACTCAATCGGGCTGTCCTCGACCCCGTCGAATGCGCTCACAATGACAAGGTCGTACTCGCCTTGGATTTGAAGGGAGCATTCGACAACGTTACCCACGAGATCATTCTCACCCACCTCTCTCAAACTAACTGCGGCAGAAACGCCTTTCAACACATTCGGCAATTTTTGACAGACAGACAATCTTACATTCGAATCCAGGATAAGGAACATGGCCCTTTTCATTTAGGAACCAGGGGTACACCACAGGGCGCGGTGCTCTCTCCCCTTTTATTCAATCTGGCTATGATGCGCCTACCGGCCCAGCTGGGCGCTGTCACCGGTGTACAGCATGCGCTGTACGCCGATGACATCACCCTGTGGGCCACACAGGGTTGCCTTGGAGACATTGAGGCCACCCTGCAGGAGGCGGCGACCATAGTGGACCGTTGTGCTCGCCGCTGCGGCCTCCAATGCTCCACCCAAAAGTCTGAATTTGTGCGCATACGCCCCTCACCAAAGTGCACAGCCAAAATTTCATTGTCTCTTGAGAGAGGTCCAATCCCTGAAAAAATCGAAGTCCGGGTACTGGGGCTCTTTATACATCAAGACAGACGGTCAGAAACAACATTGGCCAAACTCCGTCAGGTGGGGGACCAGGTGGGCCGCTTAGTCCGCCGGGTTTCTAACAAGCGCGGGGGGTTACGATGTAAGGGCGCCTTGCGGCTGGCGCATGCATTTGTAACCAGTCGAATTCTATATTCGACTCCATACCTCCACCTGCGGAAGCAAGACGAGGATTCACTCGAAGTCATCCTCCGCAAAATTATTAAGCGGGCTCTGGACCTCCCCGTGACCACCTCCAACAAGCGCCTCCTGGGTCTGGGCATGGTGAACACCTTTCGGGAGCTCCGGGAAGCTCACTTGACCAACCAATACACACGTCTCTCGAAGACATCGTCGGGTCGCCGCCTTCTTGCCCGACTACACATCCAACACACCACTCTCATGGAAGAGCGCGTACGTATTCCATCCCAGTGGAGATGCGCCCTCCACGTGCGCCCTCTTCCCGCTAACATGAACCGTGAGGACCATAATGGCCGGCGCCTGGCGCGGGCGGAAGCCCTGGCCCGCCACTATGGATCGAAATCCGGCGTATTCTACGTGGATGCCTCCGGCAGTCGTCCACGAATCCAAAACAGTGAACGGCCTTACTTTCCGAGCCCGTGACATAACACACGCGGAGGAGGTCGCCATTGCTTTGGCTGCATCTCATTCCAATTCAAAACAATTATTTCCGACTCGCGAGGGGCATGTCGGAACGTCGAGCAGGGCTGGGTACCGTATCTAGCCTACCGCATTCTCCAAAACAGCGTCTATACCGGGGACCCCGCTCACCGGCGTATCGTTTGGGCTCCTGCTCACATGGGCCTTGAGGGAAATGAGGAAGCTGACGCCGCCGCCCGCGCGCTCTCTCACCGGACATTCCCCTCCGACCCCGACGATCAGGAACTCGAATTCACTCCAGCTTACTCGTTTAAAGACATTTCTTTACTTTATCAATCTGGCCATAGTCTTTATCCCCGCCCGTGTAAAGGTCTCTCAAAGGCGGAGGAGCGGCTTCTGCTTCGCCTATATACAAATACTTTGCTGTGCCCGGCAGCTCTAAAACACTTTGACCCTTCTTTCTCTGGCAGCTGTCCGCACTGTGCGGAGAAGTCTTCGGACATCTACCGCATGGTGTGGGCCTGCCCCTCCAACCCTGCTATCCCCCCTCACCCCAACCCAACCCGGGAGGACTGGGAGGCGACCCTGCTCGGCTGCTCTGACCTGCAGGCCCAACGGGCCCTGGTCGCGCGAGCCCGGGCAGCGGCCGACGCCACTGGGGTCCCGAACTAGGGACCTCCACCTAGTACTTGTGAGGGCTGGCCCCCTTTGGGTCAGCTCATACCTCACCTCCCGAAGTGTATCTGTAAATAAATGTTTTCCACCACCACCACCTGCCGGGGGTCCTTAGTGGTGCACAGGTATCGATTCCTGAGCGTGTGCGCTAGCTGTTTTGTCGTTCCTGTAAAGTTGTGCAAGGCCCTATGTAATTGGCGTTGGGTTTCCGTGCGTGTTTGTATTGGATCGATGAGAGCGCGGTACAGGCGCCACGTGTTGCGGCCAGACATCTGGCGAGCAGCCGCGTTGCACCGGTCCACCCAGTTAGTGTCGGCTAGCTGAGTAGCATATTCCGCTGCCTGTTGTGGGAGTTCGAGGATGCGGTTCTTTAGGCGTCTGTTATGTTTCTGTTTCTTCCATCAATTCGTGAGGCTGCGACGGGCCTCCCAAAGGTGGAGAAGGTGGTTGTCCACGTCTGTTTGTGTTTCTGTGAGCTGTATCTGCTTTTCGTGTTGTGTGAGTGTAGACGTGAGCGATCTGGACCAGGCGTCGTATCCAGACTGGAGGGGGTCTACGATAAGTAGAGAGGTCCGGAAAGTCGTCCAGTCAGGGATACGAGCTTGTTTTAGCGGGCGTTTCAGGGGACGTATGTAAATGGTTGTGTTGATTATACAGTGATCACTACCTAGAGTGTCCTCTGTATTCAGCCAGTCGGCATGGCGTATGTTGCGTGTAAATGTGAGGTCCGGGCAAGTATCTCGTTGAATGGAATTGCCGACACGTGTTGGGTTGGCGGGGTCAGTGTGCAGGGTGAGTCCAAGTGTGGAAAGAAGTTCCGCAAGCTTCCTCCCACGCCTGTCCTCCCGGGGGTATCCCCATAGCCTGCTCGGGGCGTTGAAATCGCCGACGATTAAGAGGGGATCCCTACCCGCCATCTGCATAGCTTGAGTGAAAATTTCATTGAACGTGACGTTCTTAAGTTTCGGTGGGCAGTAAATATTTAGAATGTGTACAGGTGGGTCAGACCGCTTTAGGGGCAGCACTGAAACCATCGTGTATGGGAAAGACGGTGTTGTGGAAAGTGTGACCTCCTGCGCAGTGTATCGCTTGTGAACAAGTATACATGTCTGCGGGTTGTGTTGAAATGTAGTGTAGTTTGTGAGTTTGGTACCGGCGCCGGGTTCCTGAATGGCAACCACGGCGACAAGGAACTCAAGGTTCTCAAGAAAGAGGCGGAGATGAGTCCGCTTCTTGTGGTTCTTGAGACGCCGGTAGTTCCATTGCGTTAGTGTAAGCGGCTGAGTTGTTCTTGCTCGCGACTTGGGGTTGGGGGCCATGGTCGGAGGCGGGGGGTGGGGTCAAGTTGTTCAGACTCCCCAGTCCGCTAGTGCCCGGCGCAGACGTGCAGGAGTCTTCCGAAAAGTCAAACTCATCGGGAATAGCTCTATTGAATTGTGAGGGGCGGTTAGCGTCCCTGATGGGTCCTACGCGTTTAAGGACGCGCGGATTGTCTTTTATCTATTTTTGGATAATGTGCGTTACGGCTTGTGTCACCTGTGCGATGACACTCTCCACCTGACGCGCGATGGTATCACGGATAATTTTGGGGAGGTCAGCCAATTGTGTTTCAATTGCGGTCACCCGGGTCTCCATGGCCGCGGCTCTACTCTCCACAGGAGGAGGGATCTCCGTGTCTGTTATGTTTTCTGCCTCGTCGCTCGACGCCGGCGGAGTATGGAATTGGGATTTGAGCGAGTTAAGCTCGCTGGCTAGTTTTTCGTTTTGAGCTCGCAAGAGGGCGAGCTCGCGCTTGAGTTCCTGCGTCTCGGCGGTGCTGGTGGGGGAGGAGGGGAAGGAGAGGAGGCGACCCTCGCCCAGCTGCCTACCTTGGGTTGGTTGCAGGCGGCGCCGCCAGAGAAGCGCTGAGAGCTGGGAACTCCGCTGCTCCGGGTGGTGGCGTTACCGTTGCTGTCTTGCCAGGGGGAGGCATCACGCCACGCCGTGGCGTCTTCTGGTTGTTTTTCTGCCGCCCTGCCCGTGTAGCGCCGGCATTGGCTCCTTTGGATGGCGTCCTGGTCCCTGGCTGCGGCAACTTAATGAATTTGGCGGTGCATTCGCGGGAGCTGGTGAGGTGCGGGCCCCCGCAGATTAAGCACATAGGATTGCAGACGTGGGGGCCATCCCCTCAGTACCAAGCCCCACGTTTTGGCCACAAATGCCGCATCTTTCCTTGACCGGGGTGGGACAGTTGTCCACCCGGTACCCCAGTGTGCCGCAACGGTAGCACGCTGGCACTGTTTTTTTTGTACTCCTTGACGGGAGTCAGTTCTGCGTTATAGTGGACGTAACGCGGAACGGTGCGTCCCTCGAAAGTCAGCGCAGCAACGTTTGATTGTCCCAGCTTGCGCACATGAACTAGTTCACCACCGCGCCACTGCACATTATGTTTTAGTGACTCACTGGTTTCTAAGTTGTGAACAGATATCACACCGCTACAAACATCACCGGTGAGCTTGAGGTGGCCGTGAAATGCGAGCGATCCTCTGCTGGTGTTGAGTTGAAGGTCCGTGAGCAGCTTTTTAACCACCTCTGGGTTCTGCGTGCCACAGACGATGATATTTTGTTCCCAATTTGGTGAAATGGTGATGGTGTTCACGTGCTGCCTACCGATGAGTTGCGAAATGGCAGCGCCGAGCTCACCTTGCTGGAAGGCAGTCTTGAGGGAGACCGTACTGCGTGGCCGCAGCACGACCACGTAGTCGTCAGGGTTCATCCTGACCGTTGGCTTGGGAGTCCACTTCGATACTGGTGAAGAAGTCTTCTGTGGAGGTGTAGAAGACGGAGCGCGAGCGTCTCCCGTTGTTGAATTGTTGAGAGGAGCCTTGGGCATTGCCGCTCCTCGTGCGTTCTGCCGGCGGCGGCGCCGGCTCTCAACGACTTGGAAAAGGGCAGCTTGCTGCGCCGAAATGGTGGATGGGCCGTCCTCTGGCTGGCTTACAGGGACAGATGACCACGACAGAGTCGTGGGGTCGTATCCGCGTTGTTCAGGCAGAGCCATGTTGAGAGGTTGGCCGGCAGACGTCTCCGCAGCCAACGGCGGAGGAGCCGGAGCCGTTAGGCTTGGCTCGACCGCTATGTGGTGATGCGGAGGGTTGCTCGAAATGGCCAAAAATTCGGCGTACCTGGGTGTGATCGGGTTCTCCAGGTTCCTGCTGACTTCACGGTTGCAGTCGCACAGGTTTGATAGGCGTTACATCAGGTTGCCGCGGTTCCAGCCGAGAAATCGGCGGAGCCGATGCACCACGCGTCCGATCGCTCCGCGCTCAAACCGGTTGGCGAGTTGCGATGCGTCGCTGGCGTTGCGTTCAGGAAGGCGATGGTAGAGAGCCAGGAGATGAGGACATTTGAGGAGCCGATTTGGGGGGGGGGGGGGGGGGGGGGGGCTTTTCCACAGCTGGCATGACGTAACGTACAGCGAGCGCCCCTTGCGGCAGCAGCGCGCAGCTGCGGCATGGAGGATTCGCTGGGACGATCGCGACGAGCCGAGTTGAGGCCCCGCTATCCCACAGCTGGTATGACGTCACACATAGGTCACGCTAAAGGTCAATGGTGGATTCTCCGGTACAACGGCCAAGAGCGGAAACCTCGAGCAGTATTGCTTTCGCAATAAAACAATTTTCCTAGTGCTGTGCGATGTCGATGCACGTTAAAGATCCCCAGGTGTTGAAAATTATTCCTTCACTACAGCACCTTTTGCTTCTTTCACTCCTTCCATTATCCCTTCCCTTATCTTATGGCGCAGTTGGGGTATCCACCGAGATATGTGATACAGCTACTGCGTCATTTCCTTTTGTTAAAAAGGCAATTTTCGAAAAAAACGATTTTACACGTGGTGTGCGATGTCAATGCACCTTAACGATTTCCAGTGAGTGAGCAATAGCTTTAGTGAGTGTCCGGCACGCTTTAGCGCGACCGGATTTAGGTCTCCCACGTGGGGACGTCGATATTTGTTTCACCGCCGCTTCGAGGGCCTGCTCGACTGCCCAGAGTTGGTCGTTGATGCTGAAGCTGCCCAGAGCGGTGGACCACCTCAACGGGAGGGTTTCGAGGTTAACGCCGGTCAATTGTTCCTTACACCCCCACAGTATGTGTTTAAGTGTGGCTAAGTCTCATTTGCAGACCTTGCATGTGTTGGTGTTATATATTTCGGGTAGTTCCTTTTGTATTGCAGCGGGTTCGGGTACGTATTTGTTTGTAATTGCCTCCAGGCGACTGCCTGAGTTCTGCATAGTTTGTTGTTAGGCTTAGGGGAGGTCCGGCGGGCCAGGTTTGGTTAGGTCACTGAAGTTCGTCCACGTGTCTCTCTCCCCGTCTTCCCGTTGGCTCTCTCCGGCACGGTTTGCTGGACCTTGTGCGGCGGAGGGAGTGACCTCACTGAGGTTGGTGGGGTGCGGGGAGACATCCTCCACGTATGTGGAGAACAAAACTAGCTCGACCTTGTTGTCCGGTGAGCGTTTCAGGTTCTTGATTATTCTGCAGGCTTCCACGGAAATACTCCATTTGGCGTAATTCTTTATGACCTTGCGCGAGTCGCTGACAGCTACCCCGCCATCGGGATCTCATACATGGCGAGTGCGAAGGCTAATTCCTCGGCCACTTCAGCGTGTCGGGACTTTACGCTGATGCAGTGGACAAGCGTTCTGGCAGTGTAGGCGGTCGCAACGTCGTATCGTCGATGATGATATTCGGCAGCGTCCGCGAAGCGCGCTTCCATTGCTTTTCTGTAAGTTCGCAGCAGGGCCGCGGCTTTGGTCTCTCTTCTGCCTTAATTATATGTCGGGTGCACATTTCTCGGGAGTGGGGTGACTTGGATGCCCTCCCTGACGTCCTGGGGGATTATTATGCGAAGCATATTACTAGAGCTACACTACAGCCCGTCGAGCGCGGCGGTGGAGCTACCATTGACCTTTAGCGTGACCTCGTGACACCACGTGACAACATGACGTCACAGCAGAGGAGAGATGGGCTGCCGGCTCGCGCAGTCGGCCGCGGAGGTGGAGGCTCCACATCAGAGGCGCTGCAGCTGACCACGTGACGCTACAGCAGCGGTATAAAGCTGAGCTTGCCTCGCTCTCCGGGCACAAGGGGGAGTATCTGTTCTCGCTTCGGCGAGCGCGGCTTCGGCCGCTTATCTGTTTTTTGAGCAGCGTCCGCTCCGGCGGACGCAGTTGTTGCTGCGACGCGTCTTTTCTTTCCTTTTTCTCTTTCCTCTGATCTTTTAACTCTCCTCTGTCTGCACGTGGCAGCGGTGGTGGCTTGGCTCGAGCCAGTAGCAGGCCCGTGCAATTTCCTTTTCATCCTTCTCTCAGTCACAACAACAACATCTCCGGGCACTTACGAGGCGGCCAGGTGTTGGGATGCCGCCTAGAAGCAGGGCTGATTTGAACGAGAAGCGAAAGCTTCAGCGTGCCACAGAGACCGATGAAGAGCGGGATGAACGTCTGGCTAAGCGGCGTGCTCAATATGCGGCTCGGCGACAACGTTCTACAACAACTGAAGAACAAAGCGAGGACCAACTATTCAACCAAGGAAAGCCATGTATTACCAAGCCTAGCCATCAATATGCTTCGCATCTGACTAGGCTTAACCTTAGCTAAGCCTCAGCCAATTTTATTTGCTTAGGTGGTCGAAACTCATCTAGAGCCCTCCACTAGTACTGCACCTCTTTCTGCCTTGTTTCAATGCCGTCTTCCTCCCTTTCCTCACGGCGCGGTTGATCAACACCACCTAGACGAAGTTCGTCTAGGTGGTGTTGGGTTGATGTGTCGACCGAGAAGTGAGAGTTACTCGGCCTTTTACTCTCCTCAAAAAGTCAAAATTAACATGCACTGACCTCGCACAGTACAGAGAGAGAGAGAGAGAGAGAAAACTTTATTGCACAAGGAATTCGGGGCACGCCCCAGGGTCCCCGCACGACCCCGCTGCACTCAAGTGTATGTTTCTAAGGTCCATAACACTGGCAGCCCGGCCGGTTGCCTGGGAGGACTGGGAGACCCTGCTGTGCTCGGAGGACCCGGCGCACAGTACACGCACCTCTAGCATTTCGTTCTAGCATTCTAGCACACACCTTCGGCGGTAGGCGGGCTTGATTGACCACGATGTGAACGTGAACCTACTGCGTACTGACCCACCAACCCCATATTTCTTCCCCATGCAGCAACTCCACACGTCCCAGCGCAGAAGGCGGCTCTTCCTGCCACATGGGGAGCGGACCATCCACGGATCCTGCGGCTGTAGAGTCAGCTTCCATCTACCGCCCAGGACCACAATCATGTATTCTGACTCTGCGCCCCGGCATGTCGCGCGTGCCAGGTACCGTGCAAGAGCAGAAGGACAATGGCTCTGCATGCACCTGGGAACACACATCGGGGAACGGCTCTGAATGAAGTGCAGCGCGGACTTCGTCAGCCGCCCACATGCACTTCCACGGGACCGGCGGCGACTGCTTGCAGAGCTTCTTTGAGGACCTACTGACTGAGCAAAGCGACCCCGACGAGCGTCTCCGCATGAGTCAACGCCGCCAGCTCAAATAAAGCGCCTTCGCTCTCCCACTAGCGACTAAGCCAGCGCGCCAGGTTGGGACAATTTCGGTATGACACCATAATTCGCCGGAAAATAACGACCGGCAGCGTCGATGCAATAAAAACGTTGGCATTTGTTTATGTTGAAGACTCCATCTTTTAGAGCTGTAGCTATTAGTGCGACGTCTTGGCGAAACTCGGCCTCTGGCCCAGTACCTTCATATCCCTGTACCAACAGCTTCACCGGCGGCGACCCGCACCAGGCTTGGAAAATGTCTCTCTCTCTCTCTCCCTCTCGATGCTGTGGCGGAAAGGTGGAAGATGGGAGTGTAGTGGTAGACCGCTCCGGAACAGTCTCCCTAATAATTGCAGCAACATGGAGATCTTCAACGTCCTTAGACATTGCACAGGCAGTGTATACAGATTGTTCCGTCAAATAATTGGCCATCATTACGTTACTTCCCAATGCGAAATTTGAGCGCAGCACATCAGCTGTTCCAGCTTTTTGATAGATTGAGGCGAATTCGAGGGAGACGTTTACAATTTGACAAGTTTTTATTTTTCACACACATTCCTTCCTCCAGATACACTCCGCTAACTGTTCTTGTTATGAAGGAAGCTTTGTGGTCGGAGAAATAAATATTGGCTGTGGCTTAGCTCTGGTTAAACCTGGAGGATTGAGAAAGCAACATCTGCGCGTAGCCATATATTGTTACGTGAGCTACATTGCCCACAGTCTCGCCGTTTCGCGTGCTCTGGCACAACCATACTGCGCATGCGCGAGGAACAAGTGACGTCACTACACACTGCTGGCGTGACTCGCCGCGCACGCTCACTTTCCTTTCCTTTAAATGCTCTGAGTGTAAAATGTTAACGCCAACGCCAATGAACACCTTGAACGCCCATGGCCTATGGCTTCAGCGCCGCGTTTCTGGCCCAACCGTTGTCAATCCGTGCAGCTCAACATCGCCCTACGTACCTATAAGCACCATTCAGGCGTCCGCTGACCCAGGGAGCCATTATGAGCACCTACTTTCCTTAAAATAATCGGATTGTAAAACATGGTCAACGAAGTAAGACATGATGTTGGGCTAGTCGGTTCATGGTAAGAGCGACGCCAATGGTCAACGCCAACGCCAATGAACACAACGAACGCCGCAGGCCTATGGCTTCGGCGCCGCGTTTCTGGCTCAACGTTGTCAATTCCAACGCATGCAGCGCACATCTGTCCCTCCCGCCACGTAGCTTAAAGCACGATTGAGGTGTCCACTGCTCCAAGAGGGCATTTAGGCGCCTTCCCTCTGGTGTCCACAGAGATGTGTGAGACACATAGTACGCCATTTCCTTTCCTCAGAAACCAATTTGCCCATTTTGCCCTCTGCCTTCCAAGGTCCCGCTCCATTAGTTTCGCAGCTTAAAGTGCGTACAACGGACAACGGCGACGGCGACGCCGGGAAATGCAGGAACGGGCGCCCAAGAGCCGCGCTCTAAAAGCCGTCGGCGTCGTAGTGGTTGTCGGCACCGCGCGTCGGAAAAAAATCAGCCCTTCGCTTACGGTGCGTTTCAGGTAATTACTGATTTGTTAAAATTATTGCGCCATTTTCTTTGCTCAAGAATGCGTTGCGATCAGTGTTTCCAACGGCCATGTTGTCGCGCCGAAAGTGCGATGGCGTTCTGTGGACTGCCTGACGGCGCTGCAACGCACTGTCACGTTCCAGTCTTAAAGGCGAATGTACTCCAATTTTTTCTGCATATTCGTACTTCTCAAGTTTTTACGGGAACTCTTGTACACATGGTACGTTAAACTGTGAGATCATGGAGAAAATTCATTGGCGGATAAGCACAGAAGCTTCCTCGCGTCGACAGGCATCATATCTGCCGATGAAAACCCAGCAAACGATCACGGCAATTGCGAAATTTAAAATTCAAGGGGGCACTTTGTTGACCTAAAGTGCGGTGAGGCGAAAGCCTTAATCGCGGTGTTGCTGCTTGTTTCACTCATGTGTGGTTACGGTGTTAAGCTTCGCCTCTAAGAGTGGAACGGGACAGCGTCTTGCAACAGTCCACAGAACGCCATCGCCCGTTCGGCTCTACGCCTTGCTCGTCCGTAAATTGGTTTCTGAGGAAAGGAAATGTATCTGTCTCGCATATCTCGGTGGACACCTGGACCTCGCGTAAGGGATGGGAGGAAGATGGGAGTGAACGATGACAGCGTATTCACTAGACGCGCCTTTGTTCATTCCAAACCATGGAGCTGGCATGGCGGAAGCGTGCTCGTCTCGCACAACGGAGACCCTGGTTCGGTCCCCAACTCGACCAATTTCCTACTCGGCTTTATTTGTTTCTCTGGTCGTACTAGAAAGGTTAATTAGGCTAATTAGTTAATTAATCAATTAACTAAACTCAGTCCCACTTATTGGAGCATCACTATACCATTCCTCTAATTGGTTGCATGGTTACTACCGAAAGTACAATTGGCCCCGTTTGAAATTCCCGCACTGTGGCGTCGCAACCATTTCGACCAATTGAAAAGCGTGACATTTCTGTCGACAACTCCTGCTACAACGATGAGGCATTAAAGGGTTCCGCCTTAAAACATAGACGGGGTAACCAATATACAAAACTAGTGTGCGGGCAATGTGACACTCTGCGGTCCAGCGACCGCTGTGACGACCAACAAGGTCCGGAGCAGCGAGTTCAACGGGCGGCTGTGGCGAGGCAAGACCTGGACTGAGGACAACCTACCACTGTTTAGAAATTGTTCGGTTTAGAAGTGGACGAAGTCGACAGGGAAGACTCCTAGGGATGCAACCAAGGAGAGCCCATGCTATTGTACGAGGCTAACAACAACAACAACATCTCTCAAGATACCCCAAAACCGCAGAAACACGAAGAACTAACAATAAAGTGATTCCTTCCCTGCGCTGGCAGCCTACGAACGCATAACGCTTGTTAACAGCGAAAGCTCCCGTTACGGGCGTTTCATGAATGTTTTTATTTTTTAGTTGTGTCTTCTCTTTCCTCCGTCGCGCATTTCTTCTTCTTTAGTACAGCTCGTGAATTGCGTCATATCAGTCACGTGGTCACCACATTCGCCGCCGTCCGCTCGTGTCGCGCTCGTGCCACCGTCCGTATAAGGATGCCTCGGCGCAGCGTTCGTGGCCACTCGTCCTCCCCACCAATCTCTCGCTGCCACGTCGGCCGCAGCACCTTCGTCGGCGACGCAGCATTGCCGGGTATCGAGCGTTGCAGGAAGAAGACCGGTGGCATCCATGGCCCCGCAGCTCACCGCCTCGCTCCTCCTCATTGCCATGGCTCCTTCCCCGACAGCTTCGACTCTGATGACCTGTCCTCTGTGGAGGTGAGCCCCGACTTCCTGCCAACAGCCGCAGTTCTACTAGAATTAATGGTGCCTGCTGGTCGTCCGGCTCCAGGCAACGATGTTCGGAAATAGTCGTGAAATCGGAAGCGCCGGCAGTGTGCTGTCCCTCCGCACGAAGCACAGGTCGCAGTTTTCGATGGCGGCGAGAGCTGCTTCCAATGATCAGGACGAACAGATGAAAAGAGCGCTGACGCAGTAACCTTCACGCTCCATTTATATGTATGATCGATCAACTTAATTACTCCTTTTCTGCGTGACATTAACAAAGTAAGAAAAATTACCGACGATTACGTTACTTCCTAATGCGAAATTTGAGCGCAGCAAATAAGCTGTTTCACCTTTTCGATAGATTGAGGCAAAGAAATCGAGCAACACATGTATGCGCTATCACAGAATTTTTTTTTTATTTTTCACACGTATTCCTTTAACAAAGACTCCACTAACAGTTCTTGACAGTCATGAAGGAAGCTTTGTGGTCGGAGAAATAGAGCGATATATGTTCGAATTGGTACACCAATGCTTGATTCTCAAAGACGAGATCTATACAAGTGCCTCGCGAGGTTGTCACAGCCGTGGGACGCGGAACGGGATGTTCTCCCGCATAAGTGTTAGGAAATTGCTGTTTGTCTTTATGTCAACATTAAAGTCCCCCACTACTAACATCGGTGTGGATCGATGGACGGTTAATGCGAGTTGCAGGAAGTGCACGACGTCTTTCGTGAGTGCGGTATGGGCGAAGTAGGCAGCTACTACCAGCAAGCCGTTGGGCAACTTTGCGGCGCACAGTTCGCCAACTTCATGTGACGTGCCAAACATTTCGACTGGTATTGCAGAGAGACCTGTGCGCAAGTAGATAGCGACTCCCGCCGCTCTGTTGTGGTCTCTGCGAGCACCACAGCAGTATAGGAAATCTATGATTTCGAGAGGCTCTTCGGGATCCATCCAGGTTTCAGCAAAGCAAAGTAGAGAGGAATGGCGCAGAATGTGATCGTGGTGTACGTCCTTGGCATGTGCGGCAAGAGAGCGTACGTTAAGAATGTGGTTGTGAATGATGAATGAAGTGCTGCCAGCGAATGACGCGTCCATTGGCTGTCTGTGTGTGTTACTGATGTGTGGTTAACATGTTAAGCTTCGCCTGTGAGAGTGGAACGCGACAGCGTCTTGCAACGCTGCCAGGAGTCCACAGAACGCCATCGCCAATTCGGCTGTACGCCTTGCTGGACGGTAAATTTATTTTTTGAGGAAAGGAAATGTATCTCTCTCGCATATCTGGGTGGACACCTGCACCTCGCCGTAAGGGAAAGGGGGAAGATGGGAGTGAACGAAGACGCCGTATTAGCTAGACGCGCCTTTGTTCATTCCAAACCATTCAGCTGGCATCACGGAGTGGCTAGCGTGCTCGTATCGCACTCCGGAGACCCTGGTTCGATTCCCCAACTCGACCAATTTCGTTCTCGGTTTTATTGATTTATGCGGTCTAACTAGAAAGGTTAATTAGGCTATTTCATATTTATATTATTGTATTTCTATCCATCGTGTTCTGTCATTCACCTGTCAATTGTTGGAACTGTCTAGGATGTTCGACACAACGTATATGAAACGAGCAACGTCTTACTGAGTGGGGAAGTGCGTGGTGGTGGAGGGAACGCGGCTTCGTACTTATGTTTTTTTCAGCAGCGTCTCCTTCCGCGGACGCTGTTGTCGCTGCGGCGCGCGTTTTTCTTTTCTTTTCTTTTCTTCTGACCTCTTCATTCTCCTCTATATTAATTAGGCTAATTGATTAATTAAGCAATTAACTAAACTCAGTCCAACTTAGTTGCAGCATCACTATACGATCCCTTTGATTGGTTGCATGGTTACTAGCCAAAGTACAATTGGCCCCATTTGAAATTCGCGCACTGTGACGTCACGAGCATTTCGACCAATTGGAAAGCGTGACATTGGGGGCGGAGCTGGTTACGAGGCCGACGCCGACGACGACGCGAAACCCAGGAACGGACGCCAAAGAGCTGCGCTCTAAAAACTAGAGGACGCTTAAGCTTCGCCTTTTAGAGTGGAACGCGACAGTGTTGCAGCACTGACAGGCAGTCCACCGAACGCCATCGCCCGCTCGGCGCGACCCTTGCCCGTTGCATACAGCCTCGAACGCATATTTCAATTTTTTCTTCAATTGTTTCAATTATTTGACCAGTTGCACACTCTTTTTACCATCATCGAGCACTCGCTTTTCATTCTCAGCATTTCGACACCTTTGAACACCCCCTTTTTCCAATTTTTGTATCTCTCATTTCTGTAATCAATTACAATATCATTAACTTGTCATCGCCTATTGCACACCAGCCAATCATCGGTCACTAGAGCCACAAATTACCATACGATTTATTATACGCAGCCCCAAATATTTCCGACACGCGGAGCCTAATATGCCGCCGGAATTTCGACCGCGCGAGCTGCATACGCTGTCGCATTAAACTTTTCATATACATGCGTTCCGCGATGAACAACTAGTGCCATCGTTGTGGTGAGCGAAAAGTATCATGCTTTGCCTGCTGGCTTAATACGTGATACGTTTGCCATGAGCTTCATTAAATAAGTTCTTATGCGTGGCGGCACAATGTTGCCGTCTGCTGCCTTTGTTTACTCGACCACAAAATAAGCGCGCAGTAACTCGCCATCCTTCATTTTTTTAAGCGGTCTACTGAGCTGGAGTACCCGGGTTCGAACGCGACCGCGGCGGCCGCGTTTCGGTGGAGGCAAAGCGCAAAAGGCGCCCGTGTGCTGTGCGATGTCTGTGCACGTTGAAGATCCCCAGGTGGTGGAAATTATTCCGGAGAACTCCTCTACCGCACCTCTTTGATTCTTCTTTCACTGCCACCTTCCTCCCTACCCTTACTGCGAGGTTAGAGTGTTCATCGAGATGTGAGACAATTACGCGCCATACATAGCGTGGCATGAAATGGAATACACTGCTACAGCTGACTCATTTCTCCATTTCTGCACCGTCATTCTTCGCCTTTTCCTCATTTTTTTTATGTAATCATTGATTTATAAACTGTAATCACTCTAAGCACTTGACTGGGTTCCAAAGGGCTGTCACACTAACGGCTGACCTGAGTCAGCGTAGTAGTGCTCGGTGCATGCAACGCTCGATAGCACGCCATTTGACGTGGGAAAGAGACACTGTACGCTTATAGCTGTCGATGTGACGAAGCGTCCGTTTTCCGAGCACACACCGGCGGTGGTAGGCGGGCATGAGTGGCCACGATGTGAACGTGAATCTACTGCGTATACTGACCCACCAACCTCGTATTTCTTCCCCATGCAGCAACTCCACACGTCCCAGCGCTGAAGGCCGCTCGAGTACATCCTGCCACATGGGGAGCGGACCATCCACGGATCCTGCATGCGGCTGTGGAGTCAGCTTCCATCTACCGGCCAGGACCGCAATCATGGATTATGACTGTACCCCCCCGCATGTTGCGTTTGCCAGCTACCATGCAAGAGCAGAAGGACAATGGTTCTGCACCTGGGCACGCACATCGGGGAGCGGCTCTGAATGAAGTGCAGCGCGGACCTGGTCAGCCACGCACATATGCACTTCCAAGGCACCGGCGGCGACTGCCTGCAGGGCTTCTGCGAGGAGCCATTGGCGCAGAAGAGGGACTGTGACGAGCATCTCAGCTTGAGGCAAACCCGTCGTGTGCTTCACTATCCAGCGACTGCGGCAGCACCCCAATATGGGACAATTTCGATACGACGCCATAATTCGCCGGAAAATGACGACCGGCAGCGTCGATGTAATAAAAAAGTTATTTGTTTATGTTGAAGCCTCCATATTTTAGAGCGGTAGCTGTTAGTCCGACGTCTTGGCGAAACTCTGCCTCTGATCCAGCACCTTCAGATCCCTGTACCAACCGTTTCACCGGCGGCGACCCGCAGCATGCTTGGAAAATGTCTCTCTCTGACGGAAAGGTGGAATACGGGAGTGGAGTGGTAGAGCACTCAGGAATAGTCTCCCTAATTTCAGCATCATGGAGATCTTCAACACAGGCACTGTACACAGCTTGTTCCGTCAAATAATTGGCCATCATTACGTTACTTCATAATGCGAAATTTGAGCGCAGCACATCAGCTGTTTCAGCTTTTTGATAGATTGAGGCTAATTCGAGGAAGACGTTTACAATTAGACAAGTTTTTATTTTTCACACACATTCCTTCCTCAAGAAACACTCCGCTAACTGTTATTGTTATGAAGGAAGCTTTGTGGCAGAAGGAATAAAATAATTGCCTGTAGTTTACCTCTGGTTGAACCTGGAGGATTGCGAAAGCAACATCTGCGCGCAGCCATGTATTGTTGCGTGAGCTACATTGCCCACAGTCTCACCGTTTCGCGTGCTCTTGCACTGCCATACTGCGCATGCGCGAGGAACAAGTGACGTCACTACACACAGCTGGCATGCCTCGCCGCGCACGATCACTTCCCTTCCCTTTCCATAAAATGATCGGAGTGTAAAACGTTAACGCCAACGCCAATGAACACCTTGAACGCCCATGGCCTATGGCTTCAGTGCCGCGTTTCTGGCACAACGTTGTCAATGCCAACGCATGCAGCGCACATCTGTCCCTCCCGCCACGTATCTTAAAGCACGATTGAGGTGTCCACCGTTCCAAGAGGGCATTTAGGCGCCTTCCCTCTGGTGTCCACGAGATGTGTGAGACACATAGTGCGCCATTTCCTTTCCTCAGAAACCAATTTGCCCATTTTGCCCTCTGCTTTCCAAGGTCCTGCTCCATTCGTTTCGCAGCTTAAAATGCGTACAACGGACAACAGCGACGGCTCGAAATGCAGCAACGGGCGCCAAAGAGCCGCCCTTCCCTTACGGTGCGGTTGAGGTGATTACCTAGATGTTACAATTATTAAGGCGAAAGCCTTTAATGCCTCATACTGTCGTTAGCAGACGCTGTCGGCAGCGTGTGCCGACAGACGCGTCAGCAGCGACGTCGACAGACGCGTCGGCAGCCGTGCCGACAGACGCGTCGGCAGCCGAGTCGACAGACGCGTCGCAGCCGTGTCGACGGACGCGTCGTCTGATTTGTCCGCCTTTGGGCGTCACTGCTTAAAAAATGGCTGAGGCTTAGCTTAGGTTAAGCCCCGTCAGATGCGAAGCATATTGTCGCCGAGTTGCATATCGAGCACGCCGCTTGGTTAGACGTTCTTCGCGCTCTTCATCAGTCTCTGTAGCACGCCACAACTTTTGCTTCTCATTCCAACGAGCAGCCCTGTCTCCAGGAGGTATCTCCATCCCGTGTACGCCTAGCAGAGGCAGGCGCACCCCCTTGTATACCGCCGCTCTAGCATCACGTTTTCACTACAGCGCACCTAGCGGCAGAAGCAGGAAACACATTGGTCGCAACGCCTCGCGCAACGGCGCGAGCTAGGCCAATACCTCCTAGAAAGACTTCTAGGAGGTATTGGCTGGGCCCCCGTTTCTCATCTGCTGTGAAGCCACGCACCACGTGGTCATCCTTGGTCACGACGCCTCGCGCGACGGCGCGACTTGGGCCCCCGTTTTCCATCTGCTGTGACGTCACGCATCACGTGGTATGACATGGAGGTCACGAAAGGTCAATGGTAACGACACCGCTGCGCTCGAGGAGCTGGGTTGGGCTATTTTAGTATGCTTCGCATAAAAGAAACTGCGCCGAGGGTGGGAATCGAACCAGAGCCTTTGGCATTTCAAGCGGAGACGCTGCCACTCTCCACGAAGGCTCAAGGATCGGGCATGAATAAAGGCGCATCTAGGGAATGCATGGCTTTCATAAATGAAATAAATGGAATAAAGTGGAGAGGAAAAATAAAAATAAGCAAATAAACAAAAATAATAACGAAATAAAAATACGATATTAAAATAAAGATAAAAACAATAAAAATAAGAAAAGAACAAAAATAAAAAATAAAAACCAAAATGTTAAAAATATAAAATGAATAAAAACAAACAGCGCAGGAAACGTTTTCGCCTTGCAGCACTTTAGAGAGCCAAAGTGCCCCCTGAATTTTTGTCTGCTTTAACCGTCCTGTGACCGTTCTTAAGATCCTATTGCGCCATTCGCTCAAAAATGCGTTGCGATCAGTGTTTCCAACGGCCATGGCGTCGCGCCGAAAGTGCGATGGCATTCCGTGGACTGCCTGACGGCGCTGCAACGCACTGTCGCGTTCCACTCTCGAAAGCGAATGTTCTGCAATTTTTTCTGCATCTTTGTACTTGTGAAGTTTTCACGGGAATTCTCCCTTGTACACATGGTGCGTTAAACTGTAAGGTCAAGGAGAAAAATCACTGACGGATAAGCACTGAAACTTCCTCGCGTCGACAGGCATCATATCTGCCGACGCAAACCCAGCAAACGATCACGTCAATGGCGAAATTTAAAATTCATGGGGGCACTTTGTTGACCTAGAGTGCGGAGAGGCGGAAGCCTTAATCGCGGTGTTGCTGCTTGTGTCACTGATGTGTGGTTACTTCGCCTCTAAGAGTGGAACGGAACAGCGTCTTGCAACGCTGCCAGGGAGTCCACAGAACGCCATCGCCCGTTCGGCTCTACGCCTTGCTCGTCCGTAAATTGGTTTCTGAGGAAAGTAAATGTATCTGTCTCGCATATCTCGGTGGACACCTGGACCTCGCGTAACGGATGGGAGGAAGATGGGAGTGAACGATGAAAGCGTATTCACGAGACGCGCCTTTGTTCATTCCAAACCATGGAGCTGGCATGGCGGAGTGGTTAGCGTGCTCGTCTCGCACTCCGGAGACCCTGGTTCGGTCCCCAACTCGACCAATTTCCTACTCGGCTTTATTTATTTCTGTGGTCGTACTAGAAAGGTTAATTAGGCTAATTAGTTAATTAAGCAATTAACTAAACTCAGTCCCACTTGGAGCATCACTATACCATTCCTCTAATTGGTTGCATGGTTACTAGCCAAAGTACAATTGGCCCCGTTTGAAATTCCCGCACTGTGGCGTCGCAACCATTTCGACCAATTGAAAAGCGAGACATTTCTGTCGACAACTCCTGCTTACAACGATCAGGCATTAAAGGCTTCCGCCTTAAAACAGAGACGTGGTCCCCAATATACAAAACTAGTGTGCGGGCAATGTGACACTCTGCGGTCCAGCGACCGCTGTGAAGACCAACAAGGACCGGAGCAGCGAGTTCAACGGGCGGCAGTGGCGAACGCAGACCTGGACTGAGGACAACCTACCGTTGTCCGAGGGTTCACGAACCGGAGGGCGGGTTTGCCGGTGGAACCCTTCAGCACGCCAGAATCTTACGGCGAGGCAATGAAGGCGTTGTTGGGAGCGCGCAAGAAGTACTCGGCTCCGGCGGATATCCTCGACAGAGAGCAGGCCACCACGCTCAGACGACTACAAACAGACACTTACCCAAGCAGAGCCATGTATCACAAAATGTGGCCGAACAGATACGCGAAAGAGTGCGTGTGGTGTGGGGGCTACGCCACAACGTACCACGCCACCTGGGGCTGCGAAAAAAGCCCTTTACTACCAAAGGTAAATAGCCCTAGTCTAGAGCAGTGGGAGGCCCTCCTGGCTGACTCCGACCCGAGCACACAGCTCATGCTGGTGACGAGGGCCAAGGCAGCGGCGGAGGCCAACGGGATCCTGGACTAGGGAAGACCGACCACTGAAGCTCCACATCTATCTATCCCCATCCCCCTACTCCCTAACTCTTCCTTCTGAAAAAAAAAATAAAAATAAATGTTTTCACTACTACACTACCACTGTTTAGAAATGGTTTGGTTTAGAAGTGGACGAAGTCGACAGGAAAGACTCCTAGGGATGCAACCAAGGAGAGCCCGTGCTATTGTACGAGGCTAACAACAACAACAACATCTCTCAAGATAGCCCAAAACCGCAGAAACACGAAGAACTAACAATAAAGTTATTCCTTCCCTGCGCTGGTAGCCTACGAACGCATAACGCTTGTTAACAGCGAAAGCTCCCGTTACGGGCGTTTCATGAATGTTTTTCTTTTTTAGTTCTGTCTTCTGGCCGCCGCGGTGGCTCAGCGGTTATGGTGCTCGGCTGCTGTCCCGAAAGACGCGGGTTCGATCCCGGCCGCGGCGGCTAGAATTTCTTTGGAGGAGAAATTCTAGAGGCCCGTGTACTGTGCGATGTCAGTGCACGTTAAAGAACCCCAGGTGGTCGAAATTTCCGGAGCCCTCCACTACGGCGTCTCTCATAGCCTTAGTTGCTTTGGGACGTTAAACCACATAAACCAAACCAAACCAGTTCTGTCTTCTCTTTCCTCCGTCGCGCATTCCGTCTTCTTTAGTATCGCTCGTGAATTACGTCACATCAGTCACGTGGTCACCACATTCGCCGCCGTCCGCTCGTGTCGCGCACGTGCCCCCGTCCGTACAAGGGTGCCTCGGTGCAGCGTTCGTGGCCACTCGTCCGCCCCACCAGTCTCGCTGCCACGTCGGCCGCTGCCACGTCATCGTTGGCGACGCAGCAGTGCCGGGTATGGAGCGTTGCAGGAAGAAGACCGGTGGCATCCATGGCCCCGCAGCTCACCGCCTCGCTCCCCATTGCCATGGCTCCTTCCCCGACAGCTTCGACGCTGACCTGTACTCTGGAGGTGAGCCCCGACTTCCTTCCAACAACGGCAGGCAGTGCTACTGCACGCAATGGTGCCTGCTCGTCGACCGGCGTGTATTAGCTTCAGGCGACGATGCTCGGACGTGTAGTAGTGGCATCGGAAGCGCGGATATTGCGCAGTCCCTCCGGACGAAGAACAGAACGCAGTTGTCTGAACGACGACGAGAGAAGCTTCCAATACTCAGAAAGAACTGGTTTGGTTTGGTTTATGGGGTTTAACGTCCCAAAGCGACTAAGGCTATGAGAGACGCCGTAGTGGAGGGCTCCGGAAATTTCGACCACCCGGGGTTCTTTAACGTGCACTGACATCGCACAGTACACGGGCTTCTAGAATTTCTCCTCCAAAGAAATTCTAGCCGCCGCGGCCGGGATCGAACCCGCGTCTTTTGGGTCAGCAGCCGAGCACCATAACCGCTGAGCCACCGTGTTTTTTTCACCAGAAAGAACTGGTGAAAAAAAGCGCAGACGCAGTAACGTCCACGCTCCATTTATATGTATGCTCGGCCTACTTAATTACTCATTTTGTACATGACATTAACAGGGGGAAAAAAACTAGAGGACGCCAAGCTTCGCCTTTAAGACTGGAACGCGACAGTGTGTTGCAACGCTACCAGGGAGTCCACGGAACGCTATCGCCCGTTCGGCGCGACGCCTTCCCTGGAAACACCTTTAAACGCATATTTCATTTTTCTTTAATTGTTTCAACTAATAATTTGATGAATTACGCACTATAAATTTTCTTAATTACCATCATCAAGCACTCCATTTTCATTCTGAAAATTTTGA
Organism: Amblyomma mixtum; assembly: GCF_055824585.1. Taxonomy (NCBI): domain Eukaryota; kingdom Metazoa; phylum Arthropoda; class Arachnida; order Ixodida; family Ixodidae; genus Amblyomma; species Amblyomma mixtum. The sequence goes on along the minus strand of NC_143015.1, from coordinate 46,643,405 downwards.
CATGTTTGAACACCCCCTTTTCTCAGTTTTTTCATCTCTTTCATTTCTTTGATGAATTAAAATGGCGTCATCAACTTGTCATCACTATCACGCATCAAGCAATCATTAATCGCCAGAACCACAGATTACCATGATTTTTTACGTCCCCCCACCCTCGATTATTTCCGACACGCGGTGCCGACTACGCCGACGGCTTTTTAATTAAAGACCGTACGAGCAGTATACGCTTTCGCGTTGATATGCTTTCCGCGATGAAAAACTTCTGCCTTCGTTGTGGTGAACGACAAATATATAATATTTTACTCCTGGCTTATTGCATGATACGTTTGCCATGAACTTGATTAAATAATTTCTTATTCCTTTCGGGCCCCGCCGCGGTGGCTCAGTGGTTGCGGCGCTCGGCTGCTGGCCTGAAAGACGTGGGTTCGATCCCGGCCGCGGCGGCCGAATTTCGATGGAGGCGAAATTCTAGAGGCCCGTGTACTGTGCGATGTCTGACAGTGCACGTTAAAGAACCCCAGGTGGTCGAGATTTCCGGACCCCTTCACTACGGCGTCCCTCATAGCCTGAGTCAGTTTAGGCAATACCTCCTAGAAAGACTCTTTCCTTTCTAGGAGGTATTGGTTTAGGACGTTAAACCCCCATAAACCAACTATCCCTTTCGGCACAATGTCGCTTTCTGATGCCTTTGTTTACTCGACCACAAAATAAACGCGCAGTAACACTGTATTTTTTTAAGCGCACTACTGAGCCCGAGAACCCGGGTTCGAACGCGAACGCAATCGCGGCGACCGCTTTCCGTTGGAGGCGAAACACGAAAGGCACCCGTGTGCTGTGCGACGTCAGTGCACGTTGAGGATCCCCAGGTGGTGGAAATTACTCCGGAGCGCTCCGCTACCGCGTCTCTTTACTTTGATTCTATTACACTAACGGCTGAGCTGAGTCAGCGCAGTAGTTAGTACTCGGAACATGCACCGCTTGATATCTCACCATTTGACGTGGGAAAAAAGACTGAGACTGTACGCTTATAGTTGTCGATGTGACCAAGCATCTGTTTACTACGCACACACCGGCGGTGGTAGGCGGCCTTTTGAGTGGCCACTATGTGAACGTGAACCTACTGCGTACTGACCCACCAACCCCGTATTTCTTCCCCTTGCAGCAACTCCACACGTCCCAGCGCAGAAGGCGGCTCGAGTACGTCCTGCCACATGGGGAGCGGACCATCCACGGATCCTGCGGTTGTAGAGTCAGCTTCCATCTTCCGCCCGTGACCGCAACCATGTGTTTTGCCTGTACGCCCCGGCATGTCGCGCGTGCCAGGAACCGTGCAAGAGCAAAAGGACGATGGTTCTGCACGTGAGCAAACACATGAGGGAGCGGCTCTCAATGAAGTGCAGCGCGGACTTCGTCAGCCGCGCACACATGCACTTCCACGGGACCGGCGGCGACTGCCTGCAATGCTTCTGCGAGGAGCTACTGACTGAGCAAAGCGACCCCGACGAGCGTCTCCGCCTGAGTCAACGGCGCCAGCGTCATATATAGCGCCTTCGCTGTCCCACTAGCGACTAAGCCAGCGGGCGAAGTTGAAACAATTACGATACGACGCCATAATTCGCCCGAAAATAACGACCGGCAGCTTCGATGCAATAAAAACGTTGGTATTTGTTTATGTTGAAGCCTCCATGTTTTGAAGCGGTAGCTGTTAGTGCGATGTCATGGCGAAACTCGGCCTCTGGCCCAGCACCTTCAGATCCATGCACCAACAATTTCACCCGCGGCGACCCGCACCAGGCTTGGAAAATGCGTTTCTCTCTCTCTCTCTCTCTCTCAATGCTGTGACGGAAAGGTGGAAGATGGGAGTGTAGTGGTAGACCACCTCGGAACAGTCTCCCTAATAATTGCAGCAACATGGAGATCTTCAACGTCCTTAGACATCGCGCAGGCAATGTATACAGATCGCTCGGTCAATACATTGCCGACCATTACGTTACTTCCTAATGCGAAATTTGAGCGCAGCACATCAGCTGTTTCAGCTTTTTCATAGATTGAGACGAATTCGAGGAAGACTTGTTTACAATTAGACAACTTTTTTTTTTCACACGCATTCCCTCCTCAAGACACTCTCCGCTAACTGTTCTTGTTAAGAAGGAAGCTTTGTGGTCGGAAAAATAAGAAAAAATTAGCTGTGGTTCAGCTCTGGGTGAACCTGGAGGATTGGGAAAGCAACATCTGCGCGTAGCCATATATTGTTGCGTGAGCTACATTGCCCACAGTCTCGCCATTTTGCGCGCTCTAGCGCGACGATACTGCGCATGCGCGAGGAGCAAGTGAGATCACTACGCACAGCTGGCGTGGCTTCTCCGTGCGCGCTCACCTTCCTTTCTTTAAAATGATCGGTGTGTAAAATGTTGACAACGCAAATGCCAATGAACACAATGAACGCCGATGGCCTATAGCTTCAGCGCCGCGTTTCTGGCACAACCTTGTCAATGCGTGCAGCTCACATCTCTCATAACCCCACGTACCTATAAGCCCGATTCAGGCGTCCGCTGACCCAGGGAGCCATTATGAGCACCTCCTTTCCTTAAAATAATCGGAGTGTAAAACATGGTCAACGCCAACGCCAATGAACACAACGAACGCCACAGGCCTATGGCTTCAGTGCCGCGTTTCTGGCAAAACGTTGTCAATGCCAACGCATGCAGCGCACATCTGTCCCTCCCGCCACGTAGCCTAAAGCACGATTGAGGTGTCCACTGCTCCGAGAGGGCAATTAGGCGCCTTCCCTCTGGTGTCCACCGAGATGTGTGTGACACATAGTGCGCCATTTTCTTTCTTCAGAAACCAATTTGCCCATTTTGCCCTCTGCTTTCCAAGGTCCCGCTCCATTCGTTTCGCAGCTTAAAGTGCGTACAGCGGACAACGGCGACGGCGACGCCACGAAATGTATAGGAACGGGCCCCAAAGAGCCGCGCTCTAAAACCCGTCGGCGTCGTAGTAGTCGGCACCGCGCGTCGGAAAAAATCCGCCCTTCCCTTACGGTGCGGTTCAGGTGATTACCGAGGTGTTACAATTATTGCGCCACTTTGTTTGCTGAAAAATGTGTTGCGTTTAGTGTTTCCAACGGCCATGGCGTCGCGCCGAAATTGCGATGGCGTTCCGTGGACTGCCTGGCGGCGCTGCAACGCACTGTCGCGGTCCAGTCTTAAAGGCGAATGTTCTCCAATTGTTATGCGAAGCATACTACTTTAGCTACCACTTCAGCCCTTCACCGTGGTTATGCGCCTCTAAATCACGTGATACATGACGTCACACCACGTGACACGATGACGTCACGACAGTAGAGAAACGGGGGCCCACCTCGCGCCGTCGCTGTGGTTGTGCGCCTCCAAATCACGTGATACATGACGTCACACCACGTGACACGATGACGTCACGACAGTGGAGAAACGGGGGCCCACCTCGCGCCGTCGCTGTGGTTGTGCGCCTCCAAATCACGTGATACATGACGTCACACCACGTGACACGATGACGTCACGACAGTGAAGAAACGGGGGCCCACCTCGCGCCGTCGCTGTGGTTGTGCGCCTCCAAATCACGTGATACATGACGTCACACCACGTGACACGATGACGTCACGACAGTGGAGAAACGGGGGCCCACTTCGCGCCGTCGCTGTGGTTGTGCGCCTCCAAATTACGCGACACGATGATGCTTCGCATTCTCCAGGCTTAATCAAGTTAAGCCTCAGCCTTTTTCTGCATCTTTGTACTCAAGTTTTCACTGGAGTTCTCCCTTGTACACATGGTACGTTAAAGTGTAAGGTCAAGGAGAAAATTCACTGGCGGATAAGCACAGAAACTTCCTCGCGTCGACAGGCATCATGGCTGCCGATGCAAACCCAGCAAACGATCACGGCAATGGCGAAATTTAAAAATTCGTGGGGCACTTTGACTGTCTAAAGTGCGTAGAGGCGAAAGCGTTTTCCGCACCACTTTCGCTGCTTCTGTGGCACTGGTGGCGTCACAATAATTGACTGCTAATTACTAAGTGATTACAAATCACTAATTAATGGTTAATTACTGATTAATGTCTGAATACAAATTAACTGTTAATTAATGAGACAAGCTCGCCTTTAGGAGTGGAACGCGACAGCGTGTTGTAGCGCTGCCAGGGAGTCCACGGAACGCCACCACCTGTTCGGCGCGATGCCTTGTCCTTTGAACGCAACGCTTTTTGAGGAAAGGAAATGGCGCAGTAGTTCTGTGCCATCTCGGTGGACACCTGAACCGCACCGTAGAGGTAGAGAGAAGTGGGAGTGAAAGAACACAAAGAGGGCCCGTAATGGAGAAAATGAAAATTGTATTTGAGGAAAGGAAATCACGCAGTAACTGTCTCAAATTCGAACAGAACTACGAGAATTCATGACGCAGGTGTCGCTGCAATTCCAGAACATGAACCAGAGATTCGAAAGTATGATGGCAGAACTTAAGGCCCAGAGAGCCGATATAACAACTCTGGTGGAAAGACAGAGTACCTATGAAGAGCGCCAGGCCAGATGTGAGGAAGCATTAACTCATTTTGCAACATGGCCAGACGCACTAAATATAAATCCATAATCTGGCAATGGAATTGCCGAGGGTTCCAACGCAAGCGAGCGCTGGTGCAACAGTACATAGAAACCCTGCAGGAGAAGCCGCTAGCAATAGCGTTGCAAGAAACTGGCAAAAAGATAACACTCCCGGGCTATCAAGCCTTTCATAGCTATCGGGGGGAAAACTCACATGTAACAACGTTGGTTAAAAGAAACATTGCGACAATAGAACACGATAGAAGGAGTCTTAGTGGAGATGATTACGGGTAGGAGAGAGGAGCCCAGCCTCTTCCTACTAAACATCTACTCGAGGCCAAGACAACAAAAAGTAAGGTTCAGGGCCCTCTTTCGTGCAGCTCTGAAGGCTGCAGGAAGGAATCCTCTTGTTATAGTTGGAGATTTTAATGCGCACCATGAAGAATGGGGCTACAAGAAAAAAGATAGCAAAGGCAGACAGCTGTGGGAGGACATCCAAGAGCTAGGCCTCACGCTGCACACAGACTCTGGCTGCCCGACAAGGAAAGGAAATAGAGCAATGGCAGACACATCTCCTGATCTGACGCTCTCCAAAAACGCACCTGCGATTAGGTGGGAGAATACAGAGCAGGACTTAGGAAGCGACCATTACATAATAGCAACTACCCTGGAAACAGGACTTTCGGAAGATCGCTATCAGCAAGCGAAGATCACGAAATGGGAAAGGTTTAGGGAAATGCGGGAAGGTATCCCGGCTGAAGACATTACTGACATAGAAAGCTGGACGAGCAAGCTTAAAAAGCATGTAGCTAAGGCAACCGCAGCTTTAGAAGGACAGGACGCCCCAGCGATAGCCGACAGCAAGCTACTACACATGTGGGAGGCAAAACGCGGGTTAGAACGCAGGCTTAAAAAACAAAGGTGGAACCGAAACCTGAAAAGGAGGATAGCTAGACAAAATAAAGAAATCGAGAGGTACGCCATGCAGCTATGTGAACAAAATTGGTGCTGCGTATGCGATGATATGGAGAAAGGAATGAGTCTAGCCAAGACGTGGAATATCCTACGCCACCTGTTAGACCCAACTCAATCGAAAACTCAAACGAACATTAAGTTAAAGAAAACTAGACATGCCTACCAGGGGGAAGACAAGGAATTCATGAAGGAAATAGAACAGACCTATATAGGAAATATAACTTGCTCTGACTTGCCGGCTTATAAAGGTGTAGTAAGAGAGGAGCTCGACGCACCCATAACGGAGGCGGAGGTTAGAGCGGAGTTAATCAGACTTAAAACAAAGTCCGCCCCAGGGCCGGATGGTATAACAAATAAGATACTTAGAAATTTAGATGACGAGTCCATCATTGCTCTCACAAAATACATGCAACAAGTATGGGGACAAGGAAAGCTACCCAAACAATGGAAAGAGGCCAGCATAATTTTAATCCCCAAGCCGGGCAAGCCACCCAAGCTGGAGAACCTCAGGCCAATATCCCTGACCTCATGCGTAGGAAAGCTGATGGAACATGTAGCTCAAACGAGATTAACTCGCTACATGGAGGATAACAGCTTATGGCCTGACGAGATGGTCGGACTCAGACCAAAGCTAAGCACTCAGGATGTAATGTTACGACTGAATCATGACATCATAGACTCCAATTCTAGGGATACAAAAGTAATTCTTGGGCTGGACCTCAAGAAAGCTTTCGACAATGTAAAGCACGAGGCCATCCCTATCGAAAAATCTCATATGAATTCATATGTGTCTCGTATGATTCCATATGTGTTACATACGAGCTATATGTGTCAGATATGTGTCTGGTATGAACTCGTATACAGCCCATATGAGTTATATGTGTCAGTATATGTGCCTCATATGAACTCGTATGCAGCCCATATGAGTTATATGTGTCAGTATATGTGCCTCATATGACTCGTATGCAGCCCATATGAGTTATATGTGTCAGTATATGTGCCTCATATGAACACATATAGGCTTCATACGAGTTCATATGTGCCACATATGTGCCTCGTATGGACTCATATGGGCATCATATGATCCATATATGTCGACAAATGCGCCTCGTATCAGCACATATGCTTCATACGAGTTCATATGTGTCACGTAGGAGCTCATACGCGTCACAAATGTCACAGATGAACACATGTGCTGCATATATAGTAGTTCACGCGTTACGGAAATGTGACTTGTATGCACTTATTACATATGTGGCATACCTCAACTGACACGCGACACTCGTGCGTACACAAGAGCTCCGATATTCGTCGTATCAGCTTACATCAATCTCGTGCGAAACCGATAGTCGCTGATCAGTACCTCTTATAGAGTGGGCCTTGCTGTTTGAAACACGGAGAAAAGAAGGGATGAACAAACGATTAACAAGTGCCCGACCAACGCATAAAAAAAACTCTTGGCCTGTTTCAAATATTTTTCACCCTGATTCTCTGCTTGTGCCCTCTTGTTGTAAACAGCGCCTATCCAAACAGTATGACGTTAGGCGTTTCCAATGTGCTTGGACAAACGTTCAGCTAGAAGGCAAATATTGCCTTCTGGGCTTAGTTTAGCTGTTGAGCGAATATCGCCAGGTATTTTCATGCAAGAGCTCCGACTGTAGTTAACAATAGGTGCGCAATGAGAGTACTACGATGAATGGTGCAGGCGCTGTGAAAATTAAAATACATACAAATATCAGATCTTTCAGTGCATATCACAGAGCTCATCAAGATTTACAATATCAGTGGAAGTGCAATCGGCTGTAGTTCAGCTCGTTAAATCTTACAAACATTTGACCTCGCACCTAACCGTCGAATTCTAAAGTAGTGGGAAGCATAACGTAAGTCTTGTCATCCTGTGGGACAGGAAAAAGGCGACTGTATACATTTCACTCATTTTCAGTTTTCCTCTAATGCTCGCCTTGACAGAATTTACGTTTCTGTAGACGCGTTAGCAAGTGTGTTTGGCTACTGGGTGCGCCCCATCTTCTTCAGTGACCACTGTATGGTGTCTCTTCAGATAGGGAGGCACACTCGGCATGTACTTTACCCTCGATGGGAGTTGTGGAAGATGAATAACTGTCTGCTCTCAGACGAAATCTTTCAGCGTGCTGTACCTACTTGTTTGAAGGACGTATGGTCACGCCGTGATCTGTCCGTTTTTCAAAAGTGGGATTTGTTTAAACAGGAGATCAAAAACTTGGCAATTGAGGCCTCAGCAAGAATCGCTTTCCTGAAGAGACACCACCTTCGTGAGCTTGGGCGCACCCTAACGGAGCTACATGAGCTAGAGAGGGTAAACCCGGGTGCCTATCTCGAAGAGATTAATAACGTAAAAGCAGAGCTTCAACAATTTGCGACAGAAAGATATAAGGGGGCCTTCATACGATCTCGGTCCCGAAGGTTTCTTGATGAGCAACCTTCTCGTCGGGCCCTGAATGATGAAAGAGAGAATGCTCTTGCGAAGGAAATATTGGAAATTCAGTATGGTGATTGCACATACAGCGATGCGCCTGGTATTCTTGCTGCTTTCTTCGACTATTATCGAAAGCTGTTTGGTAGTTGCGATGATCCAAATCAGGGTTTCGATTACAGTTCCTTACTCGGAAACTTCCCTCGACTAGACGATGAGAAGTGTGCTATAGTGAAGGGATCTATCACTTTGGATGAAATTCAATCAGCCATTTCTGCCCTGCAGAGCCAGAAATCTCCTGGGCCAGATGGTATTACTAGCGAATTCTATAAAACTTTTTCGCCTTGCCTAGTGCCTGTTTTGATGGAAGTTTTCCAAGCATCTTATGATGTGGGTGTCCTGCCTCCCACTTTCTATTCTGGGCACACAATATTAATTCCCAAAAGCAAAGATACTAATCGGTTGAAAACTGTTGAGGGATATCGTCCAATTTCCCTCTGCAATGTTGATTACAAAATTTTTGCCAAGGTTCTTAGCAGTCGTCTGCAGCTCGTCATTATGGACTTGATAGGTTCGCATCAGGTCTGTGGTATTAGAGGCCGTAGTATTCAAACACATATCCATATTGCACGTTCAGTATTAGAGACAATATCAGATGAGACAGGCCAAGTTGCTCTGATTCAAATTGACTTGGCGAAGGCTTTTGATAAAGTTCGGCACGATTTCTTGTTCGCGGTCTTGGAGTATGCAAATATTGGTGACGTTTTGCTCAAAGGCATAAGGCTGTGCTATAAGAACTCCTATACAAGGGTTATTGTTAATCAGGAGCTAACGAAACCAATACCCCTAGAAGCATCTGTTCGTCAAGGATGTCCACTGTCTCCATTGTTGTTTGCCCTATATCTGGAACCCCTCTGTCTTAGTATAATTAACAGCGTAGCTATCCGCGGTTTCTCTCTGGCTCGATGTGAAGTTAAAGTTTTAGCCTATGCTGACGATGTCGCCCTCTTTTGTTCTGACAAAAAGAGTGTACTTGAGGCTCTAAACTTGACTAAACAGTTCTGTGATGTATCAGGCGCGGCTCTTAATTTAGAGAAATCCAAAGGCTTTTGGTTGGGTTATTGGGGAACTAGGCCAAGCCAGTTCGGTGGCATATGCTGGGACAGTAGCCCTCTTGAGTACCTAGGCGTTCCGCTGCACCAAGTTCGCAACAGTACAGCCTACTGGGATTCACAAATTGTAACTCTACGGCGGCAAACACAGGCTTGGATGGGTAGGGAACTCTCAGTGTTTGCGAGGGCACAGGTCTGTAACATATTTTTGTTTGCAAAGCTCGCGTATGTCCTTCAAGTCCTGCATTGTGCGAGGAGGAAGGTGCAAGCAATACACAGAATATTTGCAACATTCGTTTGGCGCTCTCAATGGGAGCCCATGAGGCGTGACAACTTGTTCCTTCCCTTAGAGGGTGGTGGAGTGGGTCTTGTTCACCTGTTCGTGCATCAACTTGTTTCCCGTTTTTTCTTTTTAAAATCGGCAAACCACCCGTTTCTGGTAGCTGTGCTCATTAGGCGGCTTAGTTTTCATTTGCACCGACTGTGCTGGCTCGTGAGGGGACTTTGTGGGGATTCCTCAAGGAGGTTGCTGACACTTTCAATTTCCTCACTGTGCGCTTCTCTTTAGATTACCTGTATAGCCTCTCGAGAAAACAGATGACCCAGGCTCTCACTGAGTCTTTGTTCCCTACACCATTGTATCGGCAGCCTTATCTGGGGTCTTTGGACATCAGTGTTCTAAAGCGTGTTAGGCGGATGTGCATTCAGGCAGCCGCTAAAACGTTCTTTTTCAAACTACACACAGCGACGCTGCCTATCAAGACATTTCTTAATGACAAGGGGATGTTTGTACCTTGGAATGTGAATTGCCGTCTGTGTAACGTGCCTGAGACAATTGATCATTGTTTTATCCTGTGCCGTGATGCCATGTTTTTTTGGGACATACTACAACGAACTCTCAAGAAGGACATTGAAATTACACCGTACACTATTAGATTTCTGCCTGTTGACAAAAACTCTGTTGTGCCTTATGATCTGTTTATGTTGATGGGACTATTCAGTCTTTGGAAAAGCCGTATGATGGACAGACATGCCGAGCCACCAAGATCGTCCAAATCTGTGTTTCGAGAACAGTGTGCTTTGGTGAGGAGTGTATATGCTGCACGCGAAGAACCTCCAAGCTGGCTGCCGTGCCTAGATGCATGTGTGTGCCTCCCTGGATTTTGATGTTTTGATGGGGCTGCAGTGTTGAGTTAGGGCAATGGCGGGCTCCTATTAATCAGCCCGGCAACTTGAGACGCGATCCAGTCTGATTGAAGTTTTCCTCCTTTCTACGGATGTTCTTCCATGCAATAAAGAAAAAAAAGTGTCAGTCGTGGTGTAGTGGTTAGAGTAGTGAGCTCTAGATGTCTAGGTCAGTGGTTCGAATCCAGACCCAGCCGTGGTTTTTTTCTTCGTTTCCGAAATTTTTTTTTTTACTTTCTTTAGTTCACTAACTTCAGTGGAAGCTATTTTATTGTTAATTGCCTTATAATTCCACCCCAGCTCTTCCCTTTCCTTTCCCAATAATTGTAAACCAGACACATATCACACGTATGACACATATCGCACGTATGACACATATCACACGTATGACACATATTCCATAATCTCGTATGAACCAGACACATATGACACATATATATGAGATTTTTCGATAGGGATACTAGAGGAACTCCAAGAGATAGGAGCAGGCCAAAATACCTATGACTATATAAAGGGCTTTCTGACAAATAGAACAGCGAAAAATAAGATATCAAGACATAGAGTCGGGGGTAATTACGCTAGGGAGTAGGGGCACCCCGCAAGGATCGGTCTTATCCCCGCTTCTATTTAACCTTGCTATGAGAGGTCTCCCGGAAAAGCTCAGAAAGATTGGCAACATACACTTTATTATCTATGCTGATGACGTAAATATCTGGGTCAATCAGGGCAGCGATGCCGAAATAGAGCATAAACTCCAGGAGGCAGCGGACGTAGTGGTAAACTACGCAGCGAATAGAGGGCTAGCGTGCTCACCAGAGAAATCCGAGCTTCTGGTGTATAACCCTAAGCACTTGAGACTCAAACAGAGTAACAACTTCAACATCACGGTCGGAGGAAACCCCGTGCCGATGGTGGATAGGATTAGAATATTAGGACTGCATATTCAGAGCGACGGATACAACGGGGAAACCCTGAAGAAGCTCGAGGGATATGCGGCGCAAGCCATGGGGATATTTAGAAGAATAGCACTCAAAGGACGAGGACTAAGAGAGAAAAGCTTGAGCAAGTTGGTGCAAGCATACGTTATCAGCCGGATAAGCTATGCTACACCCTACTTGAAGATCCGCGCCTCAGAACGGGATAAACTAGACACGATCATAAGGGGATGCTACAAACGGGCTCTAGGCCTGCCCATAAGCACCTCCACTGAAAGACTCCTAGACATGGGTATTCACAATACATGGAGAGAGATTGCTGAAGCCACGAGAACGGCGCAGCGAGACAGATTAAGCCAATCAAACACAGGAAGGGCGATTCTAAGCATGGTAGGACTCCAGACGGAAAAGGGTATTCTAGAAAAGCGAGACATCCCGAGGGACATCAGAGAAAAGATCAGGGTGGATCTTTTACCCAGAAACATGCACCCTACATTTCACAAAGGAAGGAGGGGAAAGGGAGCTGAGGCGCTCGCCAAACGCTTCGGCGAAATGAATGACAAAGCAGTGGCCTACACGGATGCGGCTAGCGGGAAACTGGGAGCAGCGGTGGCAACGGTCGTTAGTGGCCGGGGTACAGCTGTCTCTTCCGCAACCATACGCAGTCGAAATCCAGAGTCGGCTGAAGAAGTTGCAATAGCGCTCGCATTGCGTGGGAACGGAGGCACAATACATAATTAGCGATAGCAAGACTGCTATCCAAAATTATGCCCAAGGCAGAATAACACAGGAAGCACTGCGAATCCTAGAGGGACGCAGAATAAATAGAAATATTATTCTCGTTTGGACACCAGCTCACGAGGCAGTTCCAGGAAACGAGGCGGCAAACGCCCTGGCTCGAGATCTCTACTTCCGAGCCGCGGCAGGCCGCCCGATAACAAGGAACTGGACGAGAGACTGATAAATTACACAGAAATAGTGGAAAATTACAAACTAAACAGGAGACTCTTTCCTCCCCCGGACAAAGAGCTCGCTAACACAGAGGCTACGGCTTGGAGGAGACTACAGGCTAAAAATTTCATACACCCAGTGTGGGCATCGCATGTCTTAAAAGATGAGGATATTGATGATAAGTGTAGGAAGTGCGGGGAGAGGGGGACCCGCGACCATGTGATTTGGGAATGTGCGGATTTTCCAGGGTTCCGAGAGAAAATAGACAGCAGAGAGGCCTGGGAAACCCTTCTGCAAAGCACGGACCCAGCCGTGCAGAAGAAAGCGGTCCATCTGGCGATAGCTGCCGCGAGGAGCCAGAAGCTCCTTGCCTGTCTCTAGTCGCGGAGGTCCCGGCCCCTGCCCCTCGGCCTGCGTGCCGGAGGTAGGGAGTAGGGGGCCTCCATTCTGATGGAAAATAAAGGTTTATCAACAACAACAACAACATATCTCGGTGGACACCCGTCAAAATTCAGGGGGGCACTTTTTTGACCTAATGTGTGGTCACTGATGTGTGGTTAGGATGTCAAGCTCGAAGAGGTCGCGATTGCTCTCGCGGCCTCACATTCCGATTCAAAATACATAATCACCGACTCGCGAGGGGCCTGTCGGAACGTCGAACAAGGCTGCACTCCCTTCCTAGCCTATCGAATATACCAAAATTGCATACGGGATACGGACCCCGCACACCGTTACATTATATGGGCCCCTGCTCATCAGGGGTTGGCAGGAAACGAGGCAGCAGACGCAGCCGCCCGCGCGCTCTCTCACCGGGCTGTTTTCTCCTCCCCACCCGATCAGGAACCCGATTTTAATCCAGTGTATACATTCAAAGAAATTACAGCCTACTATCAAAACAGCCATCGCCTTTACCCAAGCCCATGTAAAGGCCTCAAGAAGGCGGATGAGCGGCTCCTTCTCCGCCTTCTCACCAATACATTACTGTGCCCGGCAGCACTAAAGCATTTTGACCCCTCCTGTAACGGCAGCTGCCCGCACTGTAGTGCGGTGTCTTCTGACACCTATCACATGGTGTGGGCGTGCCCCTCCAACCCGGCTATTCCCCCCATCCCCAACCCAACCCGGGAGGACTGGGAGGCGACCCTGCTCGGCTGCCACGACTTACAGGCCCAACAAGCCTTAGTCGGGCGCGCCCGGGCGGCGGCCACCGCCACTGGGGTCCCATACTAGGGACCTCCACCTAGTGTTTGTAAGGATCGGTCCCTTACGGGCTGATCCAAGCATACCTCCTGTCCTTTCTTAATAAATGTTTTCACCACCACCACCCCGTCTCTAAGAGTGGAACGCGACAGCGTCTTGCAACGCTGCCAGGGAGTCCATAGAACGCCATCGCCCATTCGGTTCTACGCCTCGATCGTCGGTAAATTGGTTTTCGAAGAAAGGAAATGCATCTATCTCGCATACCTCGGTGTACACCTGAACCTCGCCGTAACGGGAAGGGAGGAAGATGGGAGTGAGCGAAGACACCGTATTCACTAGATGCGCCTTCGTTCATTCCGAACCATCGAGCTGGCATGGCGAAGTGGATAGCATGCTCGTCTCGCACGCCGGAGTCCGGGGTTCGATTCCCGAGCTCGACCAATTTCCTACTCGGTTTTGTTTATTTATATGGCCTGACTAGAAAAGTTAATTAGGCTAATTGGGTAATTGAGCAATTAACTAAGATCAGTCCCACCTACTTGGAGCATCACATACGATCCCTTCAATTAATTGCATGGCCAAAGTACAATTGGCCCCGTTTGAAATTCGCGCACTGTGACGTCACGACCGTTTCGACCAATTGAAAAGCGTGACATTTCTGTCAACTGCTGCTTACAACGATGAGACATTAATGGCTTCCGCCTTAAAATTCAAGGGGGCACTTTGTTGACCTAAAGTGCGGAGAGGCGGAAACCTTAATCGCGGTGTTGCTGCTTGTGTCACTCATGTGTGGTTACGATGTTAAGTAGTAGTAGTAAAAACATTTATTTATTTTTTTTTCAAAAGGAAGAGTTAGGGAGTAGGGGGATGGGGATAGATAGATGTGGAGCTACAGTGGTCGGTCTTCCCTAGTCCAGGATACCGTTGGCCTCCGCCGCTGCCTTGGCCCTCGTCACCAGCATAAGCTGAGTGCTCGGGTCGGAGTCAGCCAGGAGGGCCTCCCACTGCTCCAGACTAGGGCTATTTACCTTTGGTAGTAAAGGGCTTTTTTTCGCAGCCCCAGGTGGCGTGGTACGTTGTGGCGTAGCCCCCACACCACACGCACTCTTTCGCGTATCTGTTCGGCCACATTTTGTGATACATGGCTCTGCTTGGGTAGGTGTCTGTTTGTAGTCGTCTGAGCGTGGTGGCCTGCTCTCTGTCGAGGATATCCGCCGGAGCCGAGTACTTCTTGCGCGCTCCCAACAACGCCTTCATTGCCTCCCCGTAAGATTCTGGCGTGCTGAAGGGTTCCACCGGCAAACCCGCCCTCCGGTTCGTGAACCCTCGGACAGCGGTGTCTGCCATGAGATTTCCCTCAACCCCAGTGTCAGGGACCCAAATGATGGTGTGTTGAATGTTTGTGTTGTTTGATCCATGTCTGTGTTGTTTTTGTTCGAAGAGGATACTCGCGGCTTTTCGGCCGATCCTTCCATCTCTGTACGCCCTTGCTGCAGCCTGAGAATCCGTGGCTATCCAGTAACTCAGTCCCTGCCGATTGGCTTCAGTCAGGGCTAGAGCTATGGCGATCTCTTCCGCTGCTTGTGTTGTCCTTGTGCGCACTGATGCACCAGTAACTATATTCCCATTGGCGTTCACTACTGCTACCGCCCTAGCGTTTTCCTTCGTTCTGTACTTGGACGCGTCAACATACAGAACCATCTGTTTCTTCTTTAGGAACCTGTCCAACTCCAATGATCTCGCCGCCCGTCTTCCTTCGTGGTTCTTCGGGTCCATGTTTCTGGGCACTGGTTTAACCAAGAAAGTGCTCCTAATTTGGCTGTCAATGTCTGTCTTGTCTTCGCCCTCGTCTTTTGCCGGGTATCCTAGCTTGATCAGTAGTGCGCGGCCAGCGGCTGTTCTTTTAAGTCTTTCCATTTGAAATCTGAGCATGGTTTCGCTGTGCTCCTCATAGGTGCCGTACACCCCCATGTTCATCAGCTTCTCTGTCGAGGCGCAGGTCATGACGCCTAAGGCTTGCTTATACGCCGCTTCGCCTGAGTGGAACGCGACAGCGTCTTGCCACGCTGCTAGGGAGTCCACAGAACTCCATCGCTCGTTCGGCTCTACGCGTTGCATGTCAGTAACTTGGTTTTTGAGGAAAGGAAATGTATCAGTCTCGCATATCTCGGTGGACACCTGGACCTCGCGTAAGGTTGGTTGGTTGGTTTATGGGGTTTAACGTCCCAAAGCGCCTAAGGCTATGAGAGACGCCGTAGTGGGGGGCTCCGGAAATTTCGACCACCTGGGGTTCTTTAACGTGCACTGACATCGCACAGTACACGGGCCTCGAATTTCTCCTCCAAAGAAATTCAGCCGCCGCGGCCGGGATCGAACCCGCGTCTTTCGGGTCAGCAGCCGAGCACCATAGCCACTGAGCCACCGCGGCGGCCCTCGCGTAAGGGGTAGGAGGAAGATGGGAGTGAACGATGACACCGTATTCACTAGACGCGCCTTTGTTCATTCCAAACCATCACGCTGAGATTTGCTTGACTCTGTCTTCCCGGAGCCAATCTATCGATCTCTGTATAGTGGAGGCCAAGCAGGAAATATTTTAAAAAGACTACGAAAAATGTTGGTGCCAGCGGGTGTGAAGACGTTTTTCTTCAAGTTACACACTGGGACGTTGCCGGTCAAAACATGGATGGAGGAGAAGGGATTGTTTCTACCATAGGGTGCTGACTGCTTGTTGTGTCACAAACCAGAGTCAATAGAACACGTCTTTATTGATTTCTGGGATGCGCTGCTCTTTTGGGACGAGCTCCAGCGTACTATAAAGAAAGACTTACCCTTGACGCCGTATAGGATACGATTTCTGGACGTTGAGCCGGATTTTTATAAGTATGATGTAATTTTCCTGCTTGGCCTGCACAGTATTTGGCGAAGCAGGATGGCTGTACGACACTGTGATGAAGATGCGCGTTCTGTCAACGATTACTTCAAAGAAAACATATTTAAGCTACGTGAAGTATACAAGGAGCTATGTTTTGGAGATGAAGTTATAGAGTTGTTGGGAGAGTTGTGTTCCCTGAAACAGTTTTGATTTTCTCACGCGAGTGAAACACATGTCCGCTCTTGATGTTTGAGTGTGCAGCGCAGAACACCTGTTTATGATCTGTTGTAATCTGTCAAAACAGGCAATAAAGACAAAAAAGCTGGCATGGCGGAGTGGTTAGCGTGCTCGTCTCGCTCTCCGGAGACCCTGGTTCGATTCCCCAACTCGACCAATTTTCTACTCAGCTTTATTTATTTCTCTGGTCGTACTAGAAAGGTTAATTAGGCTAATTAGTTAATTAAGCAATTAACTAAACTCAGTCCCACTTACTTGGAGCATCACTATACCATTCCTCTAATTGGTTGCATGGTTACTACCGAAAGTACAATTGGCCCCGTTTGAAATTCCCACACTGTGGTGTCGCAACCATTTCGACCAATTGAAGAGCGTGACATTTCTGTCGACAACTCCTGCTTACAACGATCAGGCATTAAAGGCTTCCGCCTTAAAACAGAGACGTGGTCCCGAATATACAAAACTAGTGTGCGGGCAATGTGACACTCTGCGGTCCAGCGACCGCTGTGAAGACCAACAAGGACCGGAGCAGCGAGTTCAACGGGCGGCAGTGGCGAGGCAAGACCTGGACTGAGGACAACCTACCACTCTTTAGAAATTGTTCGGTTTAGAAGTGGACGAAGTCGACAGGGAAGACTCCTAGGGATGCAACCAAGGAGAGCCCATGCTATTGTACGAGGCTAACAACAACAACAACAACAACAACATCTCTCAAGATACCCCAAAACCGCAGAAACACGAAGAACTAACAATAAAGTTTTTCCTTCCCTGCGCTGGTAGCCTACGAACGCATAACGCTTGTTAACAGCGAAAGCTCCCGTTACGGGCGTTTCATGAATGTTTTGTCTTTTTTAGTTCTGTCTTCTCTTTCCTCTGTCGCGCATTTCTTCTTCTATAGTATCGCTCGTGAATGACGTCATATCAGTCACGTGGTCACCACATTCGCCGCCGTCCGCTCGTGTCGCGCTCGTGCCACCGGGACGTCATGCTGCCGGTCGGAGGCCGCAAGCTGCTATTCCGGGGCTACCCTAAGCTATCCGGAGAATTCTGCAAGGGCGTCATCACCGTCTCCCCGGACGAGACATCTGAAACTGTTAAGAAAAAACTCAGAGAGGACCCTAACGTAGTATCCGTGCGCAAACTGGGCAAAACGCAGGTTGCTGTGGTCACCTTTGTGGGGCCAAGGGTGCCGCGGACCGTGCTTTATAGTTGCGAGCGTCTCCCCGTCCGCTTCTATAAGAAAACGATCCCTGCCTGCCCTCGCTGTGGCACGGTGGGGCATCGGGCCGACGCCTGCCCGCGGCCGCAGCCTGGACGCTGTGAACGCTGCGGGGCTCAGGTTGCTGCTGCTCCTGACCGTGGCCCAGCTGAACATCAGTGCTCCCCGTGCTGCCTCATCTGCGGAGGCAGCCATCCCACCGGAGCGCCTGGCTGCGCGGGCAAGTACCGCAAGGTCATCAAGCCGGGACCCCCACCCACCCCAAAGCAGAAGCAGACGCCGGGACCCAAAAAAGCCCAGACGCCCACGGCCGGACCCAAGCAGGCTCCAGGGCCCAAGCCCGAACCTAAGAAGGCCCAGTCCGGGCCGCCAAAATTTGTGAAGTCCGGGAACCCGACGAGGCCACCGGTCCTGAAAGCCGAGGATTTCCCACCTCTGGCACCGCGCCAAAATCAGGTGAGCAGTTGGAGTGGGTTAGTCTCTGGGCCCACCCCCCCCCCCCTCCCTCCCCCACCGAATCCGCCCTACAGCGGCAGGTAGAGGAGCTCAGGCGCCAAAATCAAATTCTCGCCCGTAAAATTCAAGAATTAGAAGCTAAGCAGGCCGGGCAGTCCGAGCCCATGCAGAACGCTGAGCCCGAGGATAGTGATGACGGATCCTCAGTATCATCTTGCCTAACTAGCGTCTCGCGGCAAACCGCGGACACGGTGGTCGATTCGGCCCCCGCGGCCGCCGGCCGCTTCGAGGCCCTGGAGCGTAAAGCCGAGCAGTTGGAGGAGCGGGTGGCAGCGCTCCCGAACCAAATTATGATTGCGGTCCGCGAGTCCTTTCAGGACATGTTCAATGCCGCATTTACTGCAATGCTTCCCGACATTGCGGCCCAGGTAACTGACTCTGTCCTTAAGGCGGTGCAGCCCTGGGTCAGCTCCCAGATAAAAAATTCTCTCTCCTGCGACTCCCCGCAGCTAAAACGTAAAATAGCTCCTCGACAGGCAGCGGAAGAAAGCGGTTCCGGCCCGATAGCCGCGGCGTTGATGCAACCCCTACCTGGAGCTGCGCCGGCCCCCGAACCGAGTGGCTACCCAGCACCGTAAAATAAAAACATCAATATGGCTGGCAAACCTTCTCAGAAAGCAAAAAAATTAGACCAATTCGAAATCATTCAATGGAACTGCAGGGGTTTCAGAGCCTGCAAAAAACGGTCACATCTCCAGCTCTACCTGCAGTCCCTTGGTGACATGCCGGCGCTTCTTGCTTTGCAAGAGCCCGGCAATGATGCTAAATTCTCTGGGTATAGCTCGTTTCAGGGGGGGCCCTCGACCTGCATCCTGGTGCATAAAGCATACACCGCGATTCAGGTCGATCTTGATCTGTAGACTGAGCAGGAATACACCATGGTGAGGGTTCTGCCTCTCAGGCGCCGCGACCCGTCAATACATGTGCTTAATGTGTATTGCCCCCCGCATAAGCCGCGTGTTACTTTCAGCGAAATTTTCTATCGTGCTCTCAAATCGGCTGACAATGAACCCCTGGTGATCATTGGGGATTTCAACGCACCCAGCCTACACTGGGGTTATCACTTCGAGAAATCCAGGGGACGCAAGCTGGCGGAGCTCATCTCCACCCTTCGTCTTACGTTGCTCACGGATCCGTCTTGCCCCACACGTGTGGGCAACTCGGTCACCCGTGACACGTGTCCTGACTTATCTCTGGTTAGGAACACTACAAACGCCACATGGGAGAACCTGGGGGATACCCTGGGCAGCGACCACTGCCTTCTCCGCATCACGCTTTTGACGAAAGCAGCCCGTAAAAAATGGGGCCAGGCGAAAATAACCAATTGGCACCAATTTCGAACTCAGGACGTCCCTCCGGTACTATTCTCCGACGGCTATGCGGAGTGGGCAACACAGGTCACCAACATACAGAAACAACACACGCAAACACTTCACACCACCGACGAGATCCCCGCAGTGGACAATCACCTCCTGCATCTCTGGGAGGCGCGCCGGAGCTTAAGAAAACGATGGAAGAAACACAAGACGAATCGCAAGCTTAGAGCTCGCATTGCACAACTTACGGAGCAGGCTGCGGCATATGCCGCCCAGCTCACAGACACCAATTGGATAGAACGCTGCAACTCGGCAGCGCGTCAGATGAGCTCGAGGGGGACTTGGCGTCTCTTGCGCAGCCTCATCGACCCTTCTCAAACGAAATCGGAGACGCAAAAACAGCTCCGGCGGGCTCTGCACAGGTACCAAGGTACGACGGCGCAACTTGCGGACACTTTGTGCGACAGGTATCTCTGCCGCACAAATGACCCGGTTGGGCCCGAGTACACGTATACTCCGGCAAGCCAAATCAGGATTTAGACGCCCCTTTTGAGTTGCATGACCTTAAGGCGGCCCTGGCTAAAATGCGCCGAGGTGGGGCACCGGGTCGGGATCGCATAACAGTGAAACTGTTGGCGAACCTCTCCGACTCTGCATACCTCCATTTGCTACAATACATAAATCAGATCTGGGATGGGTGTCCGCTCCCACTCGAATGGAAAACATCCCTTGTAACGTTCATCCCCAAAGCAGGTAAAGCCGTGACTACGGACAACTTGAGACCCATCTCATTAACCTCGTGTGTGGGAAAGCTCATGGAGACGATGGTTCGGGATCGCCTCTCTCCATACATGGAGGGTAAGGGCCTCTTTGCAGACACTATGTTCGGGTTCCGCCCGCACATGTCTGCACAGGATGTCCTACTCCAACTACACAGGGACATAATACGACCCACAGCCATGCAACAAAACGACAAGGCCATTCTCGCCCTCGATCTTAAGGGGGCGTTTGACAATGTTAAACATGGCACCATACTCTCAAACTTGAACACTGAAACTTGAAACTTGAACTTGAACTGCGGGGCCGCCGCGGTGGCTCAGTGGCTATGGTGCTCGGCTGCTGTACCGAAAGACGCGGGTTCGATCCCGGCCGCGGCGGCTAGAATTTCTTTGGAGGAGAAATTCGAGGCCCGTGTACTGTGCGATGTCAGTGCACGTTAAAGAACCCCAGGTGGTCGAAATTTCCGGAGCCCTCCACTACGGCGTCTCTCATAGCCTCAGTCGCTTTGGGACGTTAAACCCCATAAACCAAACCAAACCACTAACTGCGGGGCGAAGGTCTTCGCCTATGTCAGTGACTTCCTCTCTGCGCGTCAGGCACTCCTCCGGATCGAGGACGAGGAATACAGCCCGTACTCTATGGGCACACGAGGTACACCACAGGGGACGGTGTTATCACCGCTCCTTTTCAACATCGCCATGATGCACCTGCCCGGCCGACTGGCTCAGGTGGATGGCATAAAACACGCACTCTACGCAGACGACATTACAATCTGGACCACCGAGGGGAGCCTTGGGGAGATGGATGATCGCCTTCAGCAGGCCGCCTCCATAGTCGAAGCATATGCTGCCGACTGTGGTCTCCAATGTGCTCCCGCCAAATCAGAGCTTCTACACGTCAGGACAAACCACAAGGACAACACGTCTCTACACAGATCTCTGTTGGGCGGTCCCATCAGAGAAGTGGCGGAGCTCCGGATCCTGGGTCTGTTCATCAATAACAAACTTAGGCCGGACTCTACTATAGCGAAACTCAGGAACATAGGTGAACAGGTAGGGCGCATGATCCGCCGTGTTTCCAACAAGCGGGGTGGTCTGCGGGGCAGGGACGCGCTACGGCTCGCCTATGCCTTCGTGACCAGCTGGATCCTCTACGCCGTGCCGTACCTACGCACCACCAAACAACAAGACGAGCGCATTGACGCCATCAACAGGAAGGCAACAAAGCGAGCACTGGACCTCCCGGTGGCTACCTCCAACGCCAAACTGAAGGTGTTGGGAGTGGTAAACTCCTATCAGGAGTTGCGGGAGGCCCACCTCGTGAACCAATATACGCGGCTATCGCAGACGGTGCCTGGGCGCCGCCTGCTAAACCGCTTACACATCCAACACACATGCATACCAGAGGGGACGGAGAACAGCCCGGTGCTGTGGCGCCACATGCTCTTGGTCGCTCCGCTCCCGCGTAACATGGGCATGGCTTCACATGAAGGCAGACGACAAGCGCGGGTTCGCACGCTTGAGAGGCAATATGGCTATAAAGAGGGCGTCTATTACGTGGACATCACAGGGCCGTCGCCCGCGGGATTCTTCACGGCTGCCGTAGTCCACCAGGGAATGAATGTCGATGGGCTATCTTTTCGGGCCCCAAATTCAACACGAGCGGAGGAAGTCGCAATATCTCTCGCTGCCGCCGATCCAAAATCGAAAACGGTTATCACAGACTCTCGCCGGGCCTGTGAACATTATCTTGCAGGCGAAATATCACCTCTTGCCTCGCAAATTCTAAGACGCGCTCTCGCCGATCCAACTCGCACAAAAGTGATCTGGGCTCCTGGCCACCAGGGTCTACGAGGCAATGAGGCCGCTGATGCGGCCGCCCGAGCGCTCACACACAGGGCTCCTCATCCTAGCTCTCATGGCTCAGAAGCTCATAAACCGCTTCTGCGGTTCCGCGAAATTCTAATTTATTATTGCGACAGCCACCGTCTCTACCCGGCACCTGCCAAGGGGCTGAGTAAGGCGGAGGAGCGAACTCTGCGGCGCCTGCAGACAGGAACCCTTCTCTGTCCTGCAATAGCAAAACACTTCGATCCGAACACAGATGGGCGCTGCCCGCACTGTGGAGAGATCTGCGATATCTTTCACATGGTGTGGGCATGTACTCAGAATCCTCACCTTCCCCCCTCCCCCACCCCCACCCGAGAGGCATGGGAGACTGCCCTCCTCAACTGCTCCACACTGGAGTCCCAAAGGGCTCTGGTCAAGCGGGCGCGAGACGGGGCCTCGTCATGCGGTGTCCCGGACTAAGGATACCGACCATGCAGCAGGGGTTTTTTTTTTTACCGTCAAGCTCTCTTTGATTAAAGTTTTTCACCATCACCACCGTTCGCATCAGGGTGCCTCGGTGCAGTGTTGGTGGCCACTCGTCCGCCCCACCAGTCTCTCGCTGCCACGTCGGCCGCCCCACCTTCCGCGGCGACGCAGCAGTGCCGGGTGTGGAGCGTTGCAGGAAGAGCATCCATGGCCCCGCAGCTCAGCGCCTCGCTCCTCACTGCCATGGCTACTTCCCCGACAGCTTCTATTCTGACCTGTCCTCTGTGGAGGTAAGCCTTGACTTGCTTCCAACAACCGCAGGCAGTTCTACCAGACGCGAAGGTGCCTGCTGGTCACCCGGCGTATATTAGCTTCAGGCGACGATGCTCGGAAGTAGTAGTGCCATCGGAAGCGCGGATAATGTGCAGTCGCTCCGCACGAAGCACAGATCGCCGTTGTCTGAACGACGTCGAGAGCAACTTTCATTGTTCAGAAAGAACAGGTGAAAAAAGTGCAGGAGCAGTAACCTTCACGCTACATATGTATGCTCGGGCTACTTAATTACTCATTATCTGCGTGACATTAACAAAGTAAGAAAAAAACGAGGAGATTTAAGCTTCGCCTTTGAGTGGAACGCGACAGCGCGTTGCAGCGCTGCCAGGGAATCCACGGAACGCCATCGCCCGTTCGGCGCGACGCCTTGGCCGTCGCAAATACCCTCGAACGCATATTTAATTTTTTTTTCTTCAATTGTTTCCATTAATTTTTGGACCAATTACAGACCTTAAGTTTTCTTAATTACCATCATCGAGCACTCGCTTTTCATTCTGAGCATTTCGACACCTTTGAACACCCCCTTTTTCCAATTTTTTGTATCTTTTTCATTTCTGTAATCAATTACAATAATATCATTAACTCGTCGTCGCCTACCGAACACCAACCAATCATCGATCACTAGAACCACAAATTACCATGCGGTTTTTTTTACGCAGGCCCCCATTATTTCCGACACGCGCAGCCTACTACGCTGACGGCTCTACGACAGTCTGAGCTGTATACGTTGTCGCGTTAAACTTTTCACATATGTGCATTCCGCGATGAAAAACTAGTGCCTTCGTTGTGGTGAGCGAAAAATATCTAGTGCTCTGCCTGCCGGCTTGTTACCAGATACGTTTGCCATGAGCTTGATTCAATAAGTTCTTATTCCTGGCGGCCCAATGTCGCTTTCTGGTGCCTTTGTTTACTCGACCACAAAATAAGCGCGTAGTAACTCGCCATCCTTTACTTTTTTAAGCGGTCTACTGAGCAGGAGTACCCGGGTTCGAACGCAATCGCGGCGGCCGCGTTTTGGTGGAGGCGAAACGCAAAAGGCGCCCGTGTGCTGTGCGATGTCAGTGCACGTTGAAGATCCCCAGGTCGTGGAAATTATTCCGGGCCCCTCCACTATACCGCACCTCTGATCTTCTTCCACTCCCACCTTCCTCCCTTCTACTGCGCGGTTAGTGTTCACAGAGTTGTGAGAATTTCTGCGCCATACATAGCGTTGCATGAAATGGAATATGCAGCTACAGCTCATTCGTTTCTCCATTTCTGCACCGTCATTCTTCGGCTTTTCCTCATTTATTTTGATGTAATCATTGAATTCTAAACTGTAATCAGACTAAGCACTTGGCTGGGTTCCAAAGGGCTGTCATAACGGCTGAGCTGAGTCAGCGTAGTAGTGCTCGGAACATGCAACGCTTGATATCACGCCATTTGACGAGGGAATGAGATAGAGACTGTGTACTTTTAGTTGTCGATGTGACCAAGCGTCCGTTTTCCAAGCACACACCGGCGGTGGTAGGCGGGCTTTTTAGTGGCCACGATGTGAACGTGAACCTGCTGCGCACTGACCTACACCGACCCCATATTTCTTCCCCATGCAGCAACTCCACACGTCCCAGCGCAGAAGGCGGCTCGTCCTGCCACATGGGGAGCGGCCATCCACGGATCCTGCGGCTGTAGAGTCAGCTTCCATCTACCGCCCATGACCGCAATCATGGATTCTGGCTCTACGCCCCGGCATGTCGCGCGTGACAGCTACCCAGCAAGAGCAACAGAACCATGGCTCTGCACCTGGGGAAACACATCGGGGCGCGGCTCTGCATGAAGTGCAGCGCGGACCTCGTCTTCCGCGCACATGCGCGAAACCTACTGCTAGCGACTACGCCAGCGGGCGAAGTTGGGACAATTTCGATACGACGCCAAAATTCGCCGGAAAGTAACGACCGGCAGCGTCGATGCAATAAAAACGTTGGTATTTGTTTATGTTGAAGACTCCATCTTTTAGAGCGGTAGCTGTCAGTCCGACGTCTTGGCGAAACTCGGCCTCTGATCCAGCACCTTCAGATCCCTGCACCAACCGTTTCACCGGCGGCGACCCGCAGCATGCTTGGAAAATCTCTCTCTTTCTCTCTCTCTCGATGCCGTGGCGGAAAGGTGGAAGATGGGAGTGTAGTGGTAGACCGCTCCGGAACAGTCTCCCTAATAATTGCAGCAACATGGAGATCTTCAACGTCCTTAGACATCGCACAGGCTAAGGTGCCCTGCGCTAAGGCACTGCGCTAAAGCAGGCTAAGGCACTCCAGCGCGACGCGCGCGCCACTGGCGGCGGCGCTCGCGCCCCTGTCAGGAAGGCGGAGGCAGTCCAACAGCTCCCGCTGTGTTGCGCGCGCTGTCGCGAAGCAGTGCGCCTCCTTCCCGAGCACAAAATGGCACATCACGACAGCAGGACACATAGCTGTGTTGTAGGATGCAATAATACATATATAAATTCGCTCCGGACAAGGTTTTATGGATTTCCAACGCGACATTGGGAGACGGCCCACCCTTTGCGACGGGCAACACGCGCGCGCGGTTTCTGGTCAAACAATGGACAAACCCATGTGGAAGACGCTTACTTGACTCATGCATTACCTCATACACAGGTTTTTGACTCATAGCAAATTCAGCACACTCGGAGGAATGCTAATAGCTCTCTGGGAACCCTTCCCTCTTCTTGCACCCACGATTTTCGTTCATTGACTTGGCTGTCAACAATATGTGGGCTTAAAAAGCCACGCCGAAGAAGCCCAAACTTTGAGCAGCAAATAATCGTTTACCTTAGTTCCAGTTATGCGCGAAATCCTTGCGCGCTTCCACTGCGCCTTGTCGTCCAGCGTCTTTTCCGACAGTAAAGGCACGCTTTCAGGGGAAACGGCAACATGTTCCTGATAAATCTTTGGCTCCACATCTGAACGCTGGGTGATAATTTATTACAATCCTAATGTCGAAGATTCAGGGTACTTGCACTCAATGTGTAGAAAATAAACAAAGCTTGCAACGAAATCCCGCTTTTTGAGCGCATAATTTCTGCAAGAATCCTGCACGGTGCATAAAGATTACACCGCGATTCAGGTCGATCTTGATCTGGAGACTGAGCAAGAATACACCATGGTGAGGGTTCTGTCTCTCAGGCGCCGCGACCCGTCAATACATGTGCTTAATGTGTATTGCCCCCCGCATAAGCCGCGTGTTACTTTCAGCGAAATTTTCTATCGTGCTCTCAAGTCGGCTGACAATGAACCCCTCGTGATCATTGGGGATTTCAACGCACCCAGTCTACATTGGGGCTATCACTTCGAGAAATCCAGGGGACGCAAGCTGGCGGAGCTCATCTCCACCCTTCGTCTTACGTTGCTCACGGATCCGTCTTGCCCCACACGTGTGGGCAACTCGGTCACCCGTGACACGTGTCCTGACTTATTTCTGGTTAGGAACACTACAAACGCCACATGGGAGAACCTGGGGGATACCATGGGCAGCGACCACTGCCTTCTCCGCATCACGCTTTTGGCGAAGGCAGCCCGTAAAAAATGTGGCCAGGCGAAAATAACCAATTGGCACCAATTTCGAATTCAGGACGTTCCTCCGGTACTATTCTCCGACGGCTATGCGGAGTGGGCAACACAGGTCACCAACATACAGAAACAACACACGCAAACACTTCACACCACCGACGAGATCCCCGCAGTGGACAATCACCTCCTGCATCTGTGGGAGGCGCGCCGGAGCTTAACAAAACGATGGAAGAAACACAAGACGAATCGCAAGCTTAGAGCTCGTATTGCACAACTTACGGAGCAGGCTGCGGCATATGCCGCCCAGCTCACAGACACCAATTGGATAGAACGCTGCAACTCGGAAGCGCGTCAGATGAGCTCGAAGGGGACTTGGCGTCTCTTGCGCAGCCTCATCGACCCTTCTCAAACGAAAGGGGAGACGCAACAACAGCTCCGGCGGGCTCTGCACGGGTACCAAGGTACGACGGCGCAACTTGCGGACACTTTGTGCGACAGGTATCTCTGCCGCACAAACGACCCGGTTGGGCCCGAGTACACGTACTCCGGCAAGCCAAATCAGGATTTAGACGCCCCTTTTGAGTTGCATGACCTTATGGCGGCCCTGGCTAAAATGCGCCGAGTTGGGGCACCGGGTCGGGATCGCATAACAGTGAAACTGTTGGCGAACCTCTCCGACTGTGCATATCTCCATTTGCTACAATACATAAATCAGATCTGGGATGGGTGTCCGCTCCCACTCGAATGGAAAACATCCCTTGTAACGTTCATCCCCAAAGCAGGTAAAGCCGTGACTACGGACAACTTGAGACCCATCTCATTAACCTCGTGTGTGGGAAAGCTCATGGAGACGATGGTTCAGGATCGCCTCTCTCCATACATGGAGGGTAAGGGCCTCTTTGCAGACACTATGTTCGGGTTCCGCCCGCACATGTCTGCACAGGATGTCCTACTCCAACTACACAGGGACATAATACGACCCACAGCCATGCAACAAAACGACAAGGCCATTCTCGCCCTCGATCTTAAGGGGGCGTTTGACAATGTTAAACATGCCACCATACTCTCCAACTTGAACACCACTAACTGCGGGGCGAAGGTCTTCGCCTATGTCAGAGACTTCCTCTCTGCGCGTCAGGCACTCCTCCGGATCGAGGACGAGGAGTACGGCCCGTACTCTATGGGTACACGAGGTACACCACAGGGGGCGGTGTTATCACCGCTCCTTTTCAACATCGCCATGATGCACCTGCCCGGCCGACTGGCTCAGGTAGATGGCATAAAACACGCACTCTACGCAGACGACATTACAATCTGGACCACCGAGGGGAGCCTTGGGGAGATAGAGCACCGCCTTCAGCAGGCCGCCACCATAGTCGAAGCATATGCTGCCGACTGTGGTCTCCAATGTGTTCCCGCCAAATCAGAGCTTCTACACGTCAGGACAAACCACAAGGACAACACGTCTCTACACATATCTCTGTCAGGCGGTCCCATCAGAGAAGTGGCGGAGCTCCGGATCCTGGGTCTGTTCATCAATAACAAACTTAGGCCGGACTCTACTATAGCGAAACTCAAGAGCATAGGTGAACAGGTAGGGCGCATGATCCGCCGTGTTTCCAACAAGCGGGGTGGTCTGCGGGGCAGGGACGCGCTACGGCTCGCCTATGCCTTCGTGACCAGCCGGATCCTCTACGCCGTGCCGTACCTACGCACCACCAAACAACAAGACGAGCGCATTGACGCCATCATCAGGAAGGCAACAAAGCGAGCACTGGACCTTCCGGTGGCTACCTCCAACGCCAAACTGAAGGCGTTGGGAGTGGTAAACTCCTATCAGGAGTTGCGGGAGGCCCACCTCGTGAACCAATATACGCGGCTATCGCAGACGGTGCCTGGGCGCCGCCTGCTAAACCGCTTACACATCCAACACACATGCATACCAGAGGGGACGGAGAACAGCCCGGTGCTGTGGCGCCACATGCTCTTGGTCGCTCCGCTCCCGCGTAACATGGACATGGCTTCACATGAAGGCAGACGACAAGCGCGGGTTCGCACGCTTGAGAGGCAATATGGGTATAAAGAGGGCGTCTATTACGTGGACATCACAGGGCCGTCGCCCGCGGGATTCTTCACGGCTGCCGTAGTCCACCGGGGAATGAATGTCGATGGGCTATCTTTTCGGGCCCCAAATTCAACACGAGCGGAGGAAGTCGCAATAGCTCTCGCTGCCGCCGATACAAAATCGAAAACGGTTATTACAGACTCTCGCCGGGCCTGTGAACATTATCTTGCAGGCGAAATATCACCTCTGGCCTCGCAAATTCTAAGACGCGCTCTCGCCGATCCAACTCGCACAAAAGTGATCTGGGCTCCTGGCCACCAGGGTCTACGAGGCAATGAGGCCGCTGATGCGGCCGCCCGAGCGCTCACACACCGGGCTCCTCATCCTAGCTCTCATGGCTCAGAAGCTCATAAACCGCTTCTGCGGTTCCGCGAAATCCTAATTTATTATTGCGACAGCCACCGTCTCTACCCGGCACCTGCCAAGGGGCTGAGTAAGGCGGAGGAGCGAACTCTGCGGCGCCTGCAGACAGGAACCCTTCTCTGTCCTGCAATAGCAAAACACTTCGATCCGAACACAGATGGGCGCTGCCCGCACTGTGGAGAGATCTGCGATATCATTCACATGGTGTGGGCATGTACTCAGAATCCTCACCTTCCCCCCTCCCCCACCCCCACCCGAGAGGCATGGGAGACTGCCCTCCTCAACTGCTCCACACTGTAGTCCCAAAGGGCTCTGGTCAAGCGGGCGCGAGACGGGGCCTCGTCATGCGGTGTCCCGGACTAAGGATACCGACCATGCAGCAGGGTTATTTATTTTTTTTAACCCTCAAGCTCTCTTTGATTAAAGTTTTTCACCACCACCACCACCACCACCAGTGGTTGCTGCTGTTGGCGGCTATTTATTCGTAAAGAAAAATAAAAATTGAAGGAACAGATGTTGCTAGCCGCGGCATCTGCCATCGAAACCTGAAGCACCTGAGCTACTGCTAACGGGAATAAAAAAGGCAGGGGGAGGACAGGGAGAAAGAAAGAAAGACAAGGAAAGAAAGAAAGAAGGAAAGAAAGGAAGAAAGGAGGAAAGGAAGGAAGAAAGAAAGAAAGAAGGAAAGAAAGAAAGTGAGAAAGAAAGGAATAAAGAAAGAAAGTAAGAAAGAAAGGAATAAAGAAAGAAAGAAAGAAAGAAAGAAAGGACGGAAGAAAGAAAGAAAGAAAGAAAGAAAAAGAAAGAAAGAATGAAAGAAAGAAAGAAGGAAAGAAAGAAAGAAAGGAAGAAAGAAAGAAGGAAAGAAAGAAATAAAGAAAGAAAGGAAGAAAGGGGGAAGCGATAGAAGAAAGAAAAATTACGAGGAACTTTAGCGGCTACAGTGGTGAAAGGCGAAAGCCTGCTGCCCTGCAGCAGATGCTGTAACTGCACTGCTCAAATAAATCTTTCAATTCAATTCAATTCAATTCTGCTACGCAATTGTTCATTTCACATTCTGTTGGTGCATTAATTAACTGCCAATTAATGACTCTTAATCTTTGCCTTTAGGAGTGGAACGCGACAGGAGTGGAACGCGAACGCGACAGCAACAGCGCTACCAGGCAGTCCGCGGAACGCCACCACCCGTTCGGCGCGATGCGTTGCCCTTTGAATGCAACGCTTTTTGAGGAAAGATTCTACGCCTTGGTCGTCGGTAAATTGGTCTTTGAGGAAAGGAAATGTATCTGTCTCTCATATCTCGGCGGACACCTAAACCTCACCGTAACGGGAAGGGAGGAAGATGAGAATGAACGAAGACATCGTATTCACTAGACGCGCCTTTGTTCATTCCAAACCATCGAGCTGGCATTGCGGAGGGGTAGCGTGCTCGTCTAGCACTCCGGAGACCGGGGTTCGATTCCCGAGCTCGGCCAATTTCCTGCTCGGTTTTATTTATTTATGTGGTCTGACTAGAAAGGTTAATTAGGCTAACTGGCTAAGTAAGTCCCACTAACCTGGAGCATCACTATACGATCCCTTTAATTGGTTGCATGGTTAGTAGCCAGAGTACAATTGGCCCCGTTTGAAATTCGCGCACTGTGACGTCACGACCGTTTCGACCAATTGAAAAGCGTGACATTTCTGTCGACAACTTCTGCTTACAACGATGAGGCATTAAAGGCTTCCGCCTTAGTAGGTTTAGGGCGGCAGTATACACTATGTAAAAATACAGATTATTAAAATCGAAATCAATATGGGGTTCTGCGCCTTGCAAAGTTGCCAGGAACCAGCGCAATCGGGTCAGCAGCCGAGCACCACCGGCATTCGTCTTGTCTCGTCTACCTTCGTACCTGTCTTTTTAGCCCCTGGAATGTCTCACAATAGCAATAGCAACCATGGAGGTAAAAAAACTAGGAGAGAGTGCGCTCAGCCTCTGCAAGTCATCCTCCTCTGACGCCGCTGCCGAGGGCCCTTTTGCGCACTGACTCATCGGAAATAGGCCCTCCTCCACAGTTACCAGACTGCCAGCCAGCGGTGCTTTTTAGTGAACGTCTCTGCTGCGAAGTAGCGCAGAAGCGCAGCGCCTGTGTTGCAGCTTTGGTGGTGGTGGTGGTGAAAAACATTTATAATGCAATAAATATTTACAGAGAGGTGATTGGGGTAGGCCCTATTGGCCCTTTCCCCTAACAATACTAGGTGGAGCCCCTATTCCGGGGCCCCATTGGCAAGCAACGCCGCCCGCGTCCGGTGAACCAAGGCCTTTTGGGTCTTTAGGTCCTGACAGCCGAGCAGGGCCGCCTCCCAGTCCTCTCTGGTGGGGTTGGGGTTGGGGGGGATAGATGGGTTTGACTGACACGCCCAAACCATGTGGAAGGTGTCAGCCACCTCCCCACAGAACTGGCACGCGCCATCAAAGGATGTAATGAAATGTTTAAGCACCGCCGGGCAGAGTACAGTGTTAGTAAGAATTTTGATGAGGAGGCGCTCGTCAGCGCGATCCAGACCCTTACAAGGGGCCGGGTAGCGCCGGTGCTCCTCCTTGTAGTAATCGGTGATTTGTTTGAATGTAATGGCCAGATTGTCTGATTGGGAGTACCCTTCCAAGGACAGGGAGATAGCCCGGGGAGAGAGTGCGCGGGCGGCCTGATCGGCCTGTTCGTTTCCTTGGAGTCCCTGGTGACCGGGGGACCAAATCAGGTTGCGTGGAGTTGGATCTTCAGATCGACAGCTATATTCCAGTATGCGCCAGGCAAGCGGGGGAGCCCAGCCCAACTCGTAGTTCCGACAGGCCCCTCGCCAGTCGGTAATGATGTGTTTCGACTTGGGAGTAGTGAGAGCAAGAGCAATGGCAATCTCCTCCGCGTGTGTTGCGCTGTAGGCTTTGAAAGTGAGCCCGTTGACTGTGTTTGTGTTGTGTACGACTGCGGCCGTGTACCACACCCCGTGGTGTGGGCCGGCAACGTCCACGTAATACACATGTTGTTGGTTACCATAGTATCGCGCCAACGCTTCCGCGCGCGCCTGGCGACGACCGCTATGGTCTTCTCTGGACATGTTGCGGGGAAGGGGTCGGACCCGAAGGGCGCGTCTCCAGGGTGCTGGCACTCTCTCCCTTTCCTCAATATGGTAGTCATGTTTGATGTGTAGCCGGTCCAAGAGGCGGCGACCGGACGTGGTCTGTGCAAGACGCGTGTATTGGTTGACTAAGTGGGCCTCTCGAAGCTCCCGAAATGTGTTCACCACGCCCAAGGCCAGAAGTCGCTGGTTGGACGTGGTGACCGGGAGGTCGAGAGCCCGCTTGATGACTTTCCGGTGGATGACCTCCAGTTGGTCATCCTCATGTTTGCGCAGGTGCAAGTAGGGGGTTGAGTAGAGGATTCTACTCATTACGAAAGCATGGGCAAGCCGCAGTGCATCCTTGCTTCGTAATCCGCCCCGCTTGTTGCAGACCCGGCGGACCATGCGGCCCACCTGGTCTCCCACCGTGCGAAGTTTGGCTAGGGTGGTGTCGACTCTGCGTTGGTGGTGTATGAAGAGACCAAGGACGCGGATCTCCTTGGACTCCCGGATCGGTCCGGAGGGGAGACTGATGCAAAGCGGATTTGTGTCCCGAGGGGAGGGACGTATGTGCACAAATTCTCATTTAGACGGGGCGCACTGGAGTCCGCAGTAGGCCGCGTAGTCGCCGACTAGAGTCGCCGCTGCTTGCAGGCAGGATTCCATGTGGCCCAGGTTACCTTGCGTGGCCCAGATTGTAATGTCCTCCGCATAAAGAGCGTGATGTATCCCGGGCAAAGAGGACAATTTGGAGGGAAGATGAAGCATTGCCAAATTGAAGAGGAGGGGAGACAGGACCGCGCCTTGAGGTGTTCCCCTCGAGCCGATGGTGTATGGCCCGTGTTCCGCATCTTGTATGCGTATGTAGGCTTGACGGTCTGTAAGAAATTGTTTTATGTAGTTGAATGTTTTGTGGCCACAGTTGGTGTTACTGAGGTGGTCCAGGATTACTTCGTGTTTGGCGTTGTCGAATGCGCCTTTAAGATCCAAGGCCAGGACCACCTTGTCGTTGTGGGGACATTCGACAGGATCTAAGATGTCGTGGTGAAGCTGCAGAAGTATATCCTGTGCAGACTTGTGAGGGCGAAAACCGAACATGATGTCCGCGAAAGTGTGCTGTGTTTCGAGAAAATCGGAGAGTCTGTCGCGCACCATCGTCTCCATCAGCTTGCCGACACAAGACGTGTGGGAGATGGGGCGAAGGTTCTCCACATCAATAGGTTTGCCGGCCTTCGGAATAAAGGTCACGAGAGCCGATTTCCACTCGAGAGGGAGAGGAGTCTCTCCGTCCCAAATGCTATTGATGTATTTGAAGAGAGCGGCGTAGGCTGCGTCGGGAAGGTTGGCCAAGAGCTTGACCGTAACCTTGTCGCGCCCGGGTGCAGTGCTCCGCTTCATTTTGCTTAAGGCTGCCCGGAGGTCGTGGAGTTGGAAAGGCTTGTCCAGCTCCGTGTTCTCTTCGCCTGCGTACGAGTACGCCGCCTGCCGGGGGTCTTTAGTGGTGCACAGGTAGCGATCCCTGAGCGTGTGCGCTAGCTGTCTTGTCGTTCCTGTAAAGTTGTGCAAGGCCCTATGTAATTGGCGTTGGGTTTCTGTGCGTGTTTGTATTGGATCGATGAGAGCGCGGAACAGGCGCCACGTGTTGCGGCCAGATATCTGGCGAGCAGCCGCGTTGCACCGGTCCACCCAGTTAGTGTCGGCTAGCTGAGTAGCATATTCCGCTGCCTGTTGTGTGAGTTCGAGGATGCGGTTCTTTAGGCGTCTGTTATGTTTCTGTTTCTTCCATCGCTTCGTGAGGCTGCGACGGGCCTCCCAAAGGTGGAGAAGGTGGTTGTCCACGTCTGTTTGTGTTTCTGTGTGCTGTATCTGCTGTTCATGTTGTGTGAGTGTAGACGTGAGCGATCTGGACCAGGCGTCGTATCCCGACTGGAGGGGGTCTACAATAGGTAGAGAGGTGCGGAAAGTCGTCCAGTCAAGGATACGAGCTTGTTTTAGTGGGCGTTTCAGGGGACGCATGTAAATGGTTGTGTTGATTATACAGTGATCACTACCTAGAGTGTCCTCTGTATTCAGCCAGTCGGCATGTCGTATGTTGCGTGTAAATGTGAGGTCCGGGCAAGTATCTCGTTGAATGGAATTGCCGACACGTGTTGGGTTGGCGGGGTCAGTGTGCAGGGTGAGTCCAAGTGTGGAAAGAAGTTCCGCAAGCTTCCTCCCACGCCTGTCCTCCCGGGGGTATCCCCATAGCCTTCTCGGGGCGTTGAAATCGCCGACGATTAGGAGGGGATCCCTACCCGCCACCTGCATAGCTTGAGTGAAAATTTCATTGAACGTGACGTTTTTAAGTTTCGGTGGGCAGTAAATATTTAGAATGTGTACAGGTGGGTCAGACCGCTTTAGGGGCAGCACTGAAACCATCGTGTATGGGAAAGACGGTGTTGTGGGAAGTGTGACCTCCTGCGCAGTGTATCGCTTGTGAACAAGTATACATGTCTGCGGGTTGTGTTGAAATGTAGTGTAGTTTGTTAGTTTGGCACCGGCGCCGGGTTCCTGAAGGGCAACCACGGCGACGAGGAACTCAAGGTTCTCAAGATAGAGGCGGAGGTGAGTCCGCTTCTTGTGGTCCTTGAGACCTCGGCAGTTCCACTGCGTTAGTGTAAGCGGCTGTGTTGTTCTTGCTCGCGACTTAGGGTTGGGGGCCATGGTCGGAGGCGGAGGGTGGGGTCACGTTGTTAAGACTCCCCAGTCCGCTAGTGCCCGGCGCAGACGTGCAGGAGTCTTCCGAAAAGCCAAACTCATCGGGAATAGCTCTATTGAATTTTGAGTGGCGGTTAGCGTCCCTGATGGGTCCTACGCGTTTAAGGACGCGCGGATTATCTTTTATCCATTTTTGGATAATGTGCGTTATGGCTTGTGTCACCTGTGCGATGACACTCTCCACCTGACGCGCGATGGTGTCATGGATAATTTTGGGGAGGTCAGCCAATTGTGTTTCAATTGCGGTCACCCGGGTCTCCAGGGCCGCGGCGCGACTCTCCACAGGAGGAGGGATCTCCCTGTCTGTTATGTTTTCTGCCTCGTCGCTCGACGCGGGCGGAGTATGGAATTGGGATTTGAGCGAGTTAAGCTCGCTGGCTAGTTTTTCGTTTAGAGCTCGCAAGAGGGCGAGCTCGCGCTTGAGTTCCTGTGTCTCGGCGGTGCTGGTGGGGGAGGAGGGAAGAGGGGAAGGAGAGGAGGCGACCCTCGCCCAGCTGCCTACCTTGGGTTGGTTGCAGGCGGCGCCGCCAGATGAAGCGCTGAGAGCTGGGAACTCCGCTGCTCCGGGTGGTGGCGTTACTGTTGCTGTCTTGCCAGGGGGAGGCATCACGCCACGCCGTGGCGTCTTCTGGTTGTTTCGCTGCCGCCCTCCCCGTGTAGCGCCGGCATTGGCTCCCTTGGGTGGCGTCCTGGGCCCTGGCTGCGGCAACTTGATGAATTTCGCGGTGCATTCGCGGGAGCTGGTGAGGTGCGGGCCCCCGCAGATTAAGCACATAGGATTGCAGACGTGGGGGGCCATCCCCTCAGTACCAAGCCCCACGTTTTGGCCACAAAGGCCGCATCTTTCCTTGACCGGGGTGGGCCAGTTGTCCACCCGGTGCCCCAGTGTGCCGCAACGGTAGCACGCTGGCACTGTTTTTTTGTACTCCTTGACGGGAGTCAGTTCTGCGTTATAGTGGACGTAACGCGGAACAGTGCGTCCCTCGAAAGTCAGCACAGCTACGTTTGATTGTCCCAGCTTGCGCACATGAACTAGTTCACCACCGCGCCACTGCACATTATGTTTTAGTGACTCACTGGTTTCTAAGTTGTGAACAGATATCACACCGCGACACACATCACCGGTGAGCTTGAGGTGGCCGTGAAATGCGAGCGATCCTCTGCTGGTGTTAAGTTGAATGTCCGTGAGGAGCTTTTTAACCACGTCTGGGTTCTGCGTGCCGCAGACGATGATGTTCTGTTCCCAATTTGGTGAAATGGTGATGGTGTTCATGTGCTGCCTACCGATGAGTTGCGAAATGGCAGCGCCGAGCTCACCTTGCTGGAAGGCCGTCTTGAGGGAGACCGTACTGCGTGGCTGCAGCACGACCACGTAGTCGTCAGGGTCCATCCTGACCATTGGCTTGGGAGTCCACTTCGAGACTGGTGAAGAAGTCTTCTGTGGAGGTGTAGAAGACGGAGCGCGAGCGTCTCCCGTTGTTGAATTGTTGAGAGGAGCCTTGGGCATTGCCGCTCCTCGTGCGTTCTGCCGGCGGCGGCGCCGGCTCTCAACGACTTGGAAAAGGGCAGCTTGCTGCGCCGAATGGTGGATGGGCCGTCCTCTGGCTGGCTTATAGGGACAGATGACCACGACAGAGTCGTGGGGTCGTATCCGCGTTGTTCAGGTAGAGCCATGTTGAGAGGTTGGCCGGCAGGCGTCTCCGCAGCCAGCGGCGGAGGAGCCGGAGCCGTTAGGCTTAGCTCGACCGCTACGTGGTGATGCGGAGGATTGCTCGAAATGGCCGAAAATTCAGCGTACCTGGGTGTGATCGGGTTCTCCAGGATCCTGCTGACTTCACGGTAGCAGTCGCACAGGTTTGATAGGCGTTACATCAGGTTACCGCGGTTCCAGCCGAGAAATCGACGGAGCCGATGCACCACGCGTCCGATCACTCCGCGCTCAAACGCGGCCTGCAGCTTTGGCGGAATGCGTACCGAGCTCGAGGTTGTCTGAAGGCTCCGCGTCTCAACACTTCTGTTGATTACACTCTCGAGTTTTTGGGTGCACTGTAGAAAACTGCAGGTAAACTTTTCATCAAAGGGTGCGGCCGCGACCTCGTCACTGTTCAACTGTGGTTCATAAAGAGAATGGAGAGGAATTCCTTTCGTCGTTATACACACATACAGAGCGGTTATTTCAGCGCATGCTATAAGCGGAGAACTCGAGAGTAGGCGAAGAAACGAGCCTCTAAAAAAAAATTACCGACGATTACGTTACTTCCTAATGCGAAATTTGAGCGCAGCAAATAAGCTGTTTCACCTTTTCGATAGATTGAGGCAAAGAAATCGATCAACACATGTATGCGCTATCATAGAATTTTTTTTTTTTTTTTCACACGTATTCGCAATTTCGGCTCGGGCGGTGCACATATACAGATCCGCCGCCACCGATCTGGCTCTCTGATTGCCACCGCACAGGGGTTGCATTGGAGGAGGAGCGAAGAAAGGAATTAAGTTCGAGCCGGCGCTTTGACAACCGGAGACTCGCAGGAAGAGGGGGGAGGGGGGCGGCGTGTACACCCAGCGGCAAACGATGGAGGCAGAAGCGCGCGCCGCAAGCGGACAACACGATAAAGGGAGGAGGGAAGAGATAGCAGCGACTGACTGATGCCGCTGACGCCGATAGCGCTGGGGGGATGAAAGGGGGGCGGAGCTGGTTACGAGGCCGACGCCGACGACGACGCGAAACCCAGGAACGGACGCCAAAGAGCTGCGCTCTAAAAGGGCGCAGCGGCTTCCAGAGCGCTCACGGCGGACGGACGTGTTGAACGAGCGCTCCGGCGCTCTGCGCAAGATTCTATTTCTCGGGCAGGCGGACTTCGGCCCGCCCATGGGCCCGCCGTTCTCCGCTATTCTCGAGGCACAAGTTGTGCCGAATACGCTCGCGCACATAGGCGGTCCCGACATGAAATGCAGCAGTGAAGTATTTATCTCTCTCGCTGTCGAGAGAGAGTGCCGGCGGCTTTACGTCTGCCCCTGAGCGGGGTCTCCCGGCCACTGCGCACAATCACTTACAAAAAGAAGTAAACTGTATGTATACATAGCCGCGCGCACGTAGCGTCCTGTCTCGGACTAATCGCGCGCGCGGCACACTGCACTAGCGGCCGGGGTGGGGCGCCCGGCCGCGTATACCGTCCGAGGTAGCACCCACGAAGCGTTCGTGTCACGCGTGCACTACCTGGCGAAGAGCGAGCGGCAAGTCAAGCCCGCCTGCTCGATGAACGCACAGATCTCACCACTGTTTTGTCACGGGTATAGAGGCTAGAATATCACGGGTGCGCGCAGTGCCGCGCGGCCACAGGAGCGCTTCGAGACTGTCCGGGATGATTCCCAGCGCCCTGCAGGCCGCGAGAAACTCGCGACGCGGCACTGCAGAAGCGGCACAGCGAAGGAGCATGTGCTCCGATGTCTCCACTGCGCCGCAGTCAGCGCACGCGTCGCTCGGGGATGGTGGCCGCTGCGGCGAGCGAGCAGTTTGCGCTCACCACGGAGCCGTCAGTGAACGCCAGCAGATGGTCGCGCAGTTGCTCGTACAGCGAGAGAGCGAAACCGAAATCCGGCTAAGCGCTACCACTGCCTTGTCACGTGAGGGCCTATTTCCCATGATGCTTTCCATTATATTTTTTATGACTAGGCTTCAAGATTGTGACGTCATGGTTCCTCCTAGTTTTTCTTCCTCCATGATAGCAACCAACTAGCCCAACTTTCTACGCTTAACAACACCACAACCACTCAGCCACCATGGAAGTGTTGGGGTGTCCACTAAAAAATTGGCTGGGAGTCACAGAAGTGGCGGCAGCCTGCAAATTACTTTTGTTTGTATAAAACTGATGCGTCCGCGTTTCTTTGTATGTGCCTCGGGAAGAGCAAGAATGTATGCACGCGTTTTTCAGTTATTATGCGAAGCATATTACTAGAGGTACACTACAGCCCTTCGCCGTGGTTACGCGCCGTGCACACCACGTGGCACAGTGACGTCACACCACGTGACACATGACGTCACGACAGAGGAAGACGGAGGTACACTACAGCCCTTCGCCGTGGTATAGACCAGATTTTTTTACCCTCGCACGCAGGCTGCGGACGCGCGCCTACTCTCGACGCCAGTCGCCATCTGTCGGCGCGCGCGGCCCGAGGGACTGCGGGTCGCCCCGGCGCCGCGCATAGAACGCATGTTTACGTGTTCGCTTCTGCCGTTTTGTGCTCCATCAGCTAACGTATGAGGGTGTGTGCTGTGCGTCACTACTCACATTTGCCCTCTTCCAGACAGTGCTGCGGTTATCTTGTGCGCAGTTGCTCGTTAACGTGACATCCGAGTGTAGTCGACCAAGTAGTGTACGGACTGGAAACCGGCACTTCTAAGCAGATTTCTGCGCTGTCGTGTCGTTTGTCGTCGCCTTTTACGTGCGATATCATCTATGATAATGTTATGCATCAGAATGTAGATCTATTGATTTGACTCAGTGGAGTAGTAACTGGATAGGCGAGCTGCAGACTGAAGGTTGTCCCGACGGAGCGCGTGTTTTCGATCACCATGTACGTGTTCGGCACCCTTGCGCTGAGCTTGCTCTTGTTCCCATTAAACACATTTCATGCAGAGGATTGTAAGCACGACCGCTACCGATTTCAGCTGCTTTTTCCGCACGCATGTTAGAGGTATCTGGGGAAAGGTTTATCTATAGTATCTTTCTGCTGTTGGTATCTACCTTAGCTTGGTTTGGTTTATTAAGGTTTTACGTCCCAAAGCGACTCAGGCTATGAGGGACGCCGTAGTGAAGGGCTACGGAAATTTCGACCACCTGGGGTTCTTTAACGTGCACTGACATCGCACAGTACACGGGCCTCTAGAATTTCGCCTCCTTCGAAATTCGGCCGCCGCGGCCGGGATCGAACCCGCGTCTTTTGGGCCAGAGCAGAGAGCCGTAACCACTGAGCCACCGCAGCGGTGCGGTATCTACATTATTCATAGGAAAATATGCGCGATTTCATTACATTTTCCACACTTAGCCAAACGCCTACGCAACGCTCTCACACGCGGCGAGAGCTCCTGAATAAAATAACGCGACTTCGGACCTCAGAATTAGTGAAAGCTGGATTAGCTGCTCATATCTATTCAAGCTTTTATAAATTAAGCGGAAGTACGTTTTTATGCACCAGGTTGCATAAACCATGACAAAATTTGTTTTCTGTTGGCGCTGCGACTCAGTTGAGCTCACAGCGGTAATTTGTTGATAAACTGGCGCGGCGACAAGAAAGCCGTTTGTGAAAGGGGGGGGGGGGGGGCTTTATGGCCGGCAGGAAGGAATAAAGTGCATGGGAATTGGAACTGCATACTAGCCGCACACCTAATTCTTGATATTGAATAAAAAGTTTCTTTGCGGTGGAGCACCAAGACGGAATTCGATTAAGCACGAGCGCGTTCTAAGCGCCGGCACAATTAACTTGAATGTCAAACTAAATGTCATTAAAACGCGCCAATGTTATCGCTTTGATAACGTAAATACTTCCTGCAACACAGCCACGCAGCGGAAGTATGCTCGACAATGTTTTTTTAGCGCCCGAAGCGCGGCTATATGCAGGCGCGGCCGCGGAACTGCCGCAGCCCCGCAGTCCCCAACGAAACGCCCGCACCGCGGCGCGCCAGTCGGTGCAAAATGGCCGCGCCCAGTAAGACCAGATTTTTGAGCCTCTCCTGGGCGCGGCCATTTTGCACCGACTGGCGCGCCGCGGTGCGGGCGTTTCGTTGGGGACTGCGGGGCTGCGGCAGTTCCGCGGCCGCGCCTGCATATAGCCGCGCTTCGGGCGCTAAAAAAACATTGTCGAGCATACTTCCGCTGCGTGGCTGTGTTGCAGGAAGTATTTACGTTATCAAAGCGATAACATTGACGCGTTTTAATGACATTTAGTTTGACATTCAAGTTAATTGTGCCGGCGCTTAGAACGCGCTCGTGCTTAATCGAATTCCGTCTTGGTGCTCCACCGCAAAGAAACTTTTTATTCAATATCAAGAATTAGGTGTGCGGCCAGTATGCAGTTCCAATTCCCATGCACTCTTATTCCTTCCTGCCGGCCATCAAGCCCCCCCCCCCCCCCTCAACAAACGGCTTTCTTGTCGCCGCGCCAGTTTATCAACAAATTACCGCTGTGAGCTCAACTGAGTCGCAGCGCCAACAGAAAACAAATTTTGTCATGGTTTATGCAACCTGGTGCATAAAAACGTACTTCCGCTTAATTTATAAAAGCTTGAATAGATATGAACAGCTAATCCAGCTTTCACTAATTCTGAGGTCCGAAGTCGCGTTATTTTATTCAGGAGCTCTCGCCGCGTGTGAGAGCGTTGCGTAGGCGTTTGGCTAAGTGTGGAAAATGTAATGAAATCGCGCATATTTTCCTATGAATAATGTAGATACCGCACCGCTGCGGTGGCTCAGTGGTTACGGCTCTCTGCTCTGGCCCAAAAGACGCGGGTTCGATCCCGGCCGCGGCGGCCGAATTTCGAAGGAGGCGAAATTCTAGAGGCCCGTGTACTGTGCGATGTCAGTGCACGTTAAAGAACCCCAGGTGGTCGAAATTTCCGTAGCCCTTCACTACGGCGTCCCTCATAGCCTGAGTCGCTTTGGGACGTAAAACCTTAATAAACCAAACCAAGCTAAGGTAGATACCAACAGCAGAAAGATACTATAGATAAACCTTTCCCCAGATACCTCTAACATGCGTGCGGAAAAAGCAGCTGAAATCGGTAGCGGTCGTGCTTACAATCCTCTGCATGAAATGTGTTTAATGGGAACAAGAGCAAGCTCAGCGCAAGGGTGCCGAACACGTACATGGTGATCGAAAACACGCGCTCCGTCGGGACAACCTTCAGTCTGCAGCTCGCCTATCCAGTTACTACTCCACTGAGTCAAATCAATAGATCTACATTCTGATGCATAAAATTATCATAGATGATATCGCACGTAAAAGGCGACGACAAACGACACGACAGCGCGGAAATCTGCTTAGAAGTGCCGGCTTCCAGTCCGTACACTACTTGGTCGACTACACTCGGATGTCACGTTAACGAGTAACTGCGCACAAGATAACGGCAGTACTGTCTGGAAGAGGGAAAATGTGAGTAGTGACGCACAGCACACACCCTCATACGTTAGCTGATGGAGCACAAAACGGCAGAAGCGAACACGTAAACATGCGTTCTATGCGCGGCGCCGGCGCGACCCGCAGTCCCTCGGGCCGCGCGCGCCGACAGATGGCGACTGGCGTCGAGAGTAGGCGCGCGTCCGCAGCCTGCGTGCGAGGGTAAAAAAATCTGGTCTATAGTGTTCTAGAAGGGGGTAGTGGGTTCAGCAGCCGGCGCGCCCCATGCATTGCGGCGAGGCGGCGAGTGCGGACGGAATCCAGATGTGAGCGGCGGCGCTGCAGTCGCGTGGGCTGGCTGTTGGTGCTGCCCATGTGATGCCTCTCGCACGTGTGTTCACGCATGGTCCGCGGCTTTGGCTGTTCTCCGTTTCTTCGGCGCATCATTTTAGTTTGCTTCGGCGGCTGCCTTCTTCATTCGTGAAACGTGGGAATGCCGAACCGTCAACGACAACGACACTATAGCCGTGGTTACACGCCGTGCACACCACGTGGTACAGTGACGTCACACCACGTGACATACCACGTGACACATGACGTCACGACAGAGGAAGATGGCGCTCCACCTCGCGCCGTCGCTGTGGTTGCACGCCGTGCAGACCACG
Organism: Amblyomma mixtum; assembly: GCF_055824585.1. Taxonomy (NCBI): domain Eukaryota; kingdom Metazoa; phylum Arthropoda; class Arachnida; order Ixodida; family Ixodidae; genus Amblyomma; species Amblyomma mixtum. The sequence goes on along the minus strand of NC_143015.1, from coordinate 46,600,767 downwards.
TGGTACAGTGACGTCACACCACGTGACATACCACGTGACACATGACGTCACGACAGATCGCCGTCACGCGCTGGGAGAGGGAGAACGATGCCATCGCACAGACACCGGAATGTCCTGAGACCGGCATTCCCGCGCATTTCGAACGCGCGTTCACACTCGGTGTAGGTGATGATGATGATGAAAAGCCTTTATTTAATAAAAGAGGTGAGGCTTTCTTAAAGAGCCCCGCAATGGGTGGAGTCCCTATTCCGGGACCCCATTGGTCGAAGCCGCCAGCTTAGCCCTCTTGACCAAAGCCTTTTGGGCCTGAAGGTCCGAGCAGCCAAGCAGGGCCGCCTCCCATTCCTCTCTGGTAGGGTTGGGGTGGGGGGAGAGAGCTGAGTTGCGCTGGCAAGCCCAAACCATGTGGTGAAACGCTCGCTCCACCGGGCAGGCGGACGCGGCTTCCGTGGCAATCCAGGCGCCCACCCAACGCGCGTCTCCGGGTTAGTCGGCGTTCCCCTGTAGCCATGCCGTTGTCTTCCCCCACGACGAATGCTTCTAGTGGTTGTATTAGAATGACCAAGTATTCAACCAAGGAAAGCCATGTATTACCAAGCCTAGCCATCAATACGCTTCGCATCTGACCAGGGTTAACCAAGTTAAGCCTCAGCCATTTTTTAGACAACCCCTCGCATTGCGAAAGCGGAGGAGCCTCAAAGTCGACCCCGATACTGCCGAAGTCTGGAGCTGACCATTAGCAGGAAAGAAGTTGCGGCCTACGTGACTGGCTTTTTGGTTGTGTTTTACTTTTTGCGTTTCCAAGGTCACCGAATCGAGAGTCGAAGCCTCGGGCTTCTTTTTAGTTGTGCGTTAATTTTTTTCCTCCTTGAAGATGGCGGCCATGCAGAGTCAAAGCGTAGGTGCCTACGTGCTCTCGTTGCGCTTTTTGGTGTTTTGCTTTTTCGACGCCGACGCTGTGGCGCCGCGAGCGCTCGCCCGCTAGCGCCCGAGGGCTTTAAAAGGGGCCGTATGGAAACGAACTTCAGTCCGCTCGTCGGTGGAAACGCTGCCGCCGCGAACTCCCGGGTCTCCGAGCCGCCGCACCGCATCCTCGAAACCGCAAGCTGCCCTGGACGGACGTCGCCTTCGGGGGCCGCACTGACTGCGTTTTTGTGGATGGACTGCAGCCGCGCTTCCCGGTTGACTGTATGTTTGTTCACCTTCTGACTTTTGATCGACTTTATCTAATTGGCCTCTAACTTGTGTTCTGACCTGTGTAGAAATATTCAATGTATAACTTACTTCAGTGTGTTTACTGCTATGTGTTTTCCGCAATTGTTTTGTAGAATGTAAATTACGTGTCTGTGAAAACTGCCGCATTGTTCAATCGAAGCTATAAACGTTGTTTTGTTGTTGTTACCTCTTAACACGCCTCGGTCTCAGTCACTGCGTTTGCTTACCGGCTACGTCGGGCATCAAACGACCACCCCCTCATTGTCCAGACTCGGTGATGATGTCGCCTAGTCACCGAACCCGTGATACTGGGACTTAGCTCAGGTTAATCCTGGATATCTCGAATATAGAAGCTGCGGTGATTCTTAAGGTTTAGCTTATGGTTATGTTTTATGATTTAGCCTATGGATATTCTTACGGTTTAACGTAAGGATATGCTTATGGTTTAACTTAAGGTTATGCTTATCATTTAACCTACGGTTATGCTTACGGTTTAACGTATAGTCATGCTTTGGTTAGCTCTCTTCTTCCATGTTGAATGCGCACGCCTATTCTCTGGCGAGCGGTTACATAGCCGGCCTCCACGATAAACAGGAGACGCGCCTCAGCAGTCGGGAAGAGCGGACGTGTCTCACGTCGGCTCCGCCGAATTTTATGATCCTTTCCCGAAGCATTTGCCGAAGCGCTGCGACACCATCTGGCTACACTTCCAGAACAACGAGGAGACCACCCACCCTTGTTCAGGTGGGACCGTTTTCTCAAATCCTTCGAGAATTTGAAGACCAAGCGGATCGCGCGAGTTGCTAAGCCTAACAGTTAGGCCACGACTCAGCTGCCCGCCGCGGCTCCGCGGGCAAATTCTGCCGCAAACCATGACGACCCTGATGGGATACGACCCGGAGGGGATGCAGATTGTCACCATGCCGCAGGCGAAAACCCCAGTTTTCGACAAGGTTACGGAGGCGATTATCCAACGCAAGATAGAAGAGTGGGAACGCGCATCAGCCCGTGACAACCACTCGGCACGGCAAAAAGGTCGAACGCCAGATGGACGCGTCACCGCGGCAGGGGATACGCCGCTGCAGCAGACGCCCCGCACGCAAGTCAAGCGTTGGAAGCCTCCTCCGCAGCCGCGTCTGGACAAGCAAGATGCAGTGATCATAATCAAACCTAAAGGAACGCTGGATCTCAGCAAATTCAGGGGAAGCAACGCGGTCGGAAACGCCTTGCACATTGCTGCTGGCGTCGACAAGGGCTCAGCCGAGCTCAGCGTTTGGCCCATATGGGAACAGAACATCATCGTCGTCGGGGTGCGAGACGCCCAAATAATCAGAAAGATCCTGGCAATTCACGAAATTCAGCTTGGGGACAAGGCACAGGCAGTGTACTCCTACCTCCGCCCCTCCGACGACACTTGCAAAGGAGTAATACAAGTGGACCCGAGGGTTTCCAACGAAGACATCACGAACGCGCTTCGCTCCCCGGACGCACCAGTGGTGAGCGTGAGAAAATTAGGTTCCTCCAACGTGGCGGCCATCACGTTTGAAGGAAGAAAGGTTCCGTTTCACGTCTTCTACTATGGTGAAGCGGTTCCAGTACGCCTATACAAGAAAACAACGCCAGCCTGCGCACTGTGCGGGAAACTTGGACACCGGGCGGATGTTTGCCCTTGCCCTTCGAAGTCAAGATGTCCGCAGTGCGGTCAGCAAGATGTTCCAGAATCCCACGACTGCCAACCCAAGTGCACGGTCTGCGAAGGTCCACATCCCATGGGGTCGAATCAGTGCAAGTACAAGTACCGAACATCACAAAAAACCAAGCCCAAGACAGGAGAATTCAACCACCGGTCAAGATCCAGGCTTCGGAACCGGTCCGGCAGCAGAGGTCCATCGAGCAGCGGGGACCGACTGACCCACCAGGACCAGTCCAGCAACAACTCAGCACCACCCGGCTCACGCTCTTCAAGCAATGGACCTGGGACTACCGATAATGTGTCGCACAACAACGGCAGTCGTCCAGCCGAGAAGACAACAGGACCCCATAACAAGGAGCAGCGCAACGGCAGCAAGGTGAGCTGGGCAGATGTAGCTGCCTCCTCCCCCGAAGCGTTGGCTTACAAACGACTTAAAGCAGAGATTGAACAACTAAAATCAGAAAATAGCACATTGAAACAGCAGTTAGTCATCGCAGTCAATCCAAACAACACATTACCTCCATCGACGCAACAGGCATGTCCGATGGAAGAAGATAGGGCAGAGCTACACCCTCCGTCTCCACACCAGTTAGATGCTAGCACCCCCGAGAGGCAAGCAACTACACCAGACGCACCCCACCAGGCACCAACTCCGCAGGCACCACCATCGCAGGCACTAAAGCAGCAATATACAGAGCACCCCCAAACCCAGGAACGCATCACTCGCTTGGAAAAAACAATTCAAGACCTCATTGAAAATAAATTACAAATTATGATCGAGACGACAATCAAAAGTATGTTCGAATCAGTTATTAAACCCATGATGGAAAACCTCGAACCAGTTTTAATAAGGATGCAATCGCAGGAGATCAGAATTGACCGCAAACTTCAGGAATTATCAGATGGTTCTCACAACAGAGGCACAAAGCTGCAGGGTAAAATGGGAACTCGTCGTCTGCCAAGCACTCAGCCAGATCTACAACCTGAGGGCGCACCACATGATGAGGCACAAGTTTCTAGTGTTCAGCATGGCTCCACAACGTAGACATAAACTTACTATCCTACAGTGGAACTGCAGGGGACTAAAACGGAAGAGGGAAACATTACAGCAATACATAGACTGTCATCCCGATACGCCGCAAATAATAGCCCTGCAAGAAGTGAATATGGAGGCTAAGATCAGAGGATACTCAACACATCAAACAAATCCCTCGACATGCATCTTGGTCCACAAATCATGCACGGCAATAACTGTAGACCTTAATCTAGACAGCGACATTGAATATACCTTCATAAAAATACTGCCACAGCACAGAAACAGCAAGGGCACCTATATACTCAATATATATAGTCGCCCCAAACAGCACCGCGTAGCCTTCGACGTGATCTTTCTTAAAGCCCTAAGAGAAGCCCAAAAAGCTCCCCTAGCTATAGTTGGCGACTTTAATGCTTCTAGCCCCCTATGGGGATACCCCAGGGAAGACACGAAAGGCAGAAAACTAGCATCCGCCATCGCTGACATGGCCCTGACCCTACTCACGGACCCGCAGCACCCGACGCGAGTCGGCACCAGCGTAACGCGGGATACTTCTCCCGACCTCACGCTCGTCCGCAATGCCCGCAACTATGAGTGGCTCAATACAGGAGAGACCCTAGGCAGCGATCACTACGTGCTGCAGACCATCTTCGAAAGCAACAAGCACAGCAAACCACGAGGGCAAGCCAGAATTACAGACTGGGAGACATTCAGAAAGGACACCAAACTAACCACATCCGAACAAATAACCAGCTACGAAGATTGGGCGGCTTCCATTCTCGACCTTAAAGAAAAGCTCACAAAGTCTCTTGCCACCACGGAGGACCACCCAGCTGTTGACAACCACCTCCTACACCTTTGGGAAGCAAGACGTAGTCTTATAAAACGGTGGAAAAAACAAAGACACAATCGGAAACTAAGACTTCGAATAGCCAAGCTTACTATTCAAGCAGACCAATACGCATGGGACCTCGCTCGCACCAATTGGCTAACGAAGTGCGAATCCCTCAAAGGCCGCCTAGACACCAAGGCTACATGGAACCTTCTGCGATGCCTAATTGACCCTCCGAAAGCGAAGAGTGAACAACACAGAAATTTGCATCGAGCCCTACACAGCTTTCAAGGCACGGATCATGAACTCGTGGATGAACTCACGCGTCGCTATATCTGCACCGCGCGAGACCCACAACCCTACAATAAGGAGTACCGTGGGGAACCGAACGAAGACCTAGACAGAGATTTCACTTCAGAGGAAATCATTGCAGCACTAGCAGATATGCGCCGAGGCACAGCCCCGGGACAAGACAAAATTACTGTCGGACTTCTGGCCAACCTCGGCACGGAGGCTCTGCAGCAACTCACGGATTACATAAACGAATGTTGGCGTACCGGCACCATTCCACAAGCATGGAAAACAGCCAATGTACACTTTATTCCCAAACCCGGCAAGAAAATCAGCATTGAAAACCTGCGCCCCATATCCCTCACGTCGTGTGCAGGCAAACTCATGGAAAAGGCAGTCCACACCCGTCTCTCCAATTATCTTGAGGACAATGAGCTACTGCCACACACGATGTTTGGATTTCGGGCACACTTGTCCACCCATGATGTGCTTCTGCAAATCAAACGTGAAGTCATTGATCCCGCACGCACAAACAGTAACCGAGCGCTTCTAACACTTGACCTCAAGGGAGCGTTTGACAATGTCAAACACTCCACAATCCTCAACAACCTCCACAGCATGAACTGCGGACAGCGAGCCTACTCGTACATCTGCGATTTCCTTACGGACAGAACCGTCAACATCAGCACCGGCTCAAAACACACAACGCAAGTGAAGATGGGCACGAGAGGCACTCCGCAAGGGGCAGTACTATCCCCACTTCTCTTCAACATTGCACTCCTAAATCTCCCACCTCTTCTCAATCAGGTACAGGGCATACGCCACGCCCTGTACGCTGATGATATAACCATCTGGACAACCACGGGAAGTATGGGAATGATTGAAGAACAACTACAAACCGCGGCGACAACAGTTCAAAATTATGCCCGGGCGTGTGGACTAACGTGCTCACCCGAAAAATCCGAACTGCTAGTCTTCCGTCAACGCAAGAATCAAGACACCATCAATATCCGCGTAGACAACTCACCCATCAAGGAAGTTCAGACCATGAAGATACTGGGTCTGTACATAAATAACAACGGCAACAACCTTCTTGCCCTCCAGAAACTACGGCTCGTGAGCGAGCAAGTCGCCAGGATGATCGCCAGGATAACGACGCGCAAATCGGGGATGCGAGAAGACGATACTCTGCGACTGGTGCAGGCTTTCGTTGTAAGCCGCGTCGTCTACGTAGCGCCCTACCTCCGCCTTAAGAAGCGTGACATCAAAAACCTCGACATCATAATCAGAACTGCCTACAAGAAGGCCCTGGGACTCCCTCTTGCGACATCGACGGACCGGCTCTTGCGACTGGGTGTGCACAACACGATCGATGAGCTGATAGAGGCACACCTTACGGCGCAGGTGGTACGGCTCTCCACAACTCGAACTGGCCGACAAGTCCTGAGTGATTTAAACATCAATTGCCCCCGACAGCTAGACACCAAAACCGACATCCCAGCCTCATGGAGAGGACAACTCAAGGCAACTCCACTACCCAGGAATATGCACCCTGATTTTCACCAGTCAAGACGACAAGCACGAGCCGAAGCCATGAAAAGACACTACGGCGGGCGCGAGGGCGTGTTCTATGTCGATGCTGCGGGTCCCGAGCAGGGAATGACGGCCGTCGCGGTAGTGCACCAAAATACAACAGTCGACGGACTAGTACTGGCTAGCCAGGACATACTGGCTGCGGAAGAAGTGGCGATTGCTCTAGCTGCAACACACACTAGCTCAATATACATTCTCACAGATTCACAGACAGCGTATCGCAATTACCTCAGGGGCAGGGTCGCACCGCTAGCAGCTAAAATCCTGCAAGATAGCTACATCCGTGGCTACCAACCCACACACAAACACTTAATATGGGTACCAGGTCACCAGGGCATCCCAGGGAACGAGAGCGCACATGCCTCAGCCCGAGCATTTCTCCCCCGGGCACCCAGTGCGGATGCCGTGGAACCTCCTACCCCACTACTAACTTACAATGACATACTTCAGCACTTAAGATTATCCCGTCGGGTCTACCCTCCGCCGGCTAAGACACTAGATAAAGGGGAGGAACAACACCTCCGAAAGCTACAGACCAACACTTACAACAACCCACGAAGACTGCATGCCATAGACCCGGAGTCATTTGACTCACAATGCAAATTCTGCGGGGAGAAGGCGGACCTGTACCATATGGTATGGGCCTGCCAACGAAATCAGGCGATCACTGTTAATAACCAGCCAACGCAGGAGGGGTGGGAGGCAGCTCTGTCCAGCTCGGACGGAAAGAGTCAAAAGCAACTCATCGAAAGAGCCCGGACAGCAGCCTACGCCAATGGGGTTCCGGACTGAGAGCTCCAACCACGGCTACAACCTCCTAAACCATTTCATTAAAATATTTTCACCACCACCATCCACGATAAACATGCGCTTGCGGCGAACATCAAACGATGACGCATTGCGCGGCAGCGTGCGCCTGTTCTGTTGTTGCGACTGAGAGAAGGACGAAAAGGAAAGTGCACGGGCCTGCCGACTGGCTCAAGCCGAGCAACCACCGCTGCCACGTGCAGATAGAAGAGAGTGAAAAGATAAGAGGAAAGAGTGAAAGAGAGAAAAGACGCGCGTCGCAACAACCGCGTCTGCCGAAGTGGACGCTGGCTGAAAAAACAGATAAGCGGCGGTAGCACTGCGCCTGTTCTATGGGCAAGCGCGCCTTATATACCCCTCCTTTCAAATGCCCACTACGCACGGCTACGGCGAAAGGTCAAGCGGTGGCGAGGAGGAGAAGCGGTGGTGCACATGCGCTGTAGCCTGCGCCGTGCGTGACGTCACTCGTGCTACGACATACGCCGGCTAACGGGAAGCGCGGTGTTGACTAGCGTAGTGAAGCATTTCGCTTCAAAAATGAAGTTTCGATCCCGGTCGCGGCGGCCGAATTTCGATGGAGGCGAGATTCTGGAGGCCCGTGTACTGTGCGATGTCAGTGCACGTCAAAGAACTCCAGGTGATCGATATTTCCGGAGCCCTCCACTGCGGCGTCTCATAGCCTGAGTCGTTTTGGGACGTTAAACCCCATAAACCTAAACCTAAAAAATGAAGCAGTTCATACGCCTTTCCTTTTTTTAAAAAAAATATTTATTTTCATTCATTCAGATGTGCCTACAAAAAGGACATCGATTTTCACACTATATAGTAAAGAGAGTTGATTTCTTTAATCCTGCACATCATTCAGAATAACAACATAATGAGCAGCATAAAACCCAGCGTTAAGCTTTTAAGATTGCGGTTCGAGTCAGAGACTTATTAAGTACGGAGGCAGAAATTAAAAGCGGAGCTTGTGCAGCTGCGAGTGTCTCAGTGCAAGTCTTTGCGGATAGAGTTGGAAGCAAAGACGGCTCGATTGGCGTTGTGGTCGAACTTTCTTTGGCACTTACGTTCCCTGTGAGTGTGTGTGCATAGGGTGATATTAGTTGCCACAATGTATATCTGTTTTTGTAGAGGGACGGATGTCCCTTTTAGATCGTGAGTCCAAATAAATTTCTCTTATGTAGCGTATACCCCTTTCACAGTTTTGATCTCTGTGCCATGTGGCCCACCGGTGGGTCACCTAATGCTTCCGTCGGGTGCGGCGTGACACACCGATGGGGCACACTTCTGAACCTGTTTTTTCCACGTGCTGAAAGGTGGCTACACTACTTAAAACAGCCGGCTTATGGCTCTAGGGGTGGTGAATACTTTCCGGGAGCTCCGGGAGGCGCACCTTACAAACCAGTACACGCGCTTGTCGCTAACGGAGTCGGGTCGCCGCCTTCTTGCTCGACTCCATATCCAACACACCCCTCCAATGGAAGACAGGTTTCGCATCCCAGAACTGTGGAGACGTGCCCTGCACGTGCGGCCTCTTCCAGCAAACATGTCACACGAAGACCATAATGGTCGGCGACTGGCACGAGCGGAAGCGCTAGCCCGACATTATGGCAACAAAACAGGTGTGTACTACGTGGACGCATCCGGCCCTCACCACGGGGATGGTACACGGCCGCGGTAGTTCACAACAGCAACACAGTTAACGGCCTCACCTTCCGAGCCAGCAGTGTAACACAAGCAAAAGAGGTCGCGATTGCTCTCGTGGCCTCACCTTCCGATTTAAATACATAATCACCGACTCGCGAGGGGCCTGTCGGAACGTCGAACAAGGCTGCACTCCCTTCCTAGCCTATCGAATCTACCAAAACTGCATACGGGATACGGACCCCGCACACCGTTACCTTATACGGGCCCCTGCTCATCAGGGGTTGGCAGGGAACGAGGCAGCAGACGCAGCCGCCCGCGCGCTCTCTCACCGGGCTGTTTTCTCCTCCCCATCCGATCAGGAACCCGGTTTTAATCCGGTCTATACATTCAAAGATATTACAACATATTATCAAAATTGTCATCGCCTTCACCCTAGCCCATGTAAAGGCCTGAAGACGGCGGATGAGCGGCTCCTTCTCCGCCTTCTCGCCAATACATTGCTGTGCCCGGCAGCGCTAGAACATTTTAAGGCGAAAGCCTTTAATGTCTCATCGTTGTAAGCAGCAGTTGTCGACAGAAATGTCACGCTTTTCAATTGGTCGAAACGGTCGTGACGTCACAGTGCGCGAATTTCAAACGGGGTCAATTGTGGCTAGTAACCATGCAACCAATTGAAGGGATCGTATAGTGATGCTCCAAGTAAGTGGGACAGAGCTTAGTTAATTGCTTAATTACTCAATTAGCCTAATTAACTTTTCTACTCAGGCCATATAAATAAATAAAACCGAGTAGGAAATTGGTCGAGCTCGGGAATCGAACCCCGGCCGGTCTTTGGAGTGCGAGACGAGCATGCTATCCACTCCGCCATGCCAGCTCGATGGTTTCGGAAGAACAAAGGTGCGTCTAGTGAATACGGTGTCTTCGCTCACTCCCATCCTCCTCCCTTCCCTTCCGGTGAGGTTTAGGTGTCCACCGAGATATGAGAGAGATACATTTCCTTTCCTCAAAAACCAATTTACCTACGAGCGAGGCGTAGAACCGAATGGGCGATGGCGTTCTATGGACTTTCTGGAGGCGTTGCAAGACGCTGTCGCGTTCCACTCTTAAAGGCGAAGCGTAACACCTTAACCACACATCAGTGACCGCACTTTAGGTCAAAAAAGTGCCCCCCCCCCCTGAATTTTGACGGGTGTCCACCGAGATATGTGAGACAGTTACTGCGTAATTTATTTTCCTCAAATACAATTTTCATTTTCTTCATTACGGACCATCTTTGTCTTTCTTCTTCCACTCCCACTTCCTCCCTTCGTCTACGGTGCAGTTCAGGTGTCCACCGAGATGACAGAGAATTACTGCGCCATTTCCTTTCCTCAAAAAGCGTTAAAAGGGCAAGGCATCGCGCCGAACGGGTGGTGGCGTTCGGTGGACTCCCCGGCAGCGCTACAACACGCTGTCGCGTTCCACTCCTAAAGGCGAAGCTTAAGCGTCATTAATTAGCAGTTAATTAGTATTCAGGCACCAATCAGTAATTAATCATTAATTAGTGATTTCTCATCACTTAGTAATTAGTACTCAATTACATGTGACGCCGCCAGTGCCACCGAAACAGTCAAAGTGGTGCGGAAAACGCTTTCGCCTCTACGCACTTTAGACAGTCAAAGTGCCCCTGAATTTTTGACCCCTCCTTTAGCGGCAGCTGCCCACACTGTAGTGCAGTGTCTTCTGACACCTATCACATGGTGTGGGCCTGCCCCTCCAAACCAACACCACCTAGGTGGTGTTGTCCAAACCCGCTATTCCCCCCATCCCCAACCCAACCCGGGAGGACTGGGAGGCGACCCTGCTCATCTGCCACGACATACAGGCCCAACAAGCCTTAGTCGGGCGCGCCCGGGCGGCGGCAACCGCCACGGGGGTCCCATACTAGGGACCTCCACCTAGTGTTTGTAAGGATCGGTCCCTTACGGGCTGATCCAAACATACCTCCTGTTCATTCTTAATAAATGTTTTCACCACCACCCACTGGCATTTTCGGTGGTCTATAGACGAGAATCCAGAGCCGCTCCTGGGCGCGGCCATTTTCCGCCGACTGGTGCGCCGCGGTGCGGGCGTTTCTTTGGGGACTGCGGGGCTGCGGCAGCTCCGCGGCCGCGCCTGCATAGAGCCGCGCTTCGGGCGCTAAAAACACATTGCCGAGCATACTTCCGCAGCGTGGCTGTGTTGCAGGAAGTATCCACGTTATCAAAGGGAGCACATTGATGCGTTTTAATGACATTTAGTTTGACATTCACGTGAATTGTGCTGACGCTTAGAACGCGCTCGTGCTTATATCGCTACCGTCTTGGTGCTCCACTGGAAAAAAAAACTTTTTGTTCAATATCAAGTATTAGGTGTGCGGCTAGCATGCAGTTCCAATTCCCATGCATTCTTAATCCTTCGGCCATAAAGTACCACCCACAAACAGGGCTTTCTTGTCGCATGCGTGGTGCATCAACAAATTACCGCTGTGAGCTTAACTGAGTCGCAGCGCCAACAAAAAAACAAAATCTGTCACGGTTTATGCAACCTGGTGCATAAAAACGTGCGTGCTTTTGCTCAAATTGTCAAAGCTTGAATAGATATTAGCAGCGAATCCAGCTTTCATGAATTCTGGGGTCCGAAGCGGGTTCATTTTATTCGGTAGCTCTCGCCGCGTGTGACCGCGTTGCGTAGGCGTTTGTCTAAGTGTGAATGAATGTATTAAAATCGCGTATATTTGCCACCGCTGACGGAGACGCCTTCCGCGTCCGCCCAGCATACCGCGTCCCAGCAGCTACCTCCCTCCACGTCACGTAAGCTACCTCGAGGTGCACCGTCACTGCCACGTCTCCCTCTTGAAGACTTTAAAGTCATCATTCGCCCTCGCGGGGGCCTCAATCTGCGTTCCTGGGGCGAGAACGCTCTTCGCAGAGCAATCACCTCAAGCCTTCGTTTGACTTACTCCGATACCGCAGAGGACCGCCTTCGGGTGAATTTCGTTCACAACACCCTCACCTTTAGCACCCCGAACCGGGACCGCGCCATCACTTACACGAAGCTACAGGAAATCATCCTGGGCCCGACAAGCTACCCAGTTGCCACCTATTTGGCCCCGCCAGGCGCATACGTCCGAGGTATCATTCACCACCAGTACGTGGATGAGACCCAGGAGGAAATCATGGAGTACTTGATACCCCAGAATCCAGAACACTGCATTCTCTACGCCCGCCGTTTAGGCAAGACCCAATCTATTGTCATCACTTTCGCAGGGACAAAGGTCCCCCGCCAAGTCTCCTACGCAGGAAGTGCTGTGCGCTGCTACATCTTCAAGAACAAAGTGGAAGCCTGCCTTAACTGTCGCAAAACGGGACACCGAGAGGACGTTTGCCCGTCTCCCAAGCTCTCCAAGTGTCCTCACTGCGGAGTTTGCGACCCTGACGAAACCCATGAATGCACCCCCACTTGTATAGTTTGTTCTGGTCCTCACCAGACTGGTTCCTCCAAGTGTAAACGCCGCTACAAAGTGCCTGCTGCCGTACTGAAACGCCAGCTACAAGCTGACTCAGACAGTGCCTCCACCTCCCATCGTTCCCGATCCCGGACCCGTCGCCAAGGGGCTGAGAACACCTCGACCAAAATGGACTCCAACCGCTCCTCCTCCTCTTACCGGCGCTCCAGCCGGAATCGCTCCCAGTCCTTCCCACCCCTAGACTCCAAGTCGTCTCCTCACCGAGAGCCCTCCACGAAAAACCAGGTGAGCTGGGCAGCTGCGGCTTCTCACTCTCAGCAATCTCAGTCTCGTGATTCAGAGCTGCAAGCCCTGCGCGACGAGATAACAGCCCTTAAAGCTAGCAATCATAGACTCCAACAACAAAACGCTTCCTTAAAGCGTCCACCCTTTGCACCCGATCCACCACCTCAAACAAATGCCACTCTACCACTTCAACCTGTTCCTACCATCTCACCTCAGGCGCCCCCATCTACTCCCCCGCAACCCAAAGATACTACCTCTAGTCCTCCCTCTAAGCGGAAAGCTACCTCCCGCTCAGAACGCTATGTTAATTTTGCCGACCTTGAGGATTTTGAGGCTCGCCTAGAGGAAAACTTAGAGGCTAAAATTGATGCTAAGCTCGAAGCGAAATTTGCTGAGTTCTCCCAACAAATCCAACAGCAAATGCTCCAGTTCCAACAACAAATGCAGCAGCAAATCCAACAACAACTTAACACCCTCATGCAACAGATCCAAACACGCGTCACAGGCCTTGAAGCTAGGGGAGACGCAACGGCCGCCCTCCACACGACGCGCGTTAAACCATACGGTCGCTTGCCGCACGCTCCCACCACCCTACCCATTTTAGCTTTACCCACACTTCACCATGGCGCCCCGCCACCTACTTAATGTGTGGCAATGGAACTGCAGGGGGTTTCGCCGCAAGCGAGGCAACCTGCAGCAGTATGTCCAAAGTTCCGACATCCCCCCTGATATCATCGCCCTTCAGGAAACTCATGGCCCAGTGAAACTACCTGGCTATAAACCATACTCCCCCCTAGATGTCACCACTCCCGACACCGCTATTTTGGTTCAACGCAACCTGACGGCCGTCCAACACTCCTTAGACGACGTTGGGGTAGACTGCGTCTTGCTCGAACTCCTCCCTCGTAAAAGGGGCGACCAAAGCCTCTTCATTCTTAACCTTTATAGCCCTCCAAGAGACAGAAGACGCAACTTCACCACCCTTCTTTCCCGGGTCAACAGGCTTGCGCACCATTCTGGTCTCCTCATTGTAGGAGATTTCAATGCCCACCACCCCGCTTGGGGTTACCGCACCGCCAACCGAAAGGGTAACACACTGTGGTTGCGAGCACAGGAACTGGGCTTCACCCTTGTTACTGACCCTCACACTCCCACCCGCGTAGGAAACAGCGTTTCTGTTGACACTTCACCTGATCTGACATTCTGCAAAAACGTACGGTTCGATCAGTGGCTGAACACTGGGAATACCCTCGGCAGCGACCACTATCTCCTCGCGACCACCCTCAGCATGTCCCCGTTCCGCCGGAGAGGTCGCCCGACCCTAATCACGGATTGGGACAAGTTTCGTTGCCTACGCGCTCAAAACGCCCCTACCCAGATTAATAACCTGGACGAGTGGATCTCCAAACTGCAGGCAGATGTCTCTGCTACTACTCAAGAATCACCTATCACGGCTGATCAATCCAATACAGACAGCCGTCTCCTCCACCTATGGCAGGCCCGCGAAAGCCTTCAAAACCGTTGGAAAAAACAGCGCCACAATAGAACGCTTCGGCGTAGAGTAGCTCAGATAGACAAACAGATTGAGGCGCACACTATCGCACTGACTACCCAGCAATGGGGTCAAGTTTGTGACAACATGCGTGGACAGCTCGGGCTAACTCGCACCTGGCACCTTCTCCGTTACCTTTTAGACCCAGACGGTTGCAAAACATCCAAACGAGACACCATTTCCCGCATAGTCCATCAACACCCCGGCTCAGACCAGGATCTTCTCGATGAACTTCGTGTACGCTATCTCAATACTACTTCCCCGGACCCTCTCCCCCCCTACATGGGCGGTGCCAACCCTGCCCTCGATCAGGAGATTTCGGAAGCTGAGGTAAGATTCGCTCTCACTCAGCTCCGTCCTAACTCGGCCCCGGGACCGGACGGCATTTCCAACAAAACTCTCCGTAATTTAGATGACCCGTCCATTGAGGCCCTCACTGCCTTTATGAATGATTGCTGGAGAGAGGGTAAAATCCCCGCAGCATGGAAACATGCACGCGTGACTTTCATACCGAAGCCAGGCAAACAACTAGCTCTCGAAAACCTCCGCCCCATCTCCCTCACTTCCTGTGCTGGGAAACTGATGGAGCACGTCATTCTCAACCGTCTCAATAATTACGTTGAAGATAACCATCTCCTACCTCGCACCATGTTTGGCTTCCGCTCAAATCTCTCTACGCAAGACATTATGATCCAGCTCTCACGAGAGATACTGTGCCCCTCTACCAGAGCGGGCACAAAGGCTATTCTAGGGCTTGATTTAACTAAAGCATTTGACAGCGTCTCGCACCGAGCTATTCTCACTAACCTCTCCCTGTTAAATCCTGGTCACCGTACCTACGAGTATATACGTACTTTCCTCTCTGGTCGTACAGCTGAACTTAGCTTTGGCTCTCTCCTCTCAGACCCTATAAACCTCGGTAGCAATGGCACCCCCCAGGGATCCGTTCTCTCCCCATTTCTTTTCAATGTCGCCTTGCTCACGCTACCTTCTAAATTAGATGCTATCCCCCGGCTATCCCATACCTTATACGCAGACGACATTACCCTCTGGGTTTCAACAGGCAACGATGCTGAGGTCGAATCCGCACTTCAACAAGCGGTCGATGTCATTGAGCGCCATGTAGCCGCAGCCGACCTCTCGTGCTCCCCTCAGAAATCCGAGCTGCTGCTTATCCGAGGTCAACCCGGCCTCCACGGACATCCTCCCATCTGCATTACTGCTAGTGGTCAGCCCATACGCGAAGTATCCACCATTAGGGTATTGGGGCTCCTCATCCAGAGCAATCGGAAAAACACCGACACTCTAGCTAAACTTACAGTCTCTGTATCGCAGACCATTCGTCTAATTCGTCGCATTGCTAATAAACATCGAGGCATGCGAGAGGCTGACCTCCGACGTCTTGTTCAGGCGTTTGTTATCAGTCGCCTCACATATACCCTCCCTTACCTCTACCTTAGCTGCCAGGAACAGGACCGCGTTGACTGCCTTATTCGACAGGCTTACAAGGCGGCTCTTCATCTCCCCCACCGGACCCCCACGTATAAACTACTGGCATTAGGGGTCTACAACACTGTGACGGAGCTCTCGGAAGCTCATCTCACTTCTCAGTACGAGCGTCTCACTCACACCTCCACGGGACGTCACATACTCGACAAGCTTGGAATACGCTTCGAAACAACCGCACCCGACAGGGTCCAGCTTCCACACCATATCCACAGTAACCTTATCGTTACCCCTCTTCCTAAAAATATGCACCCAGAGTATCATGTCGCTCGCCGCAAACACAGGGCTAAGTCTCTGCACAAAAAATATTTAACAGATCAGACAGCAGTCTATGTCGACGCCGCTGAATACCCCGACCGCGAAGCTTTTTCGCTCGCGGTTGTAAACTACTGTGGACGGCCGCTAGTTGCGTGCTCCATTCCCGTCAGATTGCCTGAAGAGGCCGAGGAGGCGGCCATAGCCTTGGCGATGGTCTCCACCTCTGCAGAAACCATCTTCAGCGACTCTAAATCGGCGATTCGTAGTTTCGCCAAAGGCCGGGTCTCCCCTGTCACCCTCTCTCTCCTCCACTCCACCAAACTTCAACTCCGCCCGATCCAATTGATCTGGGTCCCTGCGCACTCGTCGCATCCAGGCAACGAGGCGGCCCACAATTATGCCCGAGGATTCGTCGACCGGGTTGTGGTGTCGCCCGTCCTGCGGACGGCGAGAGATCGTATGGTCACATTTCATGACATAACCATGCACTACCGCTTAGGTAGACTTCTATATCCCCCCGCACATAGTTCTCTCACCAAACCCCAAGAAGTTGCGTGGAGGCAACTCCAAACGAACACCTTCCCCAACCCCGCGATATATGCCCGCATATACCCTGGGGTCTACTCCCCTTCCTGTCAAATGTGTGGCCAACATGCCACTCTATCCCACATACTCTGGGCTTGCCCTCGGGACTACCCCCCTAGAGGCTTGCAGCTCTCGAATCCAGACCAGTGGGAGGCCGCATTGCTCAGCTCCGACTCGGACACACAGATCCGGGTTGTGACAAGAGCCCTAGAAGTCGCCGAACGCCACGGGCTCATGGCCACTTGATGGGGCTATAACCCCACACCGTCAGATACATCTGTCGACGAAAATAAAGTTTATCCTCCTCCTCCTCCTATGATTAAGGTACATAGCAAAAGCAGAAAGACACTACGGTAAACACTTTACCCCCCCTTGATCCCTATGACATGCGCGCGGAAAGAGCAACTGAAATCGGTAGCGGTCGTGCTTTACAATCCTGTGCATGAAATGTGTTTAATGGGAACTAGAGCAAGCTCAGCGCAAGGAGGTAATCGAAAGCACGCGCTTCGTCGGGACAACCTTCAGTCTGCAGCTCGCCTATCCAGTTACTACACCACTGAATCAAATCAATAAATCCACATTCCTGTGCCTAAAATTATCATAGATGATAGCGCACGTAAAAGACGGCAACAAACGACACGGCAGCCCAGAAATCTACTTAGAAGTGCCGGTTTCCAGTCCGTACGCTACCTGGCCGACTACTCCGCGGGAAAAATCCTTGCTGTTTGCAACACTATCCTAGAATTTCCCTGAGCAGCGTCGCCGCACCAGCGGCTTGGTGGAGCAGCATCGCCGCTGCGGTGCCGGCGTTTAGAATCCTGAGCCAGCAGAATATCATCACGGAAAAACCTAGCGCGAAAAACGAGACACAGAAAAGTTTAAGACAGGACACGAGCGCTAATCATCAATATCAATATCATAATGGTGGGCACAAACAACGAGACAGACGCGCATTGCCTCGCTGCACTTACTCACATCCAAATGAACGGAAAAAACTCGGAGATGTCACGTTAACGACTAACTGCGCGTAAGATAACCGCAGTACTGTCTGGTAGAGGGAAAATGTGAGTAGTGACGCACAGCACACACCCTCATACGTTATGATGAAGCACTACAACGACAGAAGCGAACACGTAAACATGCATTCTACGCGCGGCGCCGGCGCGACCCGCAGTCCATCGGGCCGCGCGCGCCGATAGATGGCGACTGGTGTCGAGAGTAGGGGCGCGCCAGCAGCCTGCGTGTGAGGGTAAAAGAATCTGGTCTATAAGCATGGGCCGGCTACTTGAAACATGTATGCTAGCGCAGAAAGTCATCGCGTGGTTCACTTGGCCCGTGCATTTCCAGGAAGTTGCTTTACCTGGGGCCGTATTTTAAGGCGGAAGCCTTTAATGCCTCATCGTTGTAAGCAGGAGTTGTCGACAGAAATGTCAGGCTTTTCAATTGGTCGGAATGTTCGTGACGTCACAGTGCGCGAATTTCAACGGGGCCAATTGCACTTTGGCTAGTAACCATGCAACTAATTAAAAGGATGGTATAGCGATGCTCCACATAAGTAAGTTAATAGTTCATTAACTAATTAATCCAATTAAACTTTCTAGACAGACCAGACAATTAATAAAACAAGAGTAGGAAATTGGTCGAGTTGGGGAATCGAACCTGGGTCGCCGAAGTGCGAGACGAGCACGCAACCACTCCGCCATGCCAGCTTTTTTTTTCTTTATGGCCTGGTCTTGGCTCATGACATTGCACAACAAAAATACACATAACGCTATATACATACGACACTGTCGTGGTCAGCCAGCACGAGACTGGCTTCGTCAGCTTAAAATTCGCGCAACATACACAACGGCTCTAGTCTTGAGAGCCACTCGGGAGGCTCCGCAGCTGCTTTTTGGATTGCAAGAAACCAGTCCATGCTTTCCCGAAAATAAATTCGGGCTGGTCGTGTGCCTTTGTCACAATGGTAGCCTGCCATTCTGGAGCGCCATATACAGTGGAGGCCCAAGAGCATTATGAGATCAAAAGGTATCCCATCCTCATTATCAGTGCTTAAATAGCGAATTCCGTGCGCGTCAAGTGGTAGCTCTTTCTTTATGGTCCTTTGTAACACGTCCCAAAAATAAACCCCTTCCCAGCAATGCAAAAAACATGGTCTATTGTTTCAGGCTGTTTACAAATTAAGCAGTTCGATCCCCACGGTAAAAAGAAATCCTTTCCCTCTAGAAACTTTTTAACTGGTAACGTCCCGGTGTGTAACTTTAAAAAGAAAGTCTTTACTCCCGGTGGCACCTGCATTTTCTTCACCCTTTTTAAAACATCCCCTCCCGGGCCTCCACTGTACAAGGCCCTGTACATGGGCTCTGGGAAAACAATATCACAAAGATCATTGTACAACTTTTTCCTTTTACTTTTCCACAAATAATCGGTGGAAAAACGTGCCGAAAGAAACCGAACGCTTGCTACAATCTCTTTGTAGTAACCAAAAGTTCCACCAGAGAGCTCTTCTGTGGATACCACAAACTCCGGCAGCAATCGCCGCAGCTTCACTTGGCACACGGTGCGCAAGAACGGGTCTGTGACGTCGCGAAAAAACAAAAAACGGTTCACCAGCTGCCGTAAAAAGAGGTGCCCTAGCCCCCCGTCTTTTACCCGCCGGAACAGGTTCGTTCTGCTACAACGTTCCCATTCGGACGCCCATAAGAAAACTGCAAAAATCCTGTGTAGCTTCTTAACTTTCACACGCGAGCAATGCAAAACCTGCATCACATACCAGAGTTTGCTAATAAAAAAAAGATTGCAGACTGTAGCTCTGGCGAAAATTGAAAGGCTGGTGCCTTTCCATTTCCCAGCTCGGTCACGTGCGTCTTTAGTTTGCTCTTTCCAATACTCCTCGCTATCGCGATAAGCATCGAACGGAACGCCCAAATACTCGCCCGGGGTCGTCGCCCACGGTACGTTGGCGAAATGGTCCGGGTGGGATGGCCACCATCCATGCCAGAGCCCAAGGCACTTGGACCAGTTAACCCCGCTACCTGTGACTTCGCTGAACGCGCGTACACACCCGACAGCTTCACTTATGCTCCCCTGATCAACCGTAAATACTGCAACGTCATCTGCATAGGCCAGCTCGGTGGTTTGGAGAGAACAAAGGCGCGTGTAGTGAATATGTTGTCTTCGTTCACTCCCATCTTCCTCCCTTCCCTTACGGCGAGGTTCAGGTGTCCACCGAGATATGCGAGACAGGTAAATTTCCTTTCCTCAAAAAGAAATTTACCGACGAGCAAGGCATAGAGCCGTACGGACGATGGCGTTCTGTGGACTCCCTGGCAGCGTTGTAAGCCGCTGTCGCGCTCCACTCAGAGGCGAAGCTTAACATCTTAACCACAGATGAGTGACACATACACCGCCTCTCCGCACTTTAGGTCAACAAAGTGCCCCCCTGAATTTTTATAAGAATCCGTTGTCCATTTTCCGCTCCGCTTCGCGTGGTAAGCGTGATGGAATCATCAGAAGAAAGCAGCAGTCGGCCAATCACAGAAATGAAAGGCAGCGCATAGTCGCGTTGACGATAGCCTTCGCCATTCGTTGCATGCTCCAGTTCAATATTGGCTGCAAGGTGCATCCAATAGTGAGATCCGGTCGCCAATGACCCAATAGTCAGGTCGCTTCCCACGGACGTTTGAACGCCACGGCTACGTCATCGAACAATAATGACCTGACGTAGAGGACCAAATGGATCATAAAAACAAAATTGATAATGGATCCATGTAGCATACGGCATCTGGAGAATTTATGGAGTCATTTATTACCGCGACTCTGCTCGCTTCAACCCCATTGAACGCGACAGAAGCACGCTCTCAAGGATGCCCTTGAAAAACGGCGCCCTTTCTGTCTACAAAATTTCTGCTTTATGTAACCAGAGCGCGGCCAAGAGTTTCGGTCGTTCTGGTCCGAACAAGTGCCAGGGGGGCTTGTTGCTCTCGCGCCCTCGATTCTTCTTTCTTTTCCTGGGCATGCACAAGTTTCCACAATAAAGAGTTTGCGTTTTGAAGCTGTTGCCTGCTACGTTTGCTACCCACTGACCAGCTTCCCTTTGTGTGGCAACGCCACGTCACCCTGCGTTTCAGCATTCACTAAGCACCAAGACTCAAGAACAACACCTCAAACTCGACATTCTATTGAAGTACTTCCAGAATAATTTTCCGAAGAAAAAAAAACAGATCAAATCACAGCATTTGCAACTACACGTGTTACGTGCAGGGTGTCGAACCGGAATTTTTTCGGGTTCGGTTCGGGTTCGGGTTCACGCCTTTCGGGTTCAGTTCCGGGTTCGGCTCGAGAGCAACATTCCGTTCCGGTTCGAACCGGTTCTGTCAGCTCCGAACCGGTTCAAACGGGTTCGAACGGGTTCAGACAAAAAAAGTGCTAAACGTAGATGGATTTTAATCAACCTTATTATGTTGTTTACTGTTCTGTGTAACACTGATATATTGAATAAAAATATGCAAAATTTTCTCAGCGCAAAATGTAGTCAGTGCACCTACCTCAGCTTGCTGTCCGCGGCAAAAAGATAGGAATTCACGATAAAAGCCGCGAAATCAAATGAATTCAAACTTAGTGTAAATTGGCTATGCATACTTCAGTATTCATCTGATGAGATATATAAGGAGAAAAGCTGGTGGATTTTGCATCTAAAATCCCTTCAGCCTGAGCAGTTTCTGAGACTCCGTCGCTCGAGTAATAGGTCTGTCAAGCGAAACTTTTGAGTCGGGAATTGCTCCTACGCAGCATGCTTACACGGGAACCCTCCACGTCACCGTACACTATTGGGAGAGGAAGCTATCCTTCGTATCGGCAGGTATGTACAGAGAAGGCACTTTTTCTTCACCACAAAACCAACTTAACAGTCACCCCCCTCCCCATCTCCGGCACACCTCCAACCTGCATCTCAAGAGCTTACGGAAAATAGTTTATTTCAATCACCTGTTGGACAGCGCCTTTGAAGCTTGCGTTATACATCTCGGACCCCTAAGCTCTGTGTCTCCAAAAACACTGCAAATCGTGGCTTCTCACCAGGAACGTGTAAAATTAAGACTTTGGCCTGTGCTCATGTCATCTCCATCTTTAATTCTGACAAAATGCGTATGATAATAAAATCCAAGTTTGGGTGGGTTGGTAGCACTTTGTTTCTGTACGGACATATTTAGCAACACCTTCGTTGCAACGTTGCACTGTGACACTGTTGCAAGTGCTGCATTGTGTGAAGAAAAAGGTAAATTAGCTACATAAATTTTGTGACCTTTCTGGGACGCTATCAAAGGAAGCTTATGCGTCAACCAAATTTTTTAATGTGTTGAAAGAGTTTGGTGAACCCGTCTTGTACTTTTGGCACGAAAGGACTACTAAACGGGGTCAAACCCAACCAAGAATCTTGTGTGAAACCTCGGAGTAACTCGGGTAAACTCGGGTTAGTTCGGACCAGCGTCGCGCCAGCTGTAGCCAATGGGAGGAGGGAGTCGCGCCAGCTTCCGCTGAGTGGATAGAGGGTGTGGAGATGAAGAACGAGAAACGCGGTTAGGCGATTTAGCCCACGTAGTCTATACTTCGTGTTGTCCATGTTTCCGAGCGCTGCAGTCTTCATGATGAACAACCAACTTGCCCAATCAGCTACCCTCATCGAGAAACGAGATTGCGTGCACTTGCAGATCCCAGAAATATGAGGTGCGGAATCACATCATTTCGCATATCTACTCGGTTTAACTACTGTAAAAGCCTATCACGTTTTTGTCCAACAACTAGATTCAAGGTATTTAATTTTTCAAAACCACAAACGACCCCTTCCCGGCCGCTGTGCTTATTAGGTGATGTCTTTTCTGGACATGGCCGTGAGAAAATTTTGCGCTCATACATTCGGTTTCCTCCCCGCTTTTTCTTGTAACGCCTGTACGCCCTCTCGAAATGCAGATGAGGAAGGTTCTCATCGGTCATTACTTCTTCCCATAAACGTGCAACCTTACCTAGCCTTTCTTGACAACGGTGCATTAGAGCGAGTTCAACGTATGTAGATTCAATGTGCCGTAAAAACCTTTTTTGGACTTCAAAGCGTTTTTTGGACCAAACACGTCAGTAGAAAAACTTTTTTTCGACTTACGCGCATAGGCCGTGCATCGTTCCAAGGGACGCTTGTGCCACCGTCAGTGAATTGATACCGGTGCTACCAATAAAAACTATTTGTGTTCGTTTGACAGAAACTGCAGGAGACTCTTAAAAAGGACATTAAGATCACGTCTTACACTATAACATTTCTTCTTGTGATGAAAGACGCTGAAATTTCGTGTGAACTTTTCGTGTTAATAGGACAGCTTATCGTGTGGAAAAGCCGCATGACGGATGAACACGCAGAAACACCGCTTTCAACGAGGTCACTGTTCAGAGTACAGTGCATTTTAGCGCAGGCGATACATGCTGCGCAAGTTAAACCTCCTGATTGGTTGCCGCTTCTTCGTGTGCGCCTACCGGAATTTTGATGCGCGGGCGGAATAAGGAAGTGATGGTGGCGTGAGGGCGCATGCCGAGATCGCTGAATTCGGCCCAGTCAAGTAAGGCAAGAGAAAGTCAGGGAGGTTCGTGATATTCCATAAGACAAAAGAAAAACAAGCTTCGGAGAAGGCCAAGTAGATTAAGCCTGATGACATCGTCATCATCATCATCACCAAAGGCGTCAGAAAATCGAAGCTTCCCTGTTGCGCCGCGACTAGTTGGAATCCCAATAGGGGTTGTGTGTTTTGTGTTTGTATGTATGTGTGTGTGTTTGTGCGTGTGTGCATGTGTGTGGCGTGCGTGTGTGTGGCGTGCGTGTGTGTGTGTGTGTGTGCGTGGGCGCGTGTGTGTGCGCGTGCCTGTGCATGTCCGTGGGCAGCCTCCGCCCTTGATGCACACTGGACACTTGCGCACTTCGGTGGACGCACATCCGGGCACTCACAGGTAAAAATGGCTGCTGATTTAGCATTGCCAAGCACGGAATATTGTGAAAAAGCACGGTTTTTTGCAGGTGCACATAACCGCCTAGTATCATAAAGCGCGATAGAGGTGTCCACTGACCCATGCAGCCAGTTATGCGCCTTTCCTTTCCTAAATATCACAGGTTAGGCCATCCGGCTACTAAGCCGGAGTTGCTGGGATCGAACCCGGCTGCGGCGGCAGCGTTTCGATGGAGGCGAAACGCAGGCGCGCGTGTGCTCGGCGATGTCACTGCACGTTAAATATCCCTCTAGGTGGTCGAAATTAATCCACAACGCTCCATTGCGGCGCCTATTTCTTCCTTTCTCCTTTTCCTCCCACCTTCCTCTCTTCCCTTACGGCGCGGTTCGGGTGTCCACCGAGATAAGTGAGACAGCAGTTACTGCGCCATTTCCTCCCTCTAAAAAAAAAAACAAACAAACAACTAAACCTTCCTGCTAGTTTTGAGACAGGAAAGGTGCATAACTGCCTCAATTGGTGGACGCCACCGTCTACTCACAGCGGGATCGAGGCGTCCAATCACCCAGTGAGCCAGCTACACTTGCTAATGTGAGGCTTGACGCACACAGCTACACATCCCTTAAGCCTTGAGAAAGCGGTCGCGTAAGCCGTCGCCAAAGCAATCTACAGAAGAACGCCTACAAGCATAAGCTTCTCATCTGAGACACCAACAACACAATGCGACACCGAAAGGCAGATACAAGCTACAAGCGCACGTGAGAGAATTCAAGATCCAGCAGCCCGAGAACACGTGACGAAGCCGTCCGCTAACGATTGGATTTTTTTATATATATAAGCAGAAAAATTTCAGCGCATCGGCGTAACACAATCATTTCATCACAGCTGCATTTCATTGGAATAGCATCTTTCTGGACCTAATCATTATCGCATGCCAGCGAGCGAATGCATATCCGCATTGCCCCCTTGCGTAATATTTTTTTCCTTAAGTATCTCAGCCGCTGCTTACAAGCCCGTCTTTTATTGCTTATTTCCATCGCGTGCAACGAAGAATGTTCAGACACTGAACAAAAAAAAAATGTGTACCCATTTATACTTCCTCTATTTTGTAATAACAGTAGTAGTATCTGCAGTTTAACGTGTCGAAGCGATATGGGGGGCTAACAGGCACGCCGTATTGGAGGACTCAAGATGAGCGTAGACCAGCTGGGGTTCTTCAACGTGCGCTCACATCGCACGGTACATGCGTGTTTTTGCATTTCGCCGCCATCGAAACTCGGCCTCCGCGACCGGGATCGAACCCGCGGCCTTGGGATCAGCAGTCGGCCGCCCCAGCCACCGAGAGATCATGAGGGGTCTTATTTAGTATCTGCTGCCTGAGATAACGAATACCTCCGAAAGTAAATGTTGCACAATGTGGCTAGGTCGTTGCGCCTGTGTTTTATATATTTATGCTACATCACACAAAGAAAGGGAGGCTATTCTCACTAGGTTGTTTATGAGTTAAAGCAGTGCTAACAATTTGATTAAAACCGTACGCACTGATGTAAAAAGGGAGGCAGTAACAAACTGAAGATTTCACATTAATCTGGAGTATAGTATTCATAAGAATTGCCGAAAGCACATTGCGGAAGCGCCGAAAAATCCATTCCTGGACACAAGACTTCCTTGAGTGTTGTTGTCGCATAGACTGGATGTCATTTTCGCTCTACCTAACGCGAACAGATTTCGGTGGACAAATCTGCGCACGAGTACATCTTATTTTGACTAGAAAAGAAATAAAAGCATGCCGGGTTGCAAAAAAAGTGTAGCTGAACCGAGTCCCGAACCGGTTCGGAACGGTTCCTTTCAATCGTTCCGGTTCGGGTTCAGTTCCAAGATGGCGAAAAAAATATGGGTTCGGTTCGGTTCCGGTTCCGGGTGAAAATTCGGGTTCGGTTCCGGTTTCGGGTTCAGGTTCGGTTCCGGTTCGACACCCTGGTTACGTGCCACAAGCTCACGATGTCTAAAACGTAGTCTATGTTCCGGAGTTCTACTCGTGCAGAAGATTGGAACATGGCAAACACATAAATGTCCTTCCGGCGCAATTTGCGCAAAATGTAACAACTTTCTTCGCCATTACCCTTGCCTGCTCTGGGCTTCAGCGAGCTCTCAGCGATGCGCAGCATCCAGTACATCTCCTTCAGACAGACCATGCAGGTCCATCGGCCTTTTACAGCGTATGGGCGCGCTTTGTTCCGCGTGTCCTTTCGGTCTCAAACAGCTCTGGCGAAGAGTGCGCGTGCCAACTCCTCGCGGAATTCGATGATTGGCGACGTTTTACCGTCCACCATTGAACGGACAACCCATGCGTTCACAACTGCAGTTCCAACGATGAGCTCCACCGCAGCTATCCTATACCACTTGAGCCTTTCCGTAGGCAGGAGTAGTAGGACGTTTTTTGGTCACTGTAGTCTACGCCCTTTTTCGCCGCGTTGTAGTCGAGGGCTGTGCGCGGTTTCATGATCGGCTGACCCTTTCTCGTTTTTTTTTTTTCCGGTATCAACAAGGCTGGCGTCATGCTCAGCAACCGTTGTCATCATGAGTGCGAGCCGTTTATCCAACCACTTCAGCACCTTTACACTGTTGTGAGATTCGAGACCAACTCTTCCCCTTTTTTTAGTGTGGCTTGTGTAACTTCTTTCGGAAGCCCCTTTCGGTTCGATCGGAGAGTGCCACATAAAAATGTATCATCTTTCAAGAGGCGTTACGCAAGCGGCATGCTCGCGTAGAAGTTGTTGACGAAAAGTGTGCGACCACAACCAGTGAAGCCAGCCATCAAATTTACTACTACTTCTTCAGCATGCCCCATGCCCGCTATGGCGCCAGATTTTCTGCCATATATTTGCACTTTCAATGTATTTTCCTCCTTCGTGCAGGCCTTGTACAGCTTGACTCCATACTTGTGGGCTTTACCAGGGATGTATTGCCTAAAGGCGAGGAGCCCACGCCACGGAATCATCGTTTCGTCAATGACAATCTATTTGCCTGGCTTCAACACTGAGCAAAAATTGCGATTCATTTTTTTCCATCAAGGGTCTAATACGATAGAGACGATCCTGCTGCGCGCTCGGTTCCTCGTTATCGGCGAAATGCCAGAACCTTTAGTAGCAGCAGAAACCGGTCACGGGCCATGTTCTGGAGCATGCAGTTTACGCCGTACAGATCGCTTCTTGCCCAGTAGTGCTGCTTACTAGGAAGCCTTACTACACCCTTGCAGATCAGTACACCAACGAACACTTTAATTTCTTGCACGTTTGCCTCAGTCCATTTCCCCACATGCGATTTCTCTTGTAGGACGTTCGAGTCTATGTACTGCTTCCCATACTTGTTTGTCTCATGAACCATCATGTCCCAAATGTAATCAGTCAAAAAAAGAGAAAACAAGCTGAGAGCATCGTTGCTATTCGGGAGGTTGATTAGCACAGGAGGACTCGAATACGACATCGCTCTAACTCTAGTCGTTATCGCATTCCAGCTTTCGGCAGGTAATGCAGCCTGAACACCACCATTTTCGGAATCCTCAGATACCGCTTCACCGCAACCGCTTGGCTCACTATCCCACAGTTCAGAAGACCTTTCCAATAACTCTTCGAGGCTGTCATCCTCGCTGCTTGAACGCTCAACGTTCGATGGAGCAGAAGTTGTGCCCCACGAAGTGGATGGCAACGTATTTGGGCTTCCGTGTGTCCCGTTTCCACCGCAGGGTCTTTTCTTCTGGTTTTCTGTACCTCCGTCGAATTTTTGACAGTCCATCACGATTTTTGAACGCTCGTAAAAAATGGAAAGCACAAGGATGAGGACCACGAGGCTTGGCACTGAGAGGGAGCCAAGTTATGGCGAATAGGACAGACTAATTCTTCAGCTGAGCTCTTGCATACATTGCGAGCGCTTTTCAAAAGTACGTTGTGCATGTAGAAAGCGCCCGAACAAAAGGCTGGTGCGGGAAGCTGGAACATTTTCTGCACCGTTTCCTTATAGCCGTCAGCTTTATCATTACACGCATTGCAGGCGCCAATGTCAGTAAATAAAGGCGCGCTTTAATCTCTACCGCCATCTGTGATATTATAGTGGAAACGCATTTTCATGCATTTGTGGACACACATCGTCGCCGCACTGCAA
The DNA here is from genome assembly GCF_055824585.1 of Amblyomma mixtum. Classification (NCBI taxonomy): domain Eukaryota; kingdom Metazoa; phylum Arthropoda; class Arachnida; order Ixodida; family Ixodidae; genus Amblyomma; species Amblyomma mixtum. Next base: position 46,572,838 of record NC_143015.1, on the reverse strand, counting down.
GAAACGCCTCGTTGTTTGCGCCAGCACGGCTGGACTGCGTTGCGTGACCCACCGGTGGGCCACGACGCAGTGAACGTGTTAAATTCTGCGCGCCGGTGTTTCGCGCGATGTTTGTGCGCGGAGTGGTAACCAGAGTAGTTATGCGTGCTTCCCGCGCGTTTTTTTTAATTTGACACGCGATTTGTTTTTGTGGCGGGCGACAATAGTCGCTGTTCTGCAACATTTCTGTGTGTCGGTTCTGTATCTTTGTGTGTTGGGCGACAACAGTCGCCGTTCTGTATCATTCTGTATCGGGCGACATCAGTCGCCGCACTGTAACTTTGTACAACCGAAGGACGGTTGCCCCTTTGGGACAACGGTCCAATAAAATTCTCTTCAAAGCTTGTTTTCGTGCATTTCGGATACCAAACCGTGCTCTAAATGATGGTTTGGTTTATGGTGTTTAACGTCCCAAAGCGACTAAGGCTATGAGAGACGCCGTAGTGGAGGGCTCCGGAAATTTCGACCACCTGGGGTTCTTTAACGCTCTAAATGACGTGAAATATCAGTGCCGGCATATCGCAGCACATTCCAGGCGGCCTGGATGTGTGTGTGTGTGTGTGTGTGTGTGTGTGTGTGTGTGTGTGTGTGTGTGTGTGTGTGTGTGTGTGTGTGTGTGTGTGTGGGTGTGTGTGTGTGTGTGTGTGTGTGTGTGTGTGTGTGTGTGTGTGTGTGTGTGTGTGTGTGTGTGTGTGTGTGTGTGTGTGTGTGTGTGTGTGTGTGTGTGTGTGTGTGTGGTGTGTGTGTGTGTGTGTGTGTGTGTGTGTGTGTGTGTGTGTGTGTGTGTGTGTGTGTGTGTGTGTGTGTGTGTGTGTGTGTGTGTGTGTGTGTGTGTGTGTGTGTGTGTGTGTGTGTGTGTGTGTGTGTGTGTGTGTGTGTGTGTGTGTGTGTGTGTGTGTGTGTGTGTCTACTGGCAGATGGTACAGCAAATTACATCAATGGCAACCAAAATGGGTGTGGTTCAGCTTTGTTTAAAACTGGACGATTGCGAAAGCAACATCTGCGCGTAGCCATATATTGTTGCGTGAGCTGCATTGTCCACAGCCTCACTGTTTCGCGTGCTCTTGCACGACCATACTGCGCATGCGCAAGGAGCAAGTGCCGTCACTACGCACAGCTGGCGTACCTCGCCCGCAGGGCTCGGTTCTCTCCCCGTTCCTCTTCAAAGTGGCGATGAGCACCCCTCCCCCCCACAGCTCTGCGGAGCATAGACGGGCTAAGTTTCAGTGTGTATGAGGAGGACATCAACCTCTGGATTAACCAGAGGAGCGATGCGAGTATCGAGGAGCGGCTGCAGGCTGCGGCGGACACTGCCGTGGACTATGCTGTCAGTAGGGTACTCTCATGCTCTCCGCAAAAATCAGTATTATTCGTCTATAACCCGAAGTCACTCCCATGCAAGCACAACTGGAAATTTGGCATTAAAGTATAGGGGAAACCAGTTCCAAAGGTAGATCAAATCAGAATCTGAGGGCTATTTATTCAGGATAATGGATATAACTATGGGGCAATCTGGGGCAAAGGCTCGAGAGATTTGCTGAGCAAGCCCTTGGCATATTTAGAAGAGTCGCGCTGAAAGGACAAGGCCTGAAGGAAAGACGCTTGCTTAAACTAACCCAAGCATACGTAATCAGCCGCGTGAGTTATGCCACACCTTTCTTAAACATTAGGGCTGAGGAGAAGAAGAAATTAGACTCGCTCATTCGACAGTGCATAAAGAGGGCCCTGGTCTTACCGATTAGCACCTCCACAGCAAAGCTCCTCTCTATGGGAGTGCACAATACCTAGCATGAAATAGCGGAGGCTGTCAGAATTTCACACCTCGAAAGATTAAGCCCAACAACCACAGGCAGAGCCATCCTTGAAATGGTAGGCCAGCAAACAGATAGGGGACTACGAGTCAAATTGAGCATTCCGCAGGACTGCCGAGAAAATCTAATCATTCCCCCACTCCCTCGTAACATGCATCCCATATTCAACTCTGAAAGGAGGGAGAAGAGAGCAGAAGCACTAATCAGACGCTTCGATCTGAGGGACAGCAAGTCAGTTGCGTACGTGGCAGGTCGGGTGCGGCGATCGCCTCAGTGGTCGATGACCGCGGTGCCCCGTATCGGCAGCCACCATTAGAAGCCGCAACGCGGAAACAGCTGAAGAAGTTTCGATAGCGCTCGCTTGCATTGGAACGGAAGCCACTTTTATAATAAGCGATAGCAAAACAGCCATCTATAATTTTTGGAAGGGTAGGATCTCGCTGGAAGCGATAAGGATTCTCAACGGTAGACGGCTAAACAGAAAACTTGGCCTAATTTGGACTCCCACCCACGCGTCCGTTCCCGGCAACGACGCGGCTCTCGAGTTAGCTCGAGCTCTCTACTTCCAGGTAGCTGTGGAACCGCCCGAATGCCGGAACATGGACGAGCGCCTGCAAAATTATACGGAGGTCGTCGAAAATTATCAGTTATAGAGGAGACTGCTGCCACCACCGGATAAAAGTCTAAACAATAGGGAGGCAATCGCATGGCGGCGTCTCAAAGCTGGGAATTTATAAACCCGGTTGGGTGGTGGTGGTGAAAACATTTATTAAGAAGGGACAGAAGGTATGTTTGGATCAGCCCGTAAGGGACCGATCCGTACAAGTACTAGATGGAGGTCCCTAGTATGGGACCCCAGTGGCGGTGGCCGCCGCCCGGGCGCGCCCGACTTAGGCTTGTTGGGCCTGTAAGTCGTGGCAGCCGAGCAGGGTCGCCTCCTAGTCCTCCCGGGCTGGGTTGGGGATGGGGGGAATAGCCGGGTTGGAGGGGCAGGCCCACACCAGGGGATAGGTGTCAGAAGACACCGCACTACAGTGCGGGCAGCTTCCGCTAAAGGAGGGGTCAAAATGTTTCAGTGCTGCCGGGCACAGCAATGTATTGGTGAGAAGGCGGTGAAGGAGCCGCTCATCCACCTTCTTGAGGCCTTTACATGGGCTAGGGTAAAGGCGATGACTATTTTGATAGTAGGTTGTAATACCTTTGAACGTATAGACCGGATTAAAATCGGGTTCCTGATCTGGTGGGCAGGAAAAACAGCCCGGTGAGAGAGCGCGCGGGCGGCTTCGTCTGTTGCCTCGTTTCCTGTCTAGGCCTGATGAGCAGGGGGCCCATATAAGGTAACGGTGTGCGGGGTCCGTATCCTGTATGCAATTTTGGTAGATTCGATAGGCTAGGAAGGGAGTGCAGCCTTGTTCGACGTTCCGACAGGTCCCTTGCGAGTCAGTGATTATGTATTTTGAATCGGAATGTGAGGCCGCGAGAGCAATCCCGACCTCTTCTGCTTGTGTTGCACTGCGGGCTCTGAAGCTGAGGCCGTTCACTGTGTTGCTGTTGGGAACTACCGCGGCCGTGTACCATCTCCCGTAGTGAGGTGGTGGTAGTGGAAAACATTTATGGGCAATTAAATTTTTTACAGAAAGGTGATTGGGGTAGGACCCTATTGGCCCTTTCCCCTCACAGTACTAGGTGGAGCCCCTATTCCGGGGCCCCATTGGCAAGCAACGCCGCCCGCGTCCGTTGAACCAAGGCCTTTTGGCTCTTCAGGTCTTGACAGCCGAGCAGGGTCGCCTCCCAGTCCTCTCTGGTGGGGTTGGGGGGATAGATGGGTTAGATTGACATGTCCAAACCATGTGGAAGGTGTCAGACACCTCCCCACAGAACTGGCACGTGTCATCAAAGGATGTATTGAAATGTTTAAGCACCGCCGGGCACAGTACAGTGTTAGTGAGAATTTTGATGAGGAGGCGCTCGTCCGCGCGATCCAGACCCTTACAAGGGGCCGGGTAGCGCCGGTGCTCCTCCTTGTAGTAATCGGTGATTTGTTTGAATATAATGGCCAGATTGTCTGATTGGGAGTACCCTTCCAAGCACAGGGAGATAGCCTGGGGAGAGAGTGCGCGGGCGGCCTGATCGGCCTTTTCGTTTCCCTGGAGTCCCTGGTGACCGGGGGCCCAAATCAGGTTGCGTGGAGTTGGATCTTCAGATCGACAGCTATATTCCAGTATGCGCCAGGCAAGCGGGGGAGCCCAGTCCAACTCGTAGTTCCGACAGGCCCCTCGCGAGTCGGTGATGATGTGTTTTGACTTGGGATTCGTGAGAGCCAGAGCACTGGCAATCTCCTCCGCGTGTGTTGCGCTGTAGGCTTTGAAAGTGAGCCCGTTAACTGTGTTTGTGCTGTGTACGACTGCGGCCGTGTACCACCCCCCGTGGTGTGGGCCGGCAACGTCTACGTAATACACATGTTCTTGGTTACCATAGTATCGCGCCAACGCTTCCGCGCGCCTGGCGACGACCGCTATGGTCTTCTCTGGACATGTTGCGGGGAAGGGGTCGGACCCGGAGGGCGCGTCTCCAGGGTTCTGGCACTCTCTCCCTTTCCTCAATGTGGTAGTCGTGTTTGATGTGTAGCCGGTCCAAGAGGCGGCGACTGGACGTGGTCTGTGCAAGACGCGTGTATTGGTTGACTAAGTGGGCTTCTCGAAGCTCCCGAAATGTGTTCACCACGCCCAAGGCCAGAAGCCTCTGGTTGGACGTGGTGACCGGGAGATCGAGAGCCCGCTTGATGACTTTCCGCAGGATGACCTCCAGTTGGTCATCATCGTGTTTGCTCAGGTGCAAGTAGGGAGTTGAGTAGAGTATTCGACTCGTTACGAAAGCATGGGCAAGCCGCAGTGCATCCTTGCTTCGTAATCCGCCCCGCTTGTTGGAGACCCGGCGGACCATTCGGCCCACCTGGTCTCCCACCGTGCGAAGTTTGGTTATGGTGGTGTCGACTCTGCGTTGGTGGTGTATGAAGAGGCCAAGGACGCGAATCTCCTTGGCCTCCCGGATCGGTCCCGAGGGGAGACTGATGCGAAGCGGAGTTGTGTCCCGAGAGGAGAGACGTAAGTGCACAAATTCTGATTTATCTGGGGCGCACTGGAGTCCGCAGTAGGCCGCGTAGTCGTCGACTATGGTCGCCGCTGCTTGCAGGCAGGACTCCATGTGGCCCAGGTTGCCTTGCGTGACCCAGATTGTAATGTCATCCGCATAAAGAGCGTGATGTATCCCGGGCAGATAAGACAATTTAGAGGGAAGACGAAGCATTGCCAAATTGAAGAGCAGGGGAGACAGGACCGCGCCTTGAGGTGTTCCCCTCGAGCTGATGGTGTATGGCCCGTGTTCCGCATCTTGTATGCGTATATAGGCTTGACGGTCTGTAAGAAATTGACTTATGTAGTGGAATGTTTTGTGGCCACAGTTGGTGTTACTGAGGTGGTCCAGGATTACTTCATGTTTGACGTTGTCGAATGCGCCTTTAAGATCCAAGGCCAGGACCACCTTGTCGTTGTGGGGACATTCGACAGGATCTAAAATGTCGTGGTGGAGCTGCAGAAGTATATCCTGTGCTGACTTGTGGGGACGAAAACCGAACATGGTGTCCGCGAAAATGTGCTCTGTTTCGAGATAATCGGAGAGTCTGTCGCGCACCATCGTCTCCATCAGCTTGCCGACACAAGACGTCAGAGAGATGGGGCGAAGGTTTTTCACATCGATAGGTTTGCCGGCCTTCGGGATGAAGGTCACGAGAGCCGATTTCCAATCGAGAGGGAGAGGAGTCTCTCCGTCCCAAATGCTATTGATGTATTTGAGGAGCGCGGCGTAGGCTGCGTCGGGAAGGTTGGCCAAAAGCTTGACCGTAACTTTGTCGCGCCCAGGTGCAGTGCTCCGCTTCATCTTGCTTAAGGCCGCCCGGAGGTCGTGGAGCTGGAACGGCTTGTCCAGCTCCGTGTTCTCTTCGCCTGCATACGAGTACGCCGCCTGCCGGAGGTGCTTAGTGGTGCAAAGGTATCGATCCCTGAGCGTGTGCGCTAGCTGTGTTGTCGTTCCTGTAAAGTTGTGCAATGGCCTATGTAAGTGGCGTTGGGTTTCCGTGCGTGTTTGTATTGGATCGATGAGAGCGCGGAATAGGCGCCACGTGTTGCGGCCAGACATCTGGCGCGCAGCCGCGTTGCACCGGTCCACCCAGTTAGTGTCGGCTAGCTGAGTAGCATATTCCGCTGCCTGTTGTGTGAGTTCGAGGATGCGTTTCTTTAGGCGTCTGTTATGTTTCTGTTTCTTCCATCGTTTGGTGAGGCTGCGGCGGGCCTCCCAAAGGTGGAGCAAGTGGTTGTCCACGTCCGTTTGTGTTTCTGTTAGCTGTATCTGCTTTTCGTGTTGCGTGAGTGTAGACGTGAGCGATTTGGACCATGCGTCGCATCTCGACTGGAGGGGATCTACGTATAGGTAGAGATGTGCGGAAAGTCGTCCAGTCCGGTACATGAGGTTGTGTTAGTGGGCGTTTCAGGACCAGAGGCGTTCACGTAGTATAGACCTGTTTTGTTGCCGTAATGTTGGGGCTAGAGCATACGCTCGTACCAGGCGCCGACCATTATGGTCTTCGTGTGGCATGTTGGCTGGAAGAGTCCGCACGTAGAGAGCACGTCTCCACAGTTCAGAGGTGTGAAACCTGCCTTCTATGGGAGTGGAGTGTTGAATATCGAATCGAGCAAGAAGGCGGCGATCCGACTCCGTTAGCGACAAGCGCGTGTACTGGTTTCTAAGGTGCGCCTCCTGGAGCTCCTGGAAAGTATTCACCACCCCAAGGGCCATGAGCCGGCTGTTTGAAGTAGTGATGGGGAGGTCAACGGGACGTTTAACAATTTCGCGAAGGATGACCTCAAGGGCATCCTCCTCTTGTTTTTGTAGGTGGAGATAAGGAGTAGAATAGAGAATTCGACTAGTGTCGAAGGCGTTTGCCAGCCGCAAGGCACCCTTACTTCGTAACCCCCCGCGTTTACTGGAAACCCGGCGGATCATGCGGCCCACTTGGTCCCCCACCTTACGGAGTTTGGCCAGTGTAGTGTCTGACTGTCTGTGTTTGTGAATGTAGAAGTCCGAGTACTCGCATCTCATCACTTTCGCGCATTGGACCACTCTCAAGTGAAAGAGATATTTTAGTTGTGCACTTTTGTGAGGGACGGAGGTGCACAAATTCCGAATTTTGAGGGAAACTTTGAAGACAGCAGCGGCGGCCGCAGCGGTCTACTATCGTCGCCGCTGTTTGCAGGCTGGTTTAAATGTCTCCTGTGCTACCCTGCGTGGCCCACAGAGTGATGTCATCGGCGTACAGGGCGTGCTGCACGCCGGCGACACCGCTCAGCTGGGCCGCCAGGTGCATCATGGCCAGATTGAAGAGCAGCGGGGGAAGTACCGAGCCTTCGGTGGTTCCCGCGTGCCGAGTAGGTAAGGACCATGCTCTCTATCTTGGATGCGTATGTGGGATTGATGATCCATTTGAAATTGGCATATGTATCGGCATGTGTTGAGGCCACAGTCGGTCTGGCTTAGGGTAGTGAGTATGAACTCGTGTGTTAAATGCGGGCACCTTGGGGCGTGCCCAGAATTCCTCTTACAATAAGTTTATCTCTCCCTCTCTCTCTCCAAATTAAACTGCACGTTGAAGATACCAAAGTGGTCGAAATTAATCCGGAGCCCTCCTCTGGCACCGCAATTCTTTCTCTTTCTTTTTTTATTCCTTCCTTGCTGCCTTTCCTCACGTCGAGGTTGAGGTGTCCACCGAGAAGTGAGAGTGGCTTCCTTTCCTCAGAAAGCCACTATTAACATGCACCGACGTCGCACAGTACACGGACGTCTAGCATTTCGCCTCCATCGAAATGTTACTGCTACGGCCAGGGTCGAATCAGTGCATTCGGATTAGTAGCCGAGCACTCTAACCGTAAAAAATGAGGCCAGGCGAAAATAACCAATTGGCACCAATTTCGAATTCAGGACGTCCCTCCGGTACTATTCTCCGACGGCTATGCGGAGTGGGCAACACAGGTCACCAACATACAGAAACAACACACGCAAACACTTCACACCACCGACGAGATCCCCGCAGTGGACAATCACCTCCTGCATCTGTGGGAGGCGCGCCGGAGCTTAACAAAACGATGGAAGAAACACAAGACGAATCGCAAGCTTAGAGCTCGTATTGCACAACTTACGGAGCAGGCTGCGGCATATGCCGCCCAGCTCACAGACACCAATTGGATAGAACGCTGCAACTCGGCAGCGCGTCAGATGAGCTCGAAGGGGCTTTGGCGTCTCTTGCGCAGCCTCATCGACCCTTCTCAAACGAAAGGGGAGACGCAAAAACAGCTCCGGCGGGCTCTGCACGGGTACCAAGGTACGACGGCGCAACTTGCGGACACTTTGTGCGACAGGTATCTCTGCCGCACAAACGACCCGGTTGGGCCCGAGTACACGTACTCCGGCAAGCCAAATCAGGATTTAGACGCCCCTTTTGAGTTGCATGACTTTAAGGCGGCCCTGGCTAAAATGCGCCGAGGTGGGGCACCGGGTCGGGATCGCATAACAGTGAAACTGTTGGCGAACCTCTCCGACTGTGCATATCTCCATTTGCTACAATACATAAATCAGATCTGGGATGGGTGTCCGCTCCCACTCGAATGGAAAACATCCCTTGTAACGTTCATCCCCAAAGCAGGTAAAGCCGTGACAACGGACAACTTGAGACCCATCTCATTAACCTCGTGTGTGGGAAAGCTCATGGAGACGATTGTTCGGGATCGCCTCTCTCCATACATGGAGGGTAAGGGCCTCTTTGCAGACACTATGTTCGAGTTCCGCCCGCACATGTCTGCACAGGATGTCCTACTCCAACTACACAGGGACATAATACGACCCACAGCCATGCAACAAACGACAAGGCCATTCTCGCCCTCGATCTTAAGGGGGCGTTTGACAATGTGAAACATGGCACCATACTCTCTAACTTGAACAGCACTAACTGCGGGGCGAAGGTCTTCGCCTATGTCAGAGACTTCCTCTCTGCGCGTCAGGCACTCCTCCGGATCGAGGACGAGGAGTACGGCCCGCACTCTATGGGTACACGAGGTACACCACAGGGGGCGGTGTTATCACCGCTCCTTTTCAACATCGCCATGATGCACCTGCCCAGCCGACTGGCTCAGGTGGATGGCATAAAACACGCACCCTACGCAGACGACATTACAATCTGGAACACCGAGGGGAGCCTTGGGGAGATAGAGGACCGCCTTCAGCAGGCCGCCTCCATAGTCGAAGCATATGCTGCCGACTGTGGTCTCCAATGTGCTCCCGCCAAATCAGAGCTTCTACACGTCAGGACAAACCACAAGGACAACACGTCTCTACACATATCTCTGTCGGGCGGTCCCATCAGAGAAGTGGCGGAGCTCCGGATCCTGGGTCTGTTCATCAATAACAAACTTAGGCCGGACTCTACTATAGCGAAACTCAAGAGCATAGGTGAACAGGTAGGGCGCATGATCCGCCGTGTTTCCAACAAGCGGGGTGGTCTGCGGGGCAGGGACGCGCTACGGCTCGCCTATGCCTTCGTGACCAGCCGGATCCTCTACGCCGTGCCGTACCTACGCACCACCAAACAACAAGACGAACGCATTGACGCCATCATCAGGAAGGCAACAAAGCGAGCACTGGACCTTCCGGTGGCTACCTCCAACGCCAAACTGAAGGCGTTGGGAGTGGTAAACTCCTATCAGGAGTTGCGGGAGGCCCACCTCGTGAACCAATATACGCGGCTATCGCAGACGGTGCCTGGGCGCCGCCTGCTAAACCGCTTACACATACAACACACATGCATACCAGAGGGGACGGAGAACATCCCGGTGCTGTGGCGCCACATGCTCTTGGTCGCTCCGCTCCCGCGTAACATGTACATGGCTTCCCATGAAGGCAGACGACAAGCGCGGGTTCGCACGCTTGAGAGGCAATATGGCTATAAAGAGGGCGTCTGTTACGTGGACATCACAGGGCCGTCGCCCGCGGGATTCTTCACGGCTGCCGTAGTCCACCGGGGAATGAATGTCGATGGGCTATCTTTTCGGGCCCCAAATTCAACACGAGCGGAGGAAGTCGCAATAGCTCTCGCTGCCGCCGATCCAAAATCGAAAACAGTTATCACAGACTCTCGCCGGGCCTGTGAACATTATCTTGCAGGCGAAATATCACCTCTGGCCTCGCAAATTCTAAGACGCGCTCTCGCCGATCCAACTCGCACAAAAGTGATCTGGGCTCCTGGCCACCAGGGTCTACGAGGCAATGAGGCCGCTGATGCGGCCGCCCGAGCGCTCACACACCGGGCTCCTCATCCTAGCTCTCATGGCTCAGAAGCTCATAAACCGCTTCTGCGGTACCGCGAAATCCTAATTTATTATTGCGACAGCCACCGTCTCTACCCGGCACTTGCCAAGGGGCTGAGTAAGGCGGAGGAGCGAACTCTGCGGCGCCTGCAGACAGGAACCCTTCTCTGTCCTGCAATAGCAAAACACTTCGATCCGAACACAGATGGGCGCTGCCCGCACTGTGGAGAGATCTGCGATATCTTTCACATGGTGTGGGCATGTACTCAGAATCCTCACCTTCCCCCCTCCCCCACCCCCACCCGAGAGGCATGGGAGACTGCCCTCCTCAACTGCTCCACACTGGAGTCCCAAAGGGCTCTGGTCAAGCGGGCGCGTTACGGGCCCTCGTCATGCGGTGTCCCGGACTAAGGATACCGACCATGCAGCATGGTTATTTTTTTTTAAACCTCAAGCTCTCTTTGATTAAAGTTTTTCACCACCACACCACGGAGGCGTTATGCTGTCCACTAATAAGGCAGTTGACGAGCCTTTTGTTTCGTTAAAAAACAGTTTTTATTTTCATTCCCTCGGATGTGCGCACAAAAAAAGGACAGCGATTTTTACACCATATACCAGAGAGATTTCTTTTCTTTTGTCGCACACATCACACAGAAAAACAACAGGATGCGCTGCATGAAACCCAGCGTTAAGCTTATCAGGTTGCGGGTATACTCGGATATTTATTAAGTGCGAGGGCAGCAATTTTAAACATGGCTTGTACAGCTGCGAATGTCTGAGTGCAAGCCTTCAGGTATTGTATGGGAAGGAGAAGCGGCTCTGCTGGCGGTGGTTGGTGTGGGCATCTGATATCGTGGTAATTAAAATTGTGCCCGAAGTGACGTGTATTTTCGGCATATCATCAGCACATTCCAAGTGGCACGAATAATCGCACATCGCATAAAATCTTCCCAGTGACAAGAAAAAAATTGACAGTGGCATAGCTCAGCTATGCCAGGTTATACGTAGCGAGAGGTGCGGTATATTCCTGGTTACGTCTAACAGACACACTCTCAGCCCTCCCCTCGGTCGGCGCCTGGTCGGCGCGCGGAGCACCAGCTGCGCGGCTCTGACGTCACTAGGCACCTTGCGCATGCGCCGAACTGGCGACTGACAGCCACACAACTCGGCTCTTCGCGCATGCGCTGAACTGGCGACCGACAGTCACAGCGAAATGGCGAGACTGCGGGTAATGTAGCACTAGCTGCAAAATTGGCTGCGGTTTAACTTCTGCTGAAACTAGTTAGAGAGCGAAAGCGATGGCCTATGAAGCAACCATACGCAACTTGGCGTCTATAACGTTCAATGCGTTTCGGACACTGGATAGGCTGCGCTCCCACCCTGGCAGTTGGTAGTTAATTGTTCATCGCGAGAGTTCACTCACCGTTGTCAGCGCTAACGCATGCAGCCCACATCTCTCTCACAACCCCACATACCTCAAAGCGCAATTCAGGCATGCACTGACCAGGTAGCCAGTTATGCGGACTTCCTTTCCTTCAAATCATCGTAGTCTAAAAAATGGCCTGGCTTAGCTTATGGTTAAGCCTAGGATGCGAAGCATAGTCGGCATCGGTGAGACATTCTTGAGTCTGCAGTAAAACCATTTCTTCTGCGCGCTGCTCCTTTCGTTTCTCACGTTGCTTCTTCCGGTAAGCACGCTCGTTTACAAGGCGCTGTTCCCGCTGTTCAGGAGTTTCTTCAGCACGCATTTTCCGTTTGGTAGCATTTCGCCGCTCGAACCGAGTAGAAGTACTCGAAGCTTCATCCTTCACCTCGGCATCGGTTGTCGAACGCTGCCGTCTAGCTGCATACAGTGCACGTCGCTTGGCAAGCCGTACTTCTCGTTCTTCTCCCGTTCCCGTGGCTCTTTGTAACTTGCGCTTTGCGGTCTGGCGAGCCGCCCTCTCCCTGGCCGACATCTCGCTGCTCAACTGGCTCAACGAGTGCGTCGCCTTTTGCGTGACGTCAGTATCTCCTAGCGGTAGGAGCGGGAGTTAGGCCGCCGGCGGAAGCTGCGCGTCCGCAAGCGAGCGCACGAGGCTCCAGCTTTCACAGCTCTTGTGACGTCATATCACGTGGTGCGCCGATGAAGGTCAAGTGGTAGCTACGCGGCCGTGCGCGGCGGTGGTGGTGGTGAAAAACATTTATAATACAATACATATTTACAGAGAGGTGATTGGGGTAGGCCCTATTGGCCCTTTCCCCTAACAATACTAGGTGGAGCCCCTATTCCGGGGCCCCATTGGCAAGCAACGCCGCCCGCGTCCGGTGAACCAAGGCCTTTTGGGTCTTTAGGTCCTGACAGCCGAGCAGGGCCGCCTCCCAGTCCTCTCTGGTGGGGTTGGGGTTGGGGGGGATAGATGGGTTTGACTTACACGCCCAAACCATGTGGAAGGTGTCAGCCACCTCCCCACAGAACTGGCACGCGCCATCGAAGGATGTATTGAAATGTTTAAGCACCGCCGGGCACAGTACAGTGTTAGTAAGAATTTTGATGAGGAGGCGCTCGTCAGCGCGATCCAGACCCTTACAAGGGGCCGGGTAGCGCCGGTGCTCCTCCTTGTAGTAATCGGTGATTTGTTTGAATGTAATGGCCAGATTGTCTGATTGGGAGTACCCTTCCAAGGACAGTGAGATAGCCCGGGGAGAGAGTGCGCGGGCGACCTGATCGGACTGTTCGTTTCCCTGGAGTCCCTGGTGACCGGGGGCCCAAATCAGGTTGCGTGGAGTTGGATCTTCAGATCGACAGCTATATTCCAGTATGCGCCAGGCAAGCGGGGGAGCCCAGCCCAACTCGTAGTTCCGACAGGCCCCTCGCGAGTCGGTGATGATGTGTTTCGACTTGGGAGTAGTGAGAGCAAGAGCAATGGCAATCTCCTCCGCGTGTGTTGCGCTGTAGGCTTTGAAAATGAGCCCGTTGACTGTGTTTGTGTTGTGTACGACATCGGCCGTGTACCACACCCCGTGGTGTGGGCCGGCAACGTCTACGTAATACACATGTTCTTGGTTACCATAGTATCGCGTCAACGCTTCCGCGCGCGCCTGGCGACGACCGCTATGGTCTTCTCTGGACATGTTACGGGAAGGGGTCGGACCCGGAGGGCGCGTCTCCAGGGTTCTGGCACTCTCTCCCTTTCCTCAATATGGTAGTCATGTTTGATGTGTAGCCGGTCCAAGAGGCGGCGACCGGACGTGGTCTGTGCAAGACGCGTGTATTGGTTGACTAAGTGGGCCTCTCGAAGCTCCCGAAATGTGTTCACCACGCCCAAGGCCACAAGTCGCTAAGTCGCTGGTTGGACGTGGTGACCGAGAGGTCGAGAGCCCGCTTGATGACTTTCCGGTGGATGACCTCCAGTTGGTCATCATCATGTTTGCGCAGGTGCAAGTAGGGGGTTGAGTAGAGGATTCTACTCGTTACGAAAGCATGGGCAAGCCGCAGTGCATCCTTGCTTCGTAATCCGCCTCGCTTGTTGGAGACCCGGCGGAACATGCGGCCCACCTGGTCTCCCACCGTGCGAAGTTTGGCTAGGGTGGTGTCGACTCTGCGTTGGTGGTGTATGAAGAGAGCAAGCACGCGGATCTCCTTGGACTCCCGGATCGGTTCCGAGGGGAGACTGATGCAAAGCGGGGTTTGTCCCGAGGGGAGGGACGTATATGCACAAATTCTGATTTAGACGGGGCGCACTGCAGTCCGCAGTAGGCCGCGTAGTCGTCGACTAGGGTCGCCGCTGCTTGCAGGCAGGATTCCATGTGGCCCAGGTTACCTTGCGTGGCCCAGATTGTAATGTCATCCGCATAAAGAGCGTGATGTATCCCGGGCAAAGAGGACAATTTGGAGGGAAGATGAAGCATTGCCAAATTGAAGAGGAGGGGAGACAGGACCGCGCCTTGAGGTGTTCCCCTCGAGCCGATGGTGTATGGCCCGTGTTCCGCATCTTGTATGCGTATGTAGGCTTGACGGTCTGTAAGAAATTGTTTTATGTAGTTGAATGTTTTGTGGCCACAGTTGGTGTTACTGAGGTGGTCCAGGATTACTTCGTGTTTGACGTTGTCGAATGCGCCTTTAAGATCCAAGGCCAGGACCACCTTGTCGTTGTGGGGACATTCGACAGGATCTAAGATGTCGTGGTGAAGCTGCAGAAGTATATCCTGTGCAGTCTTGTGAGGGCGAAAACCGAACATGGTGTCCGCGAAAGTGTGCTGTGTTTCGAGAAAATCGGACAGTCTGTCGCGCACCATCGTCTCCATCAGCTTGCCGACACAAGACGTGAGGGAGATGGGGCGAAGGTTCTCCACATCAATAGGTTTGCCGGCCTTCGGAATAAAGGTCACGAGAGCCGATTTCCAATCGAGAGGGAGAGGAGTCTCTCCGTCCCAAATGCTATTGATGTATTTGAGGAGCGCGGCGTAGGCTGCGTCGGGAAGGTTGGCCAAGAGCTTGACCGTAACCTTGTCGCGCCCGGGTGCAGTGCCCCGCTTCATTTTGCTCAAGGCCGCCCGGAGGTCGTGGAGCTGGAACGGCTTGTCCAGCTCCGTGTTCTCTTCGCCTGCATACGAGTACGCCGCCTGCCGGGGGTCCTTAGTGGTGCACAGGTAGCGATCCCTGAGCGTGTGCGCTAGTTGTTTTGTCGTTCCTGTAAAGTTGTGCAAGGCCCTATGTAATTGGCGTTGGGTTTCTGTGCGTGTTTGTATTGGATCGATGAGAGCGCAGAACAGGCGCCACGTGTTGCGGCCAGACATCTGGCGAGCAGCCGCGTTGCACCGGTCCACCCAGTTAGTGTCGGCTAGCTGACTAGCATATTCCGCTGCCTGTTGTGTGAGTTCGAGGATGCGGTTCTTTAGGCGTCTGTTATGTTTCTGTTTCTTCCATCGCTTCGTGAGGCTGCGACGGGCCTCCCAAAGGTGGAGAAGGTGGTTGTCCACGTCTGTTTGTGTTTCTGTGTGCTGTATCTGCTGTTCATGTTGTGTGAGTGTAGACGTGAGCGATCTGGACCAGGCGTCGTATCCCGACTGGAGGGGGTCTACAATAGGTAGAGAGGTGCGGAAAGTCGTCCAGTCAGGGATACGAGCTTGTTTTAGTGGGCGTTTCAGGGGACGCATGTAAATGGTTGTGTTGATTATACAGTGATCACTACCTAGAGTGTCCTCTGTATTCAGCCAGTCGGCATGTCGTATGTTGCGTGTAAATGTGAGGTCCGGGCAAGTATCTCGTTGAATGGAATTGCCGACACGTGTTGGGTTGGCGGGGTCAGTGTGCAGGGTGAGTCCAAGTGTGGAAAGAAGTTCCGCAAGCTTCCTCCCACGCCTGTCCTCCCGGGGGTATCCCCATAGCCTGCTCGGGGCGTTGAAATCGCCGACGATTAGGAGGGGATCCCTACCCGCCACCTGCATAGCTTGAGTGAAAATTTCATTGAACGTGACGTTCTTAAGTTTCGGTGGGCAGTAAATATTTAGAATGTGTACAGGTGGGTCAGACCCCTTTAGGGGCAGCACTGAAACCATCGTGTATGGGAAAGACGGTGTTGTGGGAAGTGTGACCTCCTGCGCAGTGTATCGCTTGTGAACAAGTATACATGTCTGCGGGTTGTGTTAAAATGTAGTGTAGTTTGTTAGTTTGGCACCGGCGCCGGGTTCCTGAAGGGCAACCACGGCGACGAGGAACTCAAGGTTCTCAAGATAGAGGCGGAGATGAGTCCGCTTCTTGTGGTCCTTGAGACCTCGGCAGTTCCACTGCGTTAGTGTAAGCGGCTGAGTTGTTCTTGCTCGCGACTTAGGGTTGGGGGCCATGGTCGGAAGCGGAGGGTGGGGTCACGTTGTTAAGACTCCCCAGTCCGCTAGTGCCCGGCGCAGACGTGCAGGAGTCTTCCGAAAAGTCGAACTCATCGGGAATAGCTCTATTGAATTTTGAGGGGCGGTTAGCGTCCCTGATGGGTCCTACGCGTTTAAGGACGCGCGGATTATCTTTTATCCATTTTTGGATAATGTGCATTACGGCTTGTGTCACCTGTGCGATGACACTCTCCACCTGACGCGCGATGGTGTCATGGATAATTTTGGGGAGGTCAGCCAATTGTGTTTCAATTGCGGTCACCCGGGTCTCCAGGGCCGCGGCGCGACTCTCCACAGGAGGAGGGATCTCCCTGTCTGTTATGTTTTCTGCCTCGTCGCTCGACGCGGGCGGAGTATGGAATTGGGATTTGAGCGAGTTACGCTCGCTGGCTAGTTTTTCGTTTTGAGCTCGCAAGAGGGCGAGCTCGCGCTTGAGTTCCTGTGTCTCGGCGGTGCTGGTGGGGGAGGAGGGAGGAGGGGAAGGAGAGGAGGCGACCCTCGCCCAGCTGCCTACCTTGGGTTGGTTGGTGGTGGTGGAAAACATTTATTTACACATGCACTACTGGAGGTATTGCATGAGCTGACCCAGAGGGGGCCAGCCCTTACAAGTACTAGGTGGAGGTACTTGTAAGGGCTGGCCCCCTCTGGGTCAGCTCATGCAGGCGGCGCCGCCAGATGAAGCGCTGAGAGCTGGGAACTCCGCTGCTCCGGGTGGTGGCGTTACTGTTGCTGTCTTGCCAGGGGGAGGCATCACGCCACGCCGTGGCGTCTTCTGGTTGTTTCGCTGCCGCCCTCCCCGTGTAGCGCCGGCATTGGCTCCCTTGGGTGGCGTCCTGGGCCCTGGCTGCGGCAACTTGATGAATTTCGCGGTGCATTCGCGGGAGCTGATGAGGTGCGGGCCCCCGCAGATTAAACAGATAGGATTGCAGACGTGGGGGGCCATCCCCTCAGTTCCAAGCCCCACGTTTTGGCCACAAAGGCCGCATCTTTCCTTGACCGGGGTGGGACAGTTGTCCACCCGGTGCCCCAGTGTGCCGCAACGGTAGCACGCTGGCACTGTTTTTTTGTACTCCTTGACGGGAGTCAGTTCTGCGTTATAGTGGACGTAACGCGGAACAGTGCGTCCCTCGAAAGTCAGCACAGCTACGTTTGATTGTCCCAGCTTGCGCACATGAACTAGTTCACCACCGCGCCACTGCACATTATGTTTTAGTGACTCACTGGTTTCTAAGTTGTGAACAGATATCACACCGCGACACACATCACCGGTGAGCTTGAGGTGGCCGTGAAATGCGAGCGATCCTCTGCTGGTGTTAAGTTGAATGTCCGTGAGGAGCTTTTTAACCACTTCTGGGTTCCGCGTGCCACAGACGATGATGTTCTGTTCCCAATTTGGTGAAATGGTGATGGTGTTCATGTGCTGCCTACCGATGAGTTGCGAAATGGCAGCGCCGAGCTCACCTTGCTGGACTCTTGAGGGAGACCGTACTGCGTGGCTGCAGCTCGACCACGTAGTCGTCAGGGTCCATCCTGACCGTTGGCTTGGGAGTCCACTTCGAGACTGGTGAAGAAGTCTTCTGTGGAGGTGTAGAAGACGGAGCGCGAGCGTCTCCCGTTGTTGAATTGTTGAGAGGAGCCTTGGGCGTTGCCGCTCCTCGTGCGTTCTGCCGGCGGCGGCGCCGGCTCTCAACGACTTGGAAAAGGGCAGCTTGCTGCGCCGAAATGGTGGATGGGCCGTCCTCTGGCTGGCTTACAGGGACAGATGACCACGACAGAGTCGTGGGGTCGTATCCGCGTTGTTCAGGTAGAGCCATGTTGAGCAAGGAAGAGCTCGGTTGTGCGAGTAATATGCTTCGCATAAAAACTATCAACGCCGACTGCGAACGAAATGAAAGCCGACTGCCTGTGGCTTGTAACTTGTAAATTGGTTTTTGAGGAAAGGAAATGGCTGAGTAACTGTCTCGCATATCTCGGCGGACACCTGAACCGCGCCGTAAGGGAAGCGAGGAAGGGAGTGAAAGAAGAAAGAAAGAGGTGCGGCAGTGGATGTCTCCGGAATAATTTCGACCGCTGGGGATGGCTTCAGCGCCGCGTTTCTACCACAACCTTCACCTTTGACCTTGATATTGTCACGTTGTAGTGACGGCAGTCCAGCGGTCAGGAAGACACCAGAAAGACTTGCAAACGAAGTTCTTTATTTGGGCTGACTTGCGCCCTTAAAAGAACTGAATCACTCGGCGGCGGCGTAAGCAACACGCGTGCTCGGCGGTCGTCGAACTACGAATGTCCGCCGCCCGCGGCATCGCTCAATTTAAAGGCGGCAAGGAAACTTCCAGATAACAAGACAAGATCATCTACAGTAATCTAGAAAAACCTAGATGCAGCCCTTCATGGCTGCGATCAATCGAGATTAGTCTGGTCGTTTCTCGCGCCACGAACAAAAGTGATAACAACCCTTTCCTGCAGCCTTGAGCGTGAACGAACAAACACTACAATGATACGTGGCATTACCCCCCTTCCAAAGAAGCATCGCCTCGATGCTTTAAAATGAAAATAAACACGGAGAGTGAAGCTTCGAGTCCTTCAGCGTTCATAATATGGCTTCAGGCGTACGACATGTACGACTTCCGGGCGTGGGCGGCGTCGCTGAGATGCTGTCGTGCCGTCGGGGATGACTTCATAGTCGAGGTCACCGATGCGACGGAGAACCCTGTACGGGCCAAAGTAGCGTCGCAGCAACTTTTCGCTCAATCCGCGGCGGCGAACTGGCGTCCATATCCAAACCCGATCACCTGGCTTGCGAGAGGTACTGGGATCGATACCCAGCACCTCCACCAGATGTCACGTTGTAGTGACGGCAGTCCAGCGGTCAGGAAGACACCAGAAAGACTTGCAAACGAAGTTCTTTATTTGGGCTGACTTGCGCCCTTAAAAGAACTGAATCACTCGGCGGCGGCGTAAGCAACACGCGTGCTCGGCGGTCGTCGAACTACGAATGTCCGCCGCCCGCGGCATCGCTCAATTTAAAGGCGGCAAGGAAACTTCCAGATAACAAGACAAGATCATCTACAGTAATCTAGAAAAACCTAGATGCAGCCCTTCATGGCTGCGATCAATCGAGATTAGTCTGGTCGTTTCTCGCGCCACGAACAAAAGTGATAACAACCCTTTCCTGCAGCCTTGAGCGTGAACGAACAAACACTACAATGATACGTGGCAATATTGGTGTGTCATTTACCTTCGACCGTGACTTTGGTGTCACGTGGTAGGACACTATACTTATACCACGGCTGCTTCTTGGTTTTACCTCTGGCTCACTTCAAGGTCACAGTCCTCCGGTTCGCAACCTTGCTTTTCCATGGCGTAGTGAAGCTTTCGCTCGAAAAGTAGGGTGACGTCGTCAAGCGGCCGTATGATGCACACAGCAAGCTGAACACGGCCACTTCAGGCAATCCTGTACTACATATTGTTTGTCTTTATATACTCGCCACTGGCCGACCTCCATGTGCCACCAGTTTTCCCGACAACACTCGCACCGGAATTGTGGCGCAACTGTTTGTTGTACAGTGTTCCGGCTGACATCATACGATTTCTTCTTACACACAGCTTACTTGTGGTAGTCAAGTTGGAGGCTAGCTTGCGGGAGGGATTCGAGCCGACGACATGTGCACCTTCAATTGCATGCTGTCCCATACTTTCGAATCAAAATTGTGATGCAACCGTTCGCCATACAGCATTCCGACTTGTACCATACGGCATGTGTATGTGGTTTGGTTTGGCTTATGGGGTTTAACGTCCCAAAGCTACTAAGGCTATGAGAGACGCCGTAGTGGAGGGCTCCGGAAATTTCGACCACCTGGGGTTCTTTAACGTGCACTGACATCGCACAGTACACGGGCCTCTAGAATTTCTCCTCCAAAGAAATTCAACCGCCGCGGCCGGGATCGAACCCGCGTCTTTCGGGTCAGCAGCCGAGCACCATAACCGCTGAGCCACCGCGGCGGCCATGTGTATGTGTGTTTGGTGCGTGTGTAAGTGGGTGTCAATGCACCACGGGAGAGTAATGCTTTCGCATTCCCACACTCAAGCAGTCTTAAGTTTGTCGGCCGAATCATAGAGCCCAGCTCCTTGGCGCCCGTTTCTGCGTTTCGCGGCGTCTTCGTCACCGTCGCCGTTTCCCGTTGTAACCAGCAGTAACAACAGGATAAGGTAAAGTGCTGAAATAAGTGTGTGTGGACGAATTTAAACAAAACAATCCGATAAAAAGTGACATCGCAGTGGGGAAAAAAAGTGAGATTGGAAGAGTGGGAAATTGGAAGTGAAATGCAGTGCCAAGCACATCGGCGCTTGCTGGAAACAATCAACACAAAGCCACTGTATTGAACGTCATCCTCTACATTTCATCATGCGTGAAAAATTCATCGGTGCTGACATACTGCTACAGACACCGTGCTCCGATGTAATCATTGCCGCTTCTCTGTTTCCTAAGGTCATCTGGTTCGGCAGGCATATCTGCACTTTTATTTGGCGTTTAAGAATAGCCATTGATTGACTGCCATTCCAATGGGAAAAAAAATTGTGCCGACTTATTAGTTTTTCCTCAAAATTAAATTGCAGATAGGTTTCGTACGACATTTTCATTTTTTTTTTCACCGCTAGAGTTTGGAACATTCCCAGGCATGAGGATTTGGAAGGGCAAGTTATAAAACTAGACGGTGTTGGTCAAATGGTTAGTGGAATCCCCCCAAGGTGGAGTACATTTCTAATAACGGAGTAATTACTCATTGACATCCACCCAAGTGCAGCCGTACGGCTGCAAAGGGAAAGCTATACAGCTTTTTCAGAAACTTCGTAGTTAAAGAAAAATTCTTCCTGGTCCGGGGTTTGAACCAGGGACCACCGCTTCACTGAAGCCCTCGCTCTACCAATTGAGCTAGCCGGGACGGCGAGCTTAGGTTATAGGGCGAGAGAATTGATCAAGTGTTGACCACCACAGTTCCCGCTTCGAGTTATTGATCAATCCGCTCTCGCCCTACCATAAGCTTGCCGTCCCGGTTAGCTCAGTTGGTAGAGCGACTGCTCCGGTGAAGCGGTGGTCCCGGGTTCGTGCCCCGGACCAGGACGAACATTTCTTTAACTGCGAAGTTTCTGAGAAAGCTGTACATCTTTCATTTGTAGCCGTATGGCTGCGCTCGGGTGGATGTCAATGATTAATTACTCCCTAATTACAACTAGGCTGTAGCGCTCACAAGATCTGAGCCACGTTTAAGGTGTTGTCGAATGCCCGTGGTAAAGAATCATGTTTTCTGCAATGAGGCCGTTGAAGCGATCGACTGCCCACCAATCTCCGGATGCCTGCCGCCCTGCAGGAACGATCAGAAACTTGTCTCTGTCGGAATCTACGGCCATTTTAGGGGTGCCAAGAAAGGCGCTCCTGTGGGTGGGCCTGCGCTTTTACCGTGATACCGTTAAAGGTCATTCTCTATTTTAATCATTCATAGATCCCTGTCAGTCCTCATAACCTCCTGGCGCAGTGGTGCAGCAGTTGAGCGATGCGCCACTGCCCTGCGATGGCAGGCGCTTTTTTGCGCTGCGATTCAGGTGCTAGCGGGCGCATCGTAACTTCGAATGGCCGAACTTTTACCTGCGCAAAAGGGCGTTGGCATGCGCTTCTAAACCAGGACGGAGAAATAAAGAGCTGTAGACGATACGTAAAAGAACGCAGAAGGTAAAAACTGTATTATTCAATGGAAAAGAACCAGAGTGTATTGAACTGTATAGAAACTGGTGTAAGCAGATCAGGAAAGAATCGTTCTGTGATCACTCAAGAGGTCGCGCCCTGCTCTTTCGAGCTACGTCAGGGTGCCTTAGAACGCGAAGATGCAAAAACAAATTTAACCAAGTTCAGTCCGTAGTAAATCTGTAGACACAATTAAACACCTCATAATCGAATGTAGTGGTATCCATCCGGATGTAGATGCCGGCACAGTCACTCTCCCTGAGGCCCTAGGGTTTAGAAGTAACAATGTCCATGTAAATAAATCTGCGGTGGAAGTTAGCAAAAAGCGATTGGAAGATTGGGAGCTCAAAAGCAGATAGGTGACACAATGTTACAAGTGTAGGATTAAAATTTGTACTAGAAGAAAATGACGAACTTGTAGACCAATTTATTACTCCGTTAAAGAAATAAAAAGGAAAAAAGCCTAACATGGCGCAATTAACCCCCCCCCCCCCCCCCCCTTTCCGTTTCAAACGGGACACTCCTGTTTTCTATCCATGCATCGTTATCGCTACGATGGACAGCATTAGGGGCGCGAAAGCAGCCCTTGAACAGCGGCGCGGCGCCTTTCGCGCCCGGGCTGCGATGGTGAATCCGCAACGAGTCGAAGATGGAAACAGTGCTTGGCGTGAGCAGCTGCGACGTCTGCAGATCGGCTGCTTAAACTGCGTCTAAAGCGTATTAGTGCCAGATCCATTTCTTCATGCCGTCGTTACTTATGTTGTTTACATCGTCTGTGCGCATTGATTAACATGTTTACCGTTTTGACTCGCCCGCTAGAGCCTACGACTACATGCTCAGCGCCACCGCTAAATTTTACGTAACAGCGTCAACCTCCCTTCAGCGGAGGAACCACCGTTATTGTCGGCGTTAGCGTAGTCGTAGAGATGTCGAGAAAATCGCGCGTTGAGCTGTGCAATGAAAATTACTCAGATTACGAGGTCGTAACATGGCACGTGAGGATGTAAATTCCTGGAGAGAAAATTGGGACAATAGTTGGGCATCGAACCCATGGGTTGCGAGTGAGACACGCTGTCTCTAGACCACTGAGACCCATTTGTTCGACTAGGTTAGAGGGCGACTTTGCGTGTCTTGTGGTGTATCACGTGGTCTAGTATTCCTACTGATGTGTGCTAATGAGGCCCGTGCATAAATAGAGCTACGAATTAAGAAAGAACGTATCAAATCACTGTCAACGCTATCGCATCATACCTTAAAGCGAAGTGGCCCCTAATCTATATGGTGTACACTTCAGGGCGTTTTGTTCGACCAGGGTAAATAGGTTTTTGCCACTGCTGGCTGTTGTGTGACTAGTCGGCCGTCCCAAGGTGAAATTATATTGCATGTGCTCTTTCTCACAAACTGGTACGGACGAAGCGACCACTAAAGCGGTGTGCTCTCACAGCTGATCCCCACGCAGACCAGAGTCAGCCCCGACGTTTCAGTTCGCTTTGGAGTCCACAGGCCAGCTTGCACGAAGCTAACGTTTCAAACCGGTTGGCACCCGCCAGGCAGAGGTGAGTGCGGAGACTCTGGGCCGAGGTGGAGAGGCAGCGCATCTTCTCCTCTCCGGGCAGCCTGGTGGCGAAGTAGGGGAATCCCGGCTGGCGACGATTGCATGCGCCCGACGCAGGAGTCTGGCACAGGCGCTGGTGCCTGCCGTTGGGAAAGCACTGGCGGGCACACGCCTCATGGCTCACGAAGAGGCCAGCATTCCCTATGGGGCATCTACCTGAACGGAAGTCCCAGGGTCTGCAGGCCTTGCCATTGAAGAACCACGAGTACCCTTTTTGGTCGGCGCTGCATGGTGGGAAAAAAATGATGGTCTATTTACGTACTTAGGCCAAATGCGAATAAGGTGCGCTAGACGTTCGGTTTTTCCCTTCGGTTCCTGTGTTCAGATCCAGTGCTCACGGATGACAGATGTTCGGATAGAGATAACGGGTTAATGTCAGGATATGCGGAATTGATCATTATCTCCATTCATAGATCTCTGGGTGCTTTCCTACCGCTACTGGCGCTGTGTTGCAGCGGTCAAGCGATGCGCCACTGCCCTTCTCTGGTAGGGGCTGCCATCGGGGGGAGGGGGGGGGGGGACTTGGGTTGCTTGCGCTCGGTTGCGACCCTAGGGTGGTATTCTGCCGGTGTCGCCTTTTGCGACATGTCGCATATGGGCGGGGCCTAAAAAAGTGCTTACAGATGCTCGAAGAAACGGAAAAAGCCGCCGGCACTTTCGTCTGCGATGCATTCATTCACTCCGAAAAGCGACAATTTACCACTGCTGATCCACTAGCAGCAGTAGTTTCGTATCTTTTATAGCAAGAATATTTGCCATCACATGACGTCTAATGTTCAAAAAAACATTTGCAAATTTAATATAAACTCGCTTTACTTCATTTAAGTATATAAAACACCGCGAAAAAGCTCCAAATCTATTTTTCTTTCGTTCCGGACGGTTGTGCTAGGTTTCGGCTGCGTTTCGGGCAGTTGCAGACGGTAGCAGTGTAGCTGGAGGTCCCATTAGGCTTGCGCGCTCCAGAATCGAGAGCGTATCTAAAAAACTAGGCTGAATTGCAGCTTAAACTTTATCGTCGAAGCAAGGTAAGTCATAGCGAAAAATAACAACACCAGTAGTTGCCGGTAAACATGCCAACCGGAATCGCAAGGACTGCTGAATTGGCTGAAGCGGGCGGCTCTCGCTTGAAAGGACGTCGCCATGTTTTCACGCCAAGGGCGCAAAAGCCACAACTGCCGATTGCGTTCGTACGCTAACGGTAGCCCGTCGCCTGCGCGAATCGCTTCAGCGCATTCCGTTGTTCGACTAAGCGTAGTAAATTGGGGCGACGTCACGATGACGTAGCAGGAAGGCGGGTCCGTGTCGTCACGCCGCCGTCACCGCGGCTCGAGCCAATCAGCGAAGAGCGAATGCGACATGTCGCAAAAGGCGACACCGGGAGAATACCACCCCTAGTCTTCCCAGCAGCCTCTCACGATTATGCCTGGCTGGCAGGTTGCTCATCACCCGGAGGGCAGGTGAGCAGCCTGCCTCATAACTGACTTCAGACAAACAGACCGACAGACAAACATGAAACGGATAACTGCTGTGAATGGCCGCTATAAGTTATAACGCGCTAAACAAAATGTCTGCACGCAGCCACAATTCCATTCTTTCGAAGGTGCCGCCCCGCAGCTTTCGTTTGAGCAGAGCCATCTGGCCGCAAATAAGACAAATTATGAGAGTGGATAAGAAAACAAAAAAGCGTACATTTCCTAAGGTTCCCGGGCGCAATAGATTATTGCTGTATTTAATAACACGTTGGAAAGCAGTTCGATTTCTCTAGCTTAAATTAACTTTTTCTCCTCATTATTTTACACCAGCAATTAACAGCATGCCAACATTCACCATCTTTCCTGGTGTGGTAACATTTAGTATACAGCTCGAAATTCTTTCGAACTAAAATCGTTCCTCAAAAAGCTATGAGACATGTCGAAGGGCAAAACTGAAAGTTGTGGGACTGCAGCCTTGACAGTATGAAATTATGTGCTGCGAAGCTTTCAATTCGGGGTGCTTTCCCTGACTTTTCCTTGTTAAAACCCTTAGGTACCTCACGGTACTCCAGGAGGAAAATATGGCAGACAATCCGGCCCTTCAAGTCCTAAGCAATCCCATTCCGTGGCCCACTGTGATCACTTGAGAATAGATTGCACTGAAGGTCTATTTATGAAGATCCGCCTTTCCCTTGGCGAAATATTTTTAGAGAAAACTCACATTGCTTTTATCTGTTTGACGAAGGAACGTCGTGAAATGCATGGTACAAATAGGACAATTCCTTCTAGAAATGACCTTAACTCCATTCCTGGGTGGCTAACTGCCAAAATCTTTCATTGTACATGAACTGTCGAGGCTGAGGCGAACGTTTATAGTAATTCTCAGAAAGCAGGAGGTAAAGACAGCTCAATTTTCCGCCAACACACACTACACGCTGGAGAAAAACAGCGCACATGCTGATAGTCTCGTGCACAACTATACAGGATGTTTCACCTAAGACTTTACAAAGTTTTTAAAATAGGCTTTTTGAGTTAGAATAGCGTTTGTGTATGGGGCGGGGGGGGGGGGGGGGGGGGTGCATAGCACTGTCAGTGGTGTAGTACATCAGAATACAGCTAAGACGTGCTTACTAGCAGGCTCGTTAACTAATATTGAGTAGTTAACTTTTTAACTCTTACTGTTTGGTTCTTTAATTATTCAGAGGCGTGTAGCCCGCCATAAGTAATGTCAATATAAGTTTTTAGAATTGCGAAAACGTGCTTAGCCTCGGCGCTGTGGCCCAGCAAATTTTAGTTACTCAAGGAGTTACATGCACCGGAGAGGTAGCTTTACCTGCAAGCTTCACGAAAGCGCATGTATTTTGACGCGACCTAGCCAAAAATTGTTAGGCCACTGCGCCGAGGCTAACCGCATTTCAAAATTCTAAAAACTGATAAGGATGTTACTTACGGTGGGCTACACGCCTCTCAATAGTTAAGGAGCCTAACAGTAATAGTTAAAAGTTAACTATTCAATATTAGTCAACTATTCTAGTAGTAAGCATGTCTTGGCTTTATTCAGATGTACTACGCCGCTGACAATGCTATGCCGAAAAAATCGCTCCTCTTAAAAACCTATTTCTAAAAATTATGTAAAGCCTTAGGTGAAACACTCTGCATATCGATATCTTTGGAGTAGAAGGCATTTCGTAATAGGTTTACTGTCAAACGACATAGGTCGCGCTCTTTCATGCCTCTGTGATGAAGGAGCGCGACCTATGTCGTTTGACAGTAAACCGATTACGAAATGCCTTTTACTCCAAAGATTTGATTATGCAGAGTGTTTCACTCATTCACGCCTTTGTCCTCAGCCGTGTGCTGTACACTACCTCATACTTAAAACTATCCAAATATGACATAAATACTTTGGATGCTTTGATTCGCAAGGCATTCAAGGTAGCACTTCATCTTCCCCTCAACACACCCACAGACAGATTACTAGGCCTGGGCCTCCACAGCACGATCGGGGAACTGGTGGAGGCCCACGTACAGACCCAATACATCAGGCTCACACAAACCTCCACAGGTCGATATATCCTGGACTCCCTCGGAATCAGAATACCGGCCAACGACCCGACCCTCCTCGCCATCCCACGACCCCTTCACCAGGAGCTCCTCATCAGGCCGCTCCCGAAGAATATGCACCCGTCCCACCATGAGCAGCGCCGCAGAGCCCGTGCGAAGGCACTCCATCGAGCGTACGGCCCCGAGCCGGACGCCGTGTGGGTGGACGCTGCCTGCACGGGTGATGAAGTGACAGCAGCTGTGGTGGACTCCTCTTTATACGCCCTCCTCACACTACCTCTCCCTCCAGACACCTCCCCAGAGGCTGCAGAGGAAGCCGCCATTGCCCTTGCTATCACCCGCACGGAAGCCCGGTACATTTTAAGTGATTTTAAAACTGCGATTCTAAATTTTGCTCGAGGCCGAGTCCATGTCCCTGCT
Organism: Amblyomma mixtum; assembly: GCF_055824585.1. Classification (NCBI taxonomy): domain Eukaryota; kingdom Metazoa; phylum Arthropoda; class Arachnida; order Ixodida; family Ixodidae; genus Amblyomma; species Amblyomma mixtum. The sequence continues at coordinate 46,545,401 of NC_143015.1, read as the reverse complement.
TTTGGCATACTGGACTCGCCCGATGCACCCCCGTCCCGCCAAGTGGAGCTGACATGGGTGCCCGCGCACTCCGGGAATCTCGGAAACGAGGCCGCCAACCTTTTAGCCCGAGGTTCTTTAAACCGGGCTCAGGTGCCCTCGGATCGGGGATTCACGAAGGAGTGCATGCACTCATTCAGCGAGCTGACGCAAGCCTACAAAGCCTCACGCCAGCTCTACCCCCCGCCCCACTCCTCCCTAGATAACAAACAAGCAACACTCTGGCGCCGACTACAGATACACTCTCTTCCCTCACCGCTTACCCTAGCCCACTATCATCCCTCCTTCCCCTCTCCGGAATGCGCCCTATGCCCAGAACCCTTCGCCTCTTCCCTCCACATCCTTTCCCTCTGCCCGGCGGACCCTCCCCCGCGGGACCTAGAGAACCTCAAGACCTGGGAGGGCTGGGAGACCCTGCTGCGCTCGGAGGACCCGGCCGTGCAGACCATCGCCACCAGCCGGGCTGCCAGTGTTATGGACCTTAGGAACATAAACACTTGAGTGCAGTGGGGTCGTGCGGGGACCCTGGGGCATGCCCCGAATTCCTTGTACAATAAAGTTTTCTCTCTCTCTCTCTCTCTCTTACTGTCAAACGAAGAGCGACCAAGCGTGCCATCGCTTCTTTATCGTGAAGCTACACACGGGCTGACTCTTAGCATGTGTTAGGAGAACGAAAAAAGTTTTTTTTTCTTGAGGAAAGGAAATGACGCCGTAACTGTCTCACATATCTCGGTGGACACCCGAACTGCGCCGTAAGGGTGGGGGATAAAGAAGGAAGTTGGTTTGGTTTGGTTTATTGGGGTTAAACGTCCAAAAGCGACTCAGGCTATGAGAGACGCCGTAGTGAAGGGCTCCGGAAATTTCGACCACCTGGGGTTCTTTAACGTGCACTGACATCGCACAGTACACGGAAGGAAGTGAAAGAAGAAAGGAAGAAAGTGTTGCTGTAGTGGAGGTCTCCAGAATAAATTCAACCGCCTGCGGATCTTTAGCGTGCACTGACATGCACAGCACACGGGAGCCTTTTGCGTTTCGCTTCCATCGAAACACGGGCCCAGTAGACAAGCGCCTTAACCACTGAGCCACCGCGGCGGGTGTCAGGAGAACGCCTGTCTCTGATATGGGTCAATATTAAGTCCTCAATCGCTGGCCTTGTGATAGGAGGCTTTAACGTCCTTAAGCGACTCAGGCTATGAGGGACGCCGTGGTGAAGGGCTCCGAAAATTTCGACCTTCTAGGATTTCTTAACGTGCACTCACAGCGCACAGTAAATTTCGCCTCCATGGAAATTCGACCGCCGCGGCTGTACGTAAGTGGCGCAGGCTGGGGTTATTATTTTTCATTCTTTAAAGTCGCCCCAACCTACTGAATGTCCCTACTGAATGTAAGCTCACCGCCGCTCGCCTGCTGTACATTCGCTATACCTGCTTTTAGAGCGCTATCAATTATAGTGGCCGTTCCCCGCATTTAGCCGTTGCGTGTTTGCTTGTCTGAAGCCTGCTTCTGGCAGGTGGCCTAACTTCCACAGTGAGCAGGGGCAGCCTGCCCAGGAGTTGTTGGGCAGGGTGGTGGACAACCTGCCCATGAGTATACAGATATATATAAACCTGGCAGGTTGTGATGTTCTTTGCGAGGCGATTACCACCTGGTTACCGCTTCAGCTTACCGCCTCGTTGAAGCCGTCATAAATACAAAGCATAATCACGATAAACAATACAAAACAATGACCACACAGTGCAAGCGAGCCTAATTCGAATGTGGCCTAACTACGCAAGTTGACCGTCATTTCTTTATCAGCCTTTCGTTTGTTATTTTTCATTTTGCTGCGTAGCTATTAGTAGCTCATTCCCGCCGTATCCGTCGGCGTTGTTGTACTAGTAGCAGGATCGTTAAGTGACCGTGCGTGACCACGTGACTAGCCTCACAGCGCAAGTCGTCACGTGACCAGTGCCGTCAGGTGACCTGAGCGAACGTCCCACGTGTCCTGCGCCAGACACGTGACTCTATATACGCGTTGACGCCCACGCAAACGAAGTTCTTCGGTGCAGAGCCCACAAAGTCGCCTCCGTGACCTCCGCTCCGCGACGTAAATGCGACCTTGCCTCAAAAACAAAACGAGGAACAATCAGAAATTCTTAAACTGCAAACAAATTATTAGAAAAATTATAAATCACAAAAGCAAAAAGTTAGGCTGGATAAACACATTATTCAGAAGAATAATCGCCCAGGTGCTTTTTATCCTGTAAGTGCTTTTTGCTCATCGCGTGGTGCATAGAGAGGCATATTTAATATTTCATGCAGATAAATAATCAGCTTGAAATCGATATTCCTGCCCTGTTATTGCCAGAACTTAAGAATTGCTGCACCAAAACCCCGCCGATGTCTGGTCTCATGAAATTCACTGATTGGTGGAGAAAGGTGACATGAATTTGTGACGTCGTCACAACCCACCTACCGCTCCAGGTACCAGATAGACAATCAAAATCAAAAATCAGAAAAATATGTAATACATGTAAATTTCGACACCGTTCCATCATTGCGAATAACTGCAGGTAGCAGTCCCATTATGACGGTTGATAGACCGACAATTGCAAAGAAACTGATGCAAGCACAAACAGAAGTTTCAACAGAAGCTGCGACATATGTCAGGTCTAAAGCTATCACATTCCACTTTTAAGGTGTCTTAAGCGTCACTATACCTTTTTCTGCCCTAGTACGCCCTATTTTTTTGGCGCTTTGTAGGCTTTCCCTGCCCTTCCTCTTCTACATCCTCCTCCTCCTCCTTGTAGGCTGTCATGACTCTCGGGTGACTTTTGTTGCAATGATTCCAATGGCTCCAATATAAATGACTCCGTCTTATTTCCGCCCTTATTCGGCGAGGCTACAGTAGCAATGCTGTTCGAGGAGCTAGTGGGTGTTGAATGAGATGTCACAAGGTATAATGTGGTTAGGAGTACAGATGAATCATGTACGCTTAGGAATAAGGAGTAAGGATGAATCGGATGAATAAGGATGAAGGTTAGGAGAAAGGATGAAACATGTACGGTGCTAAAGGGCTTGCAGCTACAATGCTACCTTTGCTTAGAGAGGACAGATAAGAAGAGGACAGATAAGAGGACAGATAAGAAGAGGGCAAGAGCAATGTACTGGTGCAGTTCAAAGGCAAACAAAAAAGAGATGCATTTCTTGACTTGGCAGCAGCGGCAGCTAGCCGGCACTTCGACTTATCGAGCGCATTTCTGCACTGCAGGTTGGATAGCGAATACTGGTCATACCCAGCTAGCATCCACGTGACCCACTTGGCTGCGGCAGCTTTCCACTAGCGCTGACTCTACCGGAAGCTATCGGAAGCATCTTCGTCGACTTCCCGGGGACTAGCTTCATAAAAGGACTGCACGTGACGGACGGACCACTTGGCAGCAGCGGCAGCTAGCCGGCACTTCGACTTATCGAGCGCATTTCTGCACTGCAGGTTGGTGCGAAGCTATCCTGTGGCTGGTTGCTTTGTTTTTTTGTTTCTGCTGTTGCTGTTGCCAAGCTTGTGTTTCTTCTGCAGTGCTATTGAGCTTATTGAGCTTTTTGTTTGTACGGCTTGTGCATCTAACTCATAGCAAGTGGTAATGCCTAACCCATCGCAGTCCTCAGACCGGGACAACCGTTCCGACCTGCGCGAGCTTCGTGCAAAGATTAAAACGCTGAGAGACAGCGTGCAATTCATGAGCGACGAGTTTGAGAGCATGAAGAAACAACTGGCTGAGGCGCGGACAGAAACGGTTGCTCTAAGGCAGGAAAATGAAAGTTTACAAGCTAAATGCCAGGAAAGTGACAGCGCACTCAAACGACTTGAAAGCAGAATGGTTCAGTGTGAGCAGTACTCTCGTAGGACCAACGTAGAAATCCGAGGCATCCAAGAGAAACAGGATGAGAATGTTCTTGATATGGTGACTTCGATAGGTGAAATTATAGGCGAGCCTGTAAGTCCTGCCGACATCGAAGTGTGTCACCGTATACCAACTAGAGAAGAGGGCAAGAGCAATGTACTGGTGCAGTTCAAAGGCAAACAAAAAAGAGATGCATTTCTTGAAAGGGCACGTCGAACTGTAATCAAGGATAGCCAGCTCGGAATCCAAAGTGAAACACAAAATGAAATGCGGGTCTTCGTAAATGAACACCTGTGTCCTGCACTGAAACGCCTGTTGCACCTAGCTAGCACAAAAAAGACTGAACGCGGATGGCGTTTTGTGTGGGTGCGGAACGGCAAGGTCTATGCGCGAAAAGAAGAGGGGAGCGATGCCATACGGATTGCTTCTGATAGAGACCTATGTAAGACTGAGCGTTTTTTTCTCTTTGTTTTTTTCCCTAAGGCTTTACTCACCTGTTCATGTATAAAGAATACGCCTTACCCTGCGACGTTTCACTTCACTGCGGTCAAACACAGAATAGCATCTCTGCTATTCATATTAATGCACGGTCTCTGGCTTGTAGAGAAGAAGGGTTGAAATGCGGGCCAGTTGGTACATTGTAAACTGAGAAAAAACCAGTCAGACAAGACGACGGACAAGAAGAGAGTACACACCACAACGACTGGACTAACAACTGAAGTTTATTGGAAAATACATGGTCCGAGCAAGGCCAGCAGAGCATGCGCAACAGCATCATCACTAATCACTGCGCAAAAGAGACAAAGACAAGAAATCTAAACTATCGTGGACGATCTAAAAAAGCAAATTCTTTTTCAAGTAGGCGCACCGAAGTTGTGCTTATACAATCAGAGCCTAACAAACCGATATGATATGCCTCCAGTATTTCCCGCTCCTGTTTTCCCTTGCCTCTACCAAGAATGGTGGCATTGCTAAACAAAGGATAACAGCCACATTCATTGCAATGGCGAGGCAAGTTTGCACCGCCACCGGACCCCAGGGAGGAGTGATGCTCACGAAGCCGGTCATTAATACACCGGCCAGTTTGGCCGATGTAAACTCTCTCGCATGTGAGGGGGAACTTGTACACCACCTGTGCGACACATGTCGTGAAGCGATTCTCATGCTGCGTTGTGCAAACGTGGTTTCTTTCCCTGCCTCGAGAAATGCGCGAACACAGTCCCGACAGCTTGCAAGGAGCAGAGAACACCATGCTCACTCCCTGCTTGGCCGCCACTTTTTTCATGTTGTGGCTCACTTTATGCACGTACGGCATGACCTCGAACTTCTTTCGTTCAGTTGGCCCAACGTCAGTCCTCTTCGTGCGTCCTTTCTCAGGTCACTGTGTTCCTAAGTAGCTTCCATTTCAAATTTGACGTCATCATGTTCTCGGAAACCTGGTATCAAAATAGCAGCCCTGTACTGATCTTAGATGACTACACCCATTACAACCTCAACAGAACAGGCAAGGGTGGACGGGGGGGTTGCACCACATGTTAAACGATGCATATCAACACAGGTGTTCAAGGAATTTACACGTGCCACAACTGATTACGAAAGCTTGTGTGTGATATGCGCCCTTGAAATGTTTCTTGTCATCTACCGCCCTCCATCTGGCAATCGCAACGAGTTCATAAATTTTCTAGAAGAAATACTTGAATATGCCTCGGTTCACCATTATCGGTTGCTACTTGGCGGTGACATGAATATTGACATGCTGACTGATAGTCAACATTCTTGTGAATTAGGAAACAAGTTTCTTGCTTCTGGGTTCCACAACGTCATAACGACGCCAACTCGTGTAACGTCGACAAGTCAGACACTTCTCGATCTTTTCGTTATTAATACAGACACACCTGTTCTAACGGCTGGTACAATCAGTACTGACATCAGTGACCATTGTCCTATATATATAAGTTATTCCACCAATTTAGTCCGACAAAAACAGTGCTCAAACAAGCTAAAGTACAGATGCTTGTCAAGTGAGAACCTTGAAACATTTCGCAGACGAATAATCCATGCGGACTGGTCATCCATTTTTTACAAGGTCTCCAGCAGTGAGGCCTACGCTGACTTTTTGTCAATATTCCGTCAGCTGTATGAGTTGTCGTTTCCATATCAGAATGTTAAACTTAAGAAAAAAATAAGCAAACCTTGGCTAGGACCAAAACACATAAAAATGATAACTGAAAAAAACCTTCTTTTTCAAGCCTTCCTCAGGACAAAAGACCTAGCTAAACTTGAAATATTTAAGAAGTATCGGAACAAACTAAACGTGGAATTGCGAAGAGCAAAGAAATACTACTACAACCACCTTTTCAGTACTGCAAGAAAAGAGCGTCCGGACAAAGTTTGGAAAATATTCAACGAAGCCCTAAATAGACAAACAACACGAGAAAACACTTCTGAATTGACAATAGATGGTAAAAAATTATCCGGAATCCCTCTAGCCGAGTATTTCAATGAACACTTCGTCAATGTGGCAAAGCCAGCAGTCGACAACTCGACTAGCGCTTTGCTTCACTACCAGTGTAAGGAGACACTATTTCTTTACCCAACGGATGAAACAGAAATCTATCGCACATTTATAAATTTGAAAAACACCAATGCCAGCGATATTGACGGCTTTCAAATAAAGGCAGTGAAATACGTTATCGATATTATTGCGCCGCATCTAGTATACATATTCAATCTGGCTCTTACATCTGGATGTTTCCCGGACAGGATGAAAATCGCTAAAGTTTCAGTTCTTTTTAAGGGGGGCGATAAAAACGATGTTAACAACTATAGACCCGTCTCAGTGCTTCCTGTATTTTCTAAGGGTTCAGAGAAGATTATTCTTTTGCGCATGAAGAGCTTTTTCGTTAAACATAACATGCTTTCAGATGCTCAACATGGCTTTCGGAAAGGCAGGTCAACGGAAACAGCACTATTAACTCAGAAGGAATTAATAATCTCTAATATTGATGAAGGCAGACTTACCCTCAGAATTTTCATTGACTACAGCAAAGCATTTGATCGCCTAAACCACGAAATATTACTAGACAAAATGTTCAGTTATGGTGTCCGAGGAGTTGGTTTCGCTTTACTTAAATCCTTTCTTTTGAATCGTCAGCAGCGCGTCTCTATCGCTGAAAGTGACTCATCACACAGATTACTAACTTCCGGCGTGCCACAAGAAAGTATTTTAGGGCCGTTTCTTTTCAACATCTATGTGAGCGATATCGTGCAAAAGGAAAGCAATGCAATATACGTGCTCTACGCAGATGACACGAGCATCTTTTTCACCGGTAAAAATGTAGACGAACTATTAATAGAAGCCAAAAAAGAGCTTGCAATAATTTGGGATTGGTCAAGTAAGAACTGTTTAAAAATAAATGGCAATAAATCTAAGGCCATATTATTCATGGCTAGAGGGAAGCAAGCACAGATAGAAGAAAGGTTGGTCCTTGGGGGTGCACCCATAGAAATTGTTAAGAAACATAAAATTCTTGGCGTGACCTTTGCTGCTGACATGTGGAATCATCACATTCAATCATTATCAAGGACACTATCTACGTCAGTCGGCGCACTAGCACGGTGCCGTCATTTTCTTCCAGATAGAGCAAAACTTCAAAGTTATCATGCACTGTTTTCCTCTCACATAAATTACTGTACACTGGTTTGGGCCACAACCACACAAACAAATATTCAAACACTGCTCCTTCTTCAAAAGAAAGCACTTCGTTGCATTGCAAATGTGTCCTATTTACATTCATCTGCACCATTGTTCACACGGTATAACATAATAAGCGTCGAAAAAATTTACGAGTTCCGTCTACTGTACTCATACTTATTTTCCGATTAAAAGTTTAAGAGCCTCATAAAATTCCTTTCGCATTTGCAGAAACAGAAAAGTGATTGTCGCACCCGTGGATCTGAGACATGGCTGATACCACGCAGACGTACAAATTATATGCTACAGTCGCTCACGCACAACTTGCCGTGCTTGCTTAACAAATTACTGTCAGCAAATTTTAACTTAAGCGCATGTAATAGAAAACAGACACGTGAAATTTTTTTCTCATCCCAGTTTTTGTGCAGCTAATCGTATTCAATGTATTTTCATTGCCTTTATGTTTTTCGTACTGTATACTTTCTTGTGCTGTGTTTTGATGTGTTTGGAATGTGTTTCGATGAGTCAATTTATGTGAAAGTGTTCAGATTTTGTGTTGGCTATATGCTGCTGCCTTGTACGGGCATCAGGCACCCTCAAGCTGCCAATGGCAGCTTTTTTGCCTCATGACCCCCAACGAGTCATTGGAAATAAAGTTTTGAATTTGAATTTGAACTATAGGCGTGGGATTTCCCATCAATAAGGATAGAGCTGGCAACATCGACGAATTCTATACTATTAACGACGGCATGGCAGTTATGGTAATTAAGCTTAACAAAAAGGAACAAACTGAATGTGGTATAGGCCTATGCACCTAAATCAAGTCATGGTAACCAGATAGTCTAAAACTTCTATGAAGATGTAGAGTAGGCAGTGAGTAATGTAAAAATAGTGTACACTGTAGTGGTGGACTAATTCAGTACCAAGGTAGGTAAAGAAGCAGGCTGGAGATCAGGCAGTAAGCGGCAATAGCGTAGTTTTTAGGGACAGCAGGAGAAAATTATTACTAGAGTTCGCAGAACGAAATAGTTTATGGATCATGAGGACCTTCTTCCACAAACGGGAGAACTGGACGTGCACAAGGAAGAGCCCGGATATCGTGGCCAGAAATGAAATCGACTTCATAATGTACGGCTATGCTACGCAGTCATTCGTTTCGAAATAGCGGCAGCTTGTCCTTCCTGGGGTGACGTTTCGAGGTAGAATCAAGTAACGGGCAATTTTTCAGAATCAGTATTCCAAGAAAAAAAAATGAATTTTTTCTTGGAGCAACATAACGCACCCACAAAGATTTATCGTTCCATAGTTTTATGTGGTTTGACGTCATAAAGCGACTCAGGCTATGAGGGACGCCGTAGTGGAGGGCTCCGGATAATATCTACCGTGTCGAGTTCTCTAACCACAAACACTTAGAGAATCAGTTTTTACTAAGAATAGTATTGATATTAAGTTATCTCGAATCTTTCTTACAGGAGATGAAAAACGATTTCCACGGTGTTTCAATTAGATTGCTGCGCTGTATGCGTCTTCCTACAGTTAGATTCACCTCAAATGTGCACTTGATGCACTCAAAGATCATAAGTACCCCATGCATCTGAGCTGCACACATCTTCCCTACAAATGGTGCACCTCAAAGACACACTGGTGCACTGGATCCGCAACAAGGAACTTTGTCGAAGGACATCCTCTACGCTTAGTAGTACGTCATAATAAAGCTGTTTTTATCTGTCAATCTCTCGCTCTTGTTGAGTCATGGAAGCCCAAACGGCTAGTCAACGTTGTACTTTCAAACGGCATTATTTCACTGGAAGTTAGTTCATTCGTCCTCTGATGTAGTAGGCTATGGCAAGATGCTGGCACACGGTAGGAATTCAAAGCGCGTGGTACCGGACGTCACGCATGTGTGAACAGCCTCGAGCGCGAGAATGCCCTGGCAAGCGAGTGTTTTTTTTTTTCAACCTCTAGCACAATGCGTCGAGAACTCCGATATGAGCATTCACAAGACAAACAAAGCAAGATATGGCAGCCCGTGAAGGTCCGGATAGACGCGACGAGAAATACTGTGTCTCACGCTTCTGTATGCACTGTGGGAAACCGAAGCTCAAAGTGCGCATCATGCCTCCAAGCACCTGTGACGAGCTATCAGGTGCAACTTTGGTTCACCAGCTGTGCGGTCGAGGAGGACAATGAGATTTTTACTATTACAATCATTTTCCACGCAACTTTGTCTCACAGAACAGCTATCTTAAATGAAGTAACTTGAGCTGCACGAAGGTATTTAATGTGCAGGGAGAACTAGCCAGTTGGGATCTAGCTGGGAGAATTAATAAAGTGTTCGAACGCAAACAGCTCATCACGAGAGTCTTCTGCGAAGTGTTCTGTACTCGATTACTGCAGCGCGCTGTAGCATGAAGAATTCGTTCTGGTATATCATAACGTTGCAGGTTTAAAAACCGAACACTTAAAAATGTGTGCTGAACTGGGACTGTTCTCAAAAAGTTCTGTTGTCATCCGCCTTGGTGATCTGCTCTAACTACATTAGAGGAAACTAAGTTTGTACTGGCAGGACGATGTGATAAATATGAGCTTCCAAAGGATGATTCCAAAGGTAGGTTGCACCTGCCCTTGTGGCATCTGGAGAAGCTGGCGTGCCGAGTTGACATTACAACGCTATCTTGAGCCTATTTAAAAGGCCTTTACACTTCTCGAAGTCATTGTACCCGGTTCAAGTTCTCTAAGAACCTGAAAAAGGTACAGGTCTGGTATCATTGTTCATTTCGGTTCCGCGGTACGGCAGAGAGCACGGTAACTTTTGAAATCTGCGTACTGTGGCCTGAATAGGCAAGATATTCCGCTGTGTAGCGCCGTACCTCCCACACTTCGACAGCAGCGGCCTTTCCAGGCACTTCGTGGATGGCATCCGGGTGCCCACGCAGCTGTGCTCGCAGCTGCTTCTGGAGGCGAACCGGTTCGGGCTTTGGTTGCACATCTTCACTCTGGACGTGGCAGTCGCCCTCGCGCACGCGTTCACGGCCCGGTCGAAGAAGAACTCGCGAAGGGGCCTCAGGCAGTACGTGTACGACACTCTGCCGCACTGGTGGGGCTTGTGAGGGCAGCAAAGAGAACGAGGGAAAAGCAAGGTTATACCACAATTGACTCTCATTAATGCAATTCAGAGATTAGAAAAAGCCAGAGATGTTCACGGCTCAGCAAAGTAAACTGAAACGTGCATTCAATCATTAGAACATGCTGAATTGCTCGATATGTGGTAACGGGCCGTTCCAAGTAGTACGAGTTTGATTTGTTCAGAATCAATTCAAAAACGTTACTGCTGTTGTCTGTAGACAGGAAATGACGAGAATTAAATAGACGTATTGCAGGCCCTATGGATTCAGGATAGAGAAGAACGTTATGTAAAAATACTGCAAGGTATCTGTAATGGCTGCACAGCGACCATATTCCTCCATAAAGACAATAAGAAAATTCCAATAACGAAGAATGCCAGGCAGAGAAACACAATCCCGCCAATGCTATTCACCGCCAGTTTACAGGAGGTATTTAGAGGCCTGGATTGGGAACAATTGAGGATAACAGTTAATGGAGCATACCTTAGTAATCTGCGGTTCGCGGATGACATTGCCTAGATAAATAATTTAGGGAATGAAGTGCAAAATATGATCCATAATTCTACCCATAAATTCTGGAGAAGCGCATTTTTCAACGAAAAATAGTTCGTGAACGCAGTTTTTTTTTTTCATATGTCGTAAGGTTTCAGTATAACGATCAATATATCTCGTGCCCTCTCCTCGCAAGGATAGCATGTTTCGCTAATGACGTTTCTGCTGTTGTCTAAAACGTTCCCGATTGAGTTTCTATGACAGTCTTAAATACTGGACGCGAGTGATACACACAGTTTAAAGAACGATTTCCCTGCGCATCGTAAGAATGAACCATTAGCTTCAATATTTGAAACTTGGTTCAGCGCTAAAGACAAACACAAAGAAAGGAAACGACACACACGGAGCGCTCCGTATGTGTCGATTCCTTTCTTTGTGTTCGTCTTTTGCGCTGAACCAAGTTTCAACTATGTCCCACCAACTAGCCTAGCACGAAGTTCTGTTATAGCTTCAATATATGTCCAAGAAACCTGTACCAGCTGTACCAGGCAGTGCAGAACGGTGGGTCCAAAAATTATTATGAGAAAATCAAAGTAATGTTCCGCAGCCTAGCAAGGAAAGAGCAATTTACGATTTGTAGCGAGGCGCTGAAAGTGTTAAGGGAATAAGACTACTTAGGTGAGGTAGTGGCTGCTGATCCGGATCATGAGAGGGAAATAACTAGAAGAATAAAAATGGGGTGGAGCGCATATATGGCAGGCTCTCCGAGATTATGAATGAAAATTTGCCAAATCCCTCAAGAGAAAAGTATACAACAGCTCTATCTTACCAGTACTCACCTATGGGGAACAAACGTGGAGGCTACGAAAAGGGTTCAGCTCAAGTTAAGAACAACGCAGCGAGCTATGGAAAGAAAAAAATGATAGGTGTAACGTTAAGAAATCGGAATCGGGCTGAGTGGGTGAGACGACAAACGTGGTTTAATGGCATCCTAGTCAAAACCAAGAGGAAGAGAGGGGCTTGGGCAGGGCATGTAATGCGAAGGCAAGATAACCGCTGGTCCTTAAGGGTAACGGAGTGGATTCCAAGAGAAAGCAAACGTAGCAGGGGACGGCAGAAAGTTAGGTGGGCGGAAGAGATTAAGAAGTTTGCGCGAATAGGGTGGCCGCAACTGACAAAGGACGGGGTTAGTTGGAGAGGCATGGAAGAGTCCTTTGTCTTGCAGTGGACGTGGCTAAGCTGATTATGACGATGACTGCAATCACGCACAGGGGAGCAGTTGCGAGCTAAGCAAATCGCTCATAAGGTTCATTGCAGGGAAGTTCAGTACGCACGTTTTCGACGTAAATATTTATCCTCACCTATGTTTGCAGTGGAAATGTTAATGTAGATTTGTTTTGTCTTTTGACGTATTACATGCAGTGTGCAGTTGAGCGATTAAGAGTGATGTGGTGATTTTTCTAACTGTGACGCTCGAATGAACGCTTTCACACCGTGTAGCAGTTACTAATCCTGACCTAGAAGGTCCCTCCAGGGACACAACTAACTGTGCATCTCCTCGCAACAATGCAAGATAAATACACTTTAGATCTTAGAAACAAATGAAGACTTTGCTGAAATAAGGGTACATGCTCATCCTCATTTTGAAAGACGATACGAAGCGTCCTTTGTCCTCTGAACCCAAATTGAAACTAATGCAAGGACTAGTTTGAAAAGAGGGCCAAAGCTTGTGAGCAGAAATTTTAAAGACGCATTTTGGATGCCTGTTATGTTGAAAAAAAAAACAGCAGACGGTTTAGCATCGTTAAGAACGGATATCATGCAGTAGCACTAATTACGATGGGCACTTAAGGTCCTTACGTGCTAAAGACATCTGTCCTAAAGGGTTTTACCAAAAATGGCTTTGCCCCAAAGGCCTTCTACCTGACGGGTTTTACCCGGAAGATATTTAGCATGAAGGCCATCACCCTAAAAGACTTTACCCTAATGTTCTCTGATATGCCTAATATAAGTATTAAGAAGCCAAAATCACTACTAAATAGTTCTGCGAATAAACAAACTTTTAAGTCAGTAACAAGGCACTGGAAGTAGTTAAGGTAATGTTTAGGTCAAGTAATCGTAGCCGCTCCAAGTCAACATAGAGAAATTAACGGACATAATATATCAGTATGAAGTAAATGAGGCAGCCATTAACAAATTATTAGCCACTGCTTAATCATTGCTCAGGAGAGAAATATAAGGAGTGTTTTTTTTCCGTTTACACGTTTTATTTACAATTTAAAAACTGCGAGAGATACGTAAGTGCGGCATCCGCAGATGGATTTCGCAGCCCAGCGGACATTTTTACAGTCAGGCATGAATGAAATGCGAGCAGCAATAGTAAAGAGATCACAATATTTAACCTCTATATTTTAAGCGACAGTGCACAACTAGCATGATTCATTTTTCGGGGTAAAGGGTCTACTGAAGTAGATATTCATAAACAGGTTGTCAAGGAATACTTCGGTGCAAAGTATAAAAATACTATAGGTATATGCGTGCGCGCGTTTCGTTCCTTTATGTCTCTACCACATATGCGTCAATAATTACACGATTAATTACCTAGAATGAACAAATCAACTATTCTGTTTTTGACTGCAGGGGGCAAAATTAAATTTCTAAGTTGAAGGGCGTCAGAAAAGGGGAGCCCAGTTTTTAAATTTTCTTTATCGGCAATGCCGTTCGAAATATCGAACGCACAACCAACGCATTTCAGAGCTGGTTGAGTTGGCTTTCCCGGAACGCATATTTATAAAATTATGTCGCTGTGCATAGTACCATCGCCGAAATCACATCAATTGGTTCTAAATTATAAAATACACAAAAGGCGTCCGTATTTGACGCGTCAATACTGCGAGCGATACCATTTTTTTTTTTTAAATGTGCAACGCGGGAAGGCTGACTCAATGCGTTTTTTTGTTTTTGGTGTTTCATATTACGAATCACATTGCCGATTAAGAAACTTCAAGAGCTGGATTCACCATCAACGTTGATATCCCTGCATTTTGCAATACAATATTCACCCTGAAATGAAAAACATTCTTTATTAACAAATTTTAGCGAATTGTTGAGCTCTTTCACCTACATTATGTCCACCTTACTGCACAGTCCACTTGCACAGACCACACGGACGTATCTCTTACTGTTTTTCGAATGGTATTCAGGAAAGGTTTAAAAGATATCACCCAATATATACCTAATGTATTTCATAATAAACTAAAAGTAGCAATTTATAATGAGGAAAGCAAATGCTCAGTTGGTGTCTCACTCTTTGCGTACACCTCAACGCCGACGTGAGGGAAGGCTTGAAGGAGGGAGAGAAAGAAGAGAGAAAGAGGCAAGCTGCTAAGAGGGAGCTTGGGCATTGGAGAATTACTTGCAATAAATCATACTAACAGAGTGCGAGAAGCGAAGTACACAACAAAGCCATTTGAAACATCTACAGACGGGAAGGAAACAAAAAACGCGTGGGCAGGGGCAAGACATTCAATGCGAAGAACTGAAAGTTGATAGCGTCATAATGAATTAAAAGAGAGGGAAACCGTCGAAAGCCATTCGCCTGAACAACGTGACTGCGGCGGACTCAAAGCAAAAATAGAAATGCACGGGCGAGGCCCTTGTACTGGAGGTAACTGAATTGAGCTAGCAGTAATGACGTCATAGTCGATGCTACTGCTCACCGTCAATTCACTTCCAACGTGTGGCCTTGCCACTCCGATCCTTGGCACCCGTAAGTCCCCAGAACTTTCTCCTGGAACGGTCTGTACGTTGGGATCACCCACCGTCATTGCATGGTCAGCCGCAGTGGACACAGAGCGGGGCAAATCCCCACGCAGTGCTCGGGCGTTCTTGGGCCCAGGCGGTGACGTCACGGAGGGCCGCGAGATTTCTGCAGTATTTTTCAGATTTCAGGAAGGCGTGCTGTCGGGCTAGTTGGTGATACATTATATAGAGAAATAAGACAAAGGATAAAATAGGAAGCGTTGCTAATCGTTTCATGTGCCTTCTTCGTTGTCCTTTGTTTTCCGCGCCAGCTTTACATAATTTTAAGATTTCTGCATCAGAAAAGAGAAAACAGACATTCAGGACATCAGTGTAAGTGACGCGACTCTAATGTGGAGCCCTATACTACTGAACGGACCTTTTGAGGCTGTATGCAACCACGACGGTTCAAAAATCGAAACAGCTTGCAGACTCCGGAAAAGGCGGCAAGAAATGGCGCTGCACCTTCGCACCGAAAAGAATATTGTTTTTCGCAAGCTCTAGCCTGCTGCTTCGGCGTCCAGTCAGACTGATGGCCATGAATCACGCGCTTATTGAGGCGGTTCAAAATTGACTTCTCGACAGGAAGGAAGGAAACGGGAAGTTCACGCCAGGGGTGGTATTCTCCTGGTGTCGCCTTTTGCGACATGTCGCATTAGGGCGGGGCCTAAAAAAGTGCGTACAGTTGCTCGAAGAAACGGAAAACGCCGCCGGCACTTTCGTCGGCGGTGCTTTCATTCACTCCGAGAAGCGACAATTTACCACTGCTGACTCACTAGCAGCAGTAGTTTCGTATCTTTGATAGCAAGAACATTTGCCATCACATGACGTCTAATGTTCAAAAAACATTTGCAAATTTAATATAAACTCGCTTTACTTCATTGAAGTCTATAATACACCGCGAAAAAGCTCCAAATCTATTTTGTTTCGTTCGGGACCGTTGTGCTAGGTTTCGGCTGCGTTTTGGGCAGTTGCAGACGGTAGCAGTGTAGCTGGAGGTCCCATTAGGCTTGCGCTCTCCAGAATCGAGAGCGTATCTCAAACTAGGCTGTATTGCAGCTTAAACTTTTTCGTCGAAGCAAGGTAAATCATAGCGAAAAGCAACAACACCAGTAGTTGCCGGTAAACATGCCGACCGGAATCGCAAGGACTGCTGAATTGGCTGAAGCGGGCGGCTCTCACTTGGTAGGGCGCCGCCATGTTTTCACGCTAAGGGCGCAAAAGCCGCAACTGCCGACTGCATTCGTATGATAACGCTATTTCCCCATTAGCGTTCTGCGCATGCGCACTCTGGACCCGCTATTCCGCTATGCACGCAATTACGCAAAGCCCGCAATACTAAAACTCTCTAATATTCAGTTGTAGATTTGTAAAAGTCGTCACACTGCTTTAAATCCTCTTTAGCTCGTGCAGACACTGTTTTGTTGCACTAACGTGCATTGAAACGCCTTGAAGGGTCATGTAGATTCGAGCGCAAGCGCTGCCAAGGCCATCTCGTCGCACCGGGCAACGCCTGCTTCGTCGTCTGTTTACGACGGTGCAAAGTTCGGTTGGCGAGTGGCAGTCCGGCTCAGCAGACGGTAGCCACAGCAGACGGTAGCCACAGCTCTTCGACAGCCGGTAATGCCGCCGACAAGATTCGTCGGCCAAGGCAAACTGGTCGCGATGTCCGCGGACACGCCGCTCTTCTTCGCAACTCAAAAACCAGGCAAGGAGAGTGGGATCCATGGCGTCTAGTATCAATTTCGTAGCCCGTCGACCGCGCGAATCGCTTCAGCGCATTCCGTTGTTCGCCTAAGCGTAGTAAATTGGGGTGACGTCACGATGACGTAGCAGGAAGGCGGATCCGTGTCGTCACGCCGCTGTCACCGCGGCTCGAGCCAATCAGCGAATAGCGAATGCGACATGTCGCAAAAGGCGACACCGGGAGAATACCACCCCAGTACATAGAACAATTTCCCCTATTGCTAAGCGAGAACCCAGTTAATGTCCCACAAGTACATGTTGCATGAGTTGGTTTTTCGTCATAGCGAAGCAATTCACAAGCCGGGACACAAGAGGGAGCAGATGTGATTTGTGTACAGTCTTTGTAAAAAGTATACAGCACAAAGCGTCTGCTTGTGAGCACTGAAGCGCGGCCCCTCTTACATACTGGGGGACCCTAACCTCACGAATGCGGGAGCAACTCAAGTCCTCCAAACCTCCGGTGCTTAGGACGGTCTAATGTGCTTAAGAGCCCGGCTACACGCCTCGGGAGCGAACCCCTTGGGCTGTATATTTTTGACAACTACTGCACATGCTACACCGTGTCTTCGACACTCGCAGCATCACTCCTCCTCTAGCAGATGGCGTTCTCAGTCAGTGCCTCACCGTCGTACAACGAGGCTCCGGGACCCTCACTGCTGGGTGACATCACTGAGGAGTCCGGAATCTTCGCCGCCAGGATGATAACGACGGACAGCGCGGACAAGACCGCGAGGAATAGGACCAGTCCATGGCCCAGGCTCCGTCCCAGCGACACTGGAGCTGCGTCACAGCCTCCGGCCTGGTCGTCGTACGAGCACGACGACAACGTCCAATTCTGGGGAGGCCGCTCGTTCGTGTACGGGAAACTGGAGAGGTGGTGCAAAGCGGGGTCACTGAGGATTGCCGCAGAGGTAACTTTATAAACCAAGTCGAACTTGAGTATGCTACGACAATTATCGCTTCGAAAGCTGGCACGAGCTCTCACCCAGAACAGGATCCACTGGATCCTTATTGAAAGCTGAAGCTCGCAATGTACAACACAAAAATGATATCAAGTGTTCTTTGAGGCGCTATAAGGCAATAAATGACATTTCATGAGGCTTAGGCTCGGAGTACAGATGATGTTTGTGTCATGTTAAATGGCGGGCACGTCTTCTGCTACTGTGGTTCACCGCAAAAATGATAACTTCCTATTATACCCCTGTTCCACAGGGGATCGCAATGGCCATCGAGTCAATGGCCATCAATATTTTCGATGGCCATCCAGACGCACCGCTGCCACACAAAAATGTTCAATGATCATTGAGTGAATGCTGAGCATGCGTTCTGACATATGGCGCTAGCGTTGGCAACATATAAAAAAAATACTAAGTGAAGCTGAGTAAAAAGAGCCGAATGTTTCAGTCAGTGTTATCTTAAACGAAACTTTTTTCGGAAAAAAAGCTATTGAAATACTTCTCAGTTCCGCTCAGTCTAAAGACAGCGATGGTGGGACGACGATGTGCAACGATGCGCACATCCGGTTCAGAAGCATTCATTTTTCGCCGGCGAAGCTGCCACAGATCCGTGGCAGTCTTTGTTGTGTTCGCAGATAGTATCATTGCAGAATTTGTAGGGCACTTTTTGGTCTCGGTTGTCGCATGGTGCGCTAGGAGGCGAAAAAGAAATAAGAAACGAAGCGGAACGCCGCCACGCGTCGGTTTGTTTACATCTGACCGTCGAACGTTCTGCGGAGCTGTCATTTTGACTACCGAATAAAAATTGAACTGGCTAATGTGAACTGGCTAATGTAGTATAAAATTTTGGCATTAAGTCAAAAAAACATCTGTTTATTTCGAGATAATATTTTTTTTGTTTTTTCAATGTATGGTGAGCGTGAGGCTGTTCTCAATGACCCTTGAGATTCCATCTGCCATTCGCGAACCTCCATTGAGTCGATGTCCGTAGAGTTCAATGAGCATTTAAAACCATCGTGTGGCTCTGGCTCTGACAGAGATCCCAAAAACACAGGGACACCAAATTCTATTGTGTGCCAGCATTGCGACAGTATTCGAAGCTGCTGGTGCCTTTGCCGGGGTAGCTGGTGGGGCTTGTGACCTAGGTTGCTCTTCCCGCACACCACCTGCTAGGGTTGGCAAAGGGTGGTTTTGGCCGATGACGTCACTTCTGGTGTAGTGATGTCCCTTCCCTCCAGCCAACGGGCACTCTTCGGTCTGGTGACGTAACTAGCGGTCTGGTGGCGCCACTGCCCGCCAGCCAATCATGATTTTTCTCGACGACGCCAAATGGTCGCCGCCACTTTTTGCTCCGGTAAGACTTCTATGCTGTCGCATAATAAGGTTATAGCTGGTGTACGGAAGCCTCCCCGCGCTTAATACACCAGCGGCCAGTGCTAAAGGAACGGAGGAAGATGACAACTGGCTACGCTCTGACGCTCGTGCATGCCCCGCAAATCTTGGAGCGTTAGCAGTATCAGTGTTAAATCAAAACATTCACAATCCATCTCATCATCGAAAGTAGTTGTAATCATGGGATGCACTGCAGCGAAGACGTAGTGTATTCTGGGACCCATGTTTTTGGGCCACCACAACGTCGAGGACGGAGACGAAGAAAGACAGAGCAAGTGCTCTCAACCGAAAAATGTTTTTGGGAGACGTAACATCTACAAAAGAAAAAAAAAACAAAACGAAAAACAAAAAGCACATGACATGCGCACTCCAGCTCATGATTACAACGCTCGAGCCAGAAAAACAATTACGTGAAACAAAACCATGATTCAAATCATATCACAAGGATAGTGGATTCTCAAGATAGTGAAACTCTAACAGCGAAGGGGCGCTCATAGGGGTATCGGCTGACTTTATTCTAAAAGCCCCCATATTCTCCCGGGCTGTCTTATCTGTATGTCTCCACAGAACGCGCGTTTCTTCAAACAATGGAGTGTACTTGTGGCTCTTAACATGTTCGGTCAAATATGTTCCCGAACCTCCATCAAGTGACCCAGCATGTTCACAAAGGAGCACGATTAGACAGCGCCCCGTTTGACCCGTATAATGCAGGCCACAAGACAAAGTAATGGCGTAAACATCCCGCCAGTGAGGCGCATAGCTGAGTGCTTACGTCATGCGTGGCGACGCGGAGGAGACCGGCACAGTGGAGGTGATGGCGCGCAGTAAACACCTGCGGCTCGGCGCAACCGGTTGCCATGGAGACGGCGCATGCGCAGATGCGGCCTTGCGCCCGACCCGGCGAATCGTTCCGCAGCTAGCGTAGTGCAGCTTTCGCTTCAAAAGTTCAAGAGAACTATCAACCGAAATCCCGCAGCGGGAGATGACGGCACTTTCATCTTCCTTGAGCAGTCCTCGGTTCCGGAGTGCCACCGCAAGGTTCTGCAGTTTGGGCCAAAGCACTGGTTTGAACCGCCCTTAAAGCTTGTTGAAAAACTGGTCATGTCTCGCTCTTTGCCGCACATTATGCCGGTCCTGGTCATTGTGGTGCGACAATAGCATGGATCCGCACCAGCTGGCACAATTTTCCACCCATTTGATATTCTAGGGCGGCCTATATATATGGTAATAGCTGCGCTCGGAAGCACCCGCGATTACCCACTTAGCGAGTGCCAGCGGGCTCGCCTACCTACGTGACCAGTGTTCACCACGTGTTGAAGAAGAGGTAGTGACGCGATTAAGTGCGAGACAGCACTGGGACGTTACGGCACTCGACTGCTGCGCCAGAGAACGTCGAACCGTCGCAAACACGTTTCGATTGGTTTGGTTTGGTTTATGGGGTTTAACATCCCAAAGCGACTAAGACTATGAGAGACGCCGTAGTGAAGGGCTCCGGAAATTTAGACCACCCGGGGTTCTTTAACGTGCTCTGACATCGCGCAGTACACGGGCCTCTAGAATTTCACCTCCATCGAAATTCGGTCACCGTGGCCGGGATCGAACCCGCGTCTTTCGGGTCAGCAGCCGAGCGCCGTAACCACTGAGCCACCGAAGCGGGGCCCTTTTATTTTCGTATTCTTGTACTCTCATCACTTACCCTGCATAAATTTTATTTTACACAGATTGTACTCTGACAGTAATGAACTGTATGCTATAATGATTACCACTTGCTGATGGGCTACGGGATTTATAAAGCTTGATACGAATGCGTGTAGCCTGCCTTAGACGCAAGGCTGCTTGTGCTGTCCTGCGTTTTGTCGTCTCCAGCACCTCTCAATGGCCGCACACAATCGACCGAGTTTGTTTTTTGCCGAAAACATCATGTCCACCCCAATCAGCACAAGTAATCGGCCCAATAATGCAAATGGTTTAGTTTATGGAGTATAATGTCCTAAAGCGGCTCAGGCTATGAGGGACGCCGTAGTGAAGGGCTCTGGATAATTTCGACCCCCTGGAGTTCTTTAATGTGCACTGACATCGCACAGTACACGGGCCTCCAGAATTTCGCCTCCATCGAAATGCGATGATTTCAAAAAGAATGAAAAATAATAAGCCCGAATTGACTTTACACTCTCGCCAAATGTAGATCTCACGAAAAGAAAGTGAAAGAGAATGAATGCGGAAGACGAGTGAAATAAATGAGTAAAATAGAAATAATTAAGTAAAAGACTAGCACAACATTCCTAAAGATGGTACCTTTCAGGCGTGGTGACTGGAGTGGCGCCGTGGTCCGGGTGCCCGCTTCCAACTGGGGCGTTTCGCTGATAGAACAAGTCGGGGAGGGGCATGATCCAGTGCCATGAGGACAAGGTCTGCTCGGTTTCCGGTGGCAGCGCCGCGGAGGACGACGGCGATCGCATGGGTGCAGTGTTGCTGCGTCGACCGTGAGTGATGCGGATAGGATCCATGAACCTCTCTATGTACCACAGGCGCTGCGCGGCTGTTGTGATTGTTGTTGTGCCCTTAATGTGCGGCTGACGCAGAGAAAGATCACCGCTTCTACTTCCTCCTCTGCGACGAATGTCGCACGAGCACAACCCGCCAAAGAATCTGCCTCGTCAACTTCAAGCGCAAATTTTTATCCAGAAAAAGGAGAAGTTAAAACTTTCTGATTTTATTGAGGAACCTGCCAAGATCGCACAGAAGAGACTCCAATCCGCCCATAAACTATATAAATATTTAATTTCTGCCGAAACCTCATATTCTACACCGTGATTCAACACTGATTTCCGGCCCTCAGTCACACCGGTCCGAACTCATTTCTGTCATAATGAATCGTTACGTAAA